>NW_006290677.1:687802-707031 GCF_000327345.1 Myotis davidii | reverse complement strand
TGGTGGCTGTAGAGAGAGAAGACGTGGAGGTATGAAAAGCTGTGAATATGCAAGGTCCTACTTCTTGGCAGCAGAGGGTGCATGGGGCAGATGATAAAGGGGAGATGTTGGCTTCTGTCAAATAATGCAAAGCAGTCTGGGGATGGTGACTTCAGAATCATTATCCAGTGTTGTGTTCATCTGATCTTAGTTTCATATGTCAATATTTTAATTTATTAATGGCATGTAAAGTACAGCAAAATGTAGTTTTACAGCCTGTACTAAGATTGGTACATTCCATTAGGAAGGGAGAAAGGATTTTCTTTGGGAAACAACTTGTTAATATATTTGAGAAAAAAAAAGTGAGGATAAATAAGTTTTCATTGTGGAACAAATTCTGACCTGTAGAGTCACAAGTTTTTTCTATCCCTCCTCCACAATTCTTCTTTACCCTCCCCCTACCCCCAGGTCCATTCTGCTGGAAAGAGAAAGAAGGCAGGATAATGAGAGGCAGGCTAGGGAAGAATGTTCTGAGTGCTACCTGGCTTCCTGTCCTATCTACACAGGCGTAGAAGGCTACAGGAGAGATCTGGTCAGGACCTGCCAGGAGGAAATGGTGGATGGAAGGTCCCTGAGGCTCTGGGAGAATCTGTCATCTGCAGAGCTTCAACCAGGCGTGGCATTATAGTACCCTATAGTCACTTTCATTCAAGCAGAGTGACAGTGTTTGAAAAGTAATAGTTCACTGGAATGGGATTTTGCTGAAAGTGGATTCAGTGGTGACTCTTAATGAGTGTCATCCTGCTGACTGTTCAGGGTTGTGTTCTCTGTGCCATCTGTTCACATTTCTGAGTTCTCTGCACCACCAGCAAATGCTGTGTTGCTCCCCTGCCTGTGTAGTCTCAGGCCTATATGGCCAGATGAGCTGGGTGCTGACCAGGGTGTCTTTGTGGCAGACCCTCTCCTAGAAGCCCAGGTCACCTCTGCAGAATTCCTATGGCCCTATTTAGATGTCTTTGAGAAAATGCCAGGACTTGGATGAGCCCAACTGCCCCAGTGCACTCCAATGCCAACAGCTCACTGCTGAGACAGTAAAATAGCATGTGACAGCAGTTTAGGAAAAAATATATATTGGAGCAATAGACTAGCTCCACTTGAATTTGAATTTAGGCAGTGAGACTTCTGACAATGAGGAGTCTTCGGCAAGAATGTAGGGATGTGGGGAGCTGTTGTGTGGTATTAATTGACCTACATGTTCTAAATTGCTTATTTATAGGAACTGATTGTAGAAAACAAAACGAAATTTCTTAAGGCACTTTTGAGAATTTGTAGTGTTGCTTCTCTTAAATCCACACAAGCACATGCACACCTCTATAAATCCTCATGGTAAAGAGCAAGTGCTGCGAGGCCTGGGGAGGGTGTAGGACTCATCCATCTGCTCCCAGAGCATGTCCCAGCTGACCCAGTATGAGCTCTTGGCTCAGCCTCTCCCCTGCAGCTCAGCTTTCTCTGCACAGGAAATGCTGGGCAATTGTGGTGAAGTCGGTAACAACTTCTGTCTCATCATGGCCATGATCTCCGTCGCGTTTCCTGAAAAGCTGAGTTGGAAAAACATGCACATGTCTATTGTCTTTCCTTCTTTTCTTCTTACATTATTTCCTTTATTTGTTCAACAGACACCTATCTCTTTACCTAGGGCTTTTTATGTACTAAGTACTGAACTAGGTGCTGAGGTTATGTGTTTTATTTTATTTCTTTTATTATTTTTTTATTATTGTTAATCTTCACCTGAGGATATTTTTTCCATTGCTTCTCAGAGAGAGTGGGAGGGAGGGCAGGAGGGGGAAAGAGAGAGAGAGAAACATCAATGTAAGAGAGACACATCGACAGGAGGCAGGGAGCGAACTTGCAACCCATATATTTGTCCTTGACTGAGAATTGAACCTGAGACCCTTCTGTGCGTAAGCTGACACTCCAACCACTGAGCCACATCGGCCAGGGCTGGGGCTATGTTTTTAAATGGTCACGCCTTAGGCCTTAGTGGTCAGGGACAGAGCTGTCACCATTGCAATACAGTTTGGTGTTAAGTGCCAGATAGCTGTGGAGCACAGAAGACACCTTGTTTTTTAAAACATGTACTTTATACCAGGTCACCTAGGCATGAAGACCACCATCTACCCTCACATGGCCTGGCATCTCACAACACCCTGATGAGATGAAGTTGTCTGTGTTAATAGTTCCTCTTGTTGTAGAATTAGACCAGTGGTTGAGCCATCTTACCCATGCCTCCCATCTCTAGTTGTTCTCAAGCTGACCACACAAGCCAAATTCTGGGACCAGGCTCTAATCCCCTTATGAATGAGTTAACCAGCTTCTAGCAATATCCTGAGGAAATTCTACCATACATTAAAATAAAACGATTTCTCATATTTCAGTTTCTGCAGATATTGGCTAGCCTATGCTTCCTGTCCTTGTGGAGTTCTACCCTCCAAGGGGGAAGAGAACACGCAAATAATCAGTAAAATATGAAGCAGGGGCATGGGTGTCACTGCAGAGTGTTCTGTGAATGTGCAGTGAATGCAGCAGCCTCATTTAGACCAGAGGAGTTAGGAAATACCAAGAGGGGGAAGTGGTAGTTTTCTGGGTCATGAAGATTGGTTAGAATGTCCGCAAAGAGAGAAGCAGCATTTTTAATGGCAGGAACCAATGTAATGAAAGGAAACATGATTGGAAAGTGCAAAGTATGCTCTGAAACTCTTTCTTTTTTTCTTTTTTTTAATATATTTTATTGATTTTTTTACAGAGAGGAAGGGAGAGAGATAGAGAGTTAGAAACATCGATGAGAGAGAAACATCGATCAGCTGCCTCCTGCACATCTCCCACTGGGGATGTGCCCGCAACCCAGGCACATGCCCTTGACCAGAATCGAACCTGGGACCCTTCAGTCCGCAGGCTGACGCTCTATCCACTGAGCCAAACTGGTTTCGGCGCTCTGAAACTCTTGATGCACTTGGAATACTATAAGGGAGGTTGTCATAGGGATAAAGAAGAAAGGGTGGTCAAGGGCCGCTCACCAGAGCCTTCAATGCCAGACTAAGGTATTTGAGGTACATCCTCTGCTATTCTGATTCAACTTGCTTGGTGAAAGCATGTGTCACATAAGGGTGAGGGGTGGTGCTAGGAAGGAAAAAACATAATCACTGCTTCAGGAACTCTCAATCTAGTGGGTACCTACTCTGATCCACAGAATACTATAAATTTGCCCTCTAACATTTAATATTCACCAATTTAAAAATACGTTTCATCCTGTCCCTCTCGGCATAGTTTATTTTTCTACTCCTTAGATGAGCATTGCCAGATAAAATGTATTCATTTCTTTGTGAAAATGGGTCCCCAAAGAAATTCCCCATGTGATGGAAATAAAGAGAAGTAACTAATATTTTACTGGATTTTATGTGTGGATGTGACATATACAGCAATAGGCACAAATCCAGGCATTCTCACGTGGCCCAAGCTGTAGCCTGCTTGGACTTTCGGAGAGAATATATTTAATTCGGGGCCAAGGAAACATAGCAGTGACGTGCATAAATAAGCTTCATGCTGATCAGGAAAAGTAGGTGTGGACACTGAGGAGGCAGCAGAGGGGCTGTCACTGGCAATGAAAGATGGTTCGTGTGTGAGTTATGTTTTCTATCTCGAGGAAGGAGATGAGAGTGAGGGAAATTCATTGCAAACCACAGATGAGTCCCGTGTCAGGTTTGTTCGTGTGTAGTTGTTTCACTGGAATAGGTGCCACATATTTCACACAATGAAGGTGAAATCTTTATAATAATCTAGCCTCTGATAGAAGACTTGTCTTCTCTTTGTTGTTCAGGTACTTCCTCACATTGACACTCATTTTGTGTCCTCCCCCACATGCACACTATTGGGTAACAAGAGGGAGGGGCCTTGTAGAGAGAGAAGACGTGGAGGTATGAAAAGCTGTGAATATGCAAGGTCCTACTTCTTGGCAGCAGAGGGTGCATGGGACAGATGATAAAGGGGAGATGTTGGCTTCTGTCAATAATGCAAAGCAGTCTGGGGATGGTGACTTCAGAATCATTATCCAGTGTTGTGTTCATCTGATCTTAGTTTCATATGTCAATATTTTAATTTATTAATGGCATGTAAAGTACAGCAAAATGTAGTTTTACAGCCTGTACTAAGATTGGTACATTCCATTAGGAAGGGAGAAAGGATTTTCTTTGGGAAACAACTTGGTAGCACACACCTCTGGGACATACTACCTTGGGGTTCCACTTCTGCCACCAGCTGTGTGACTTAGAGCATGCTCCATAGCTCCTCTGGGCCGCAGTGTACACATATGTACATAGGGATAAGAATATCTTTCACACAGAGCTTCTGGAAGGAGGAAAAGGAAGCTCATGCTAATCTCACCAACAGGGACTAGTCATGCACAGCTTTGGTAGGATGTGAAACTCAAAAAGAAGGAAAACGGAAATATAGTTTCTGAGCTCTTATCAAAGGGAGGCCACCCTGGAGGAAGCGACCACCCATAACATGACCCGACACACAGAGAGGACTGCCTCCGGGGGGCATTCATCTTTAACCAGACCACAATGACATGAAGACAGCACACTTCAAAAGCACACACTACAGTTGAAGTGTGCACATGAGCACTCTTTATCTTAATGATCGTATTTCACAGTGAATAATTAGCTTTTAAATCTCAGTCGCCTCCCCCTTGTCAACAGCAGGCTGAGAAATAAAACAAGTGCAGGCTGTCAACACAGAGATAGCCTCCTGCACCATCTGCAGTCCCTGCTTTGTGGCTCCACACTGGGGTGCAGTCACACCGCAAAGATTCCAAAGGGGAACGTAACACCACCCAGGAATGCTTTGGCATTTGGGGGTGAACTGAGAATCCTGGGTTTCAACTGAAGAGCGACGGCTCTTCTCTGCCGTGAAGAATTCCGTTTCCTAAGAGGACCAGGGTTGCTTGGGCCAACACCGGCTGGATGTACTGCTTACTATGTGCAGATTTCAGGGTTGGTTTCGTGCTTTCCGCAAAAGTGCTGATGTCCCATGACGTTTCACCAGGGCTTCTCCCGCCAGCAGCCATGCCCTTAGACTGCCATTGTGACCTTGGTAACTGAGCCTGGTGGGGAGCTAACTTTAACGGGATCCAATCCTTTAAGTGTGTTTTGGAAACAGGGTTTATAAGTCTCCCTATAAGATGCTTTTATGTAGAACCAAACAGAATTATAAATTAGACTTCCTGGTTAGTGATTTAATTAGAATAAATTGAATACACTAGAAGCTTTCTTCTTCCTCTTCCTCTCTTCTTCCTCCTCCTCACCTCCTCTCCACCCTCCCTCCCTCTTTCCTTTTTCTCTTCTTCTTCTTTTTTCTCCTCCTCCTCTTCTTTCTCCTCCTTCTCCAACCTTTTCTCCTTTTTCCCCCTTTTTCATCACCACCATTATCAGATAATGATAATAGAGCAACTCGACAAAAGAGTTAGTTCAAACACTACCTTGTCCTAAATTGGTTTAGAAAGCCCTGCTAAAACCTGAGTACATAAAAGGCATAAACAATTTGGTCTCCAGCTAATATTCAATTTAAAATAAGAGAAATGGGCCTTTTCTGGGCTCTACTTTGTGTAGCTCTTTTTACATGTGTTGTTTCTATCCTCATCATAGTCTTGTAATTGTGGTTGGCATTATTTCCAACTTGTAGATGTTAAGTAATTTGCTCCTAGTCACCCTGGAAGTAAGAATGTACATCTGGGATTCCCGCTGAGATTTTTTTTTCTTTTCTACAAACTTTGTGTTTTTCTTTAATGCAATTGGTATTTATTGAGCACCGATTATGTCCTAGGTATCATAGTAAGAGCTGAATATAGAGTTAAATAAGACATAATGCCTTCCTCCATGGAGTTGTACATTAGCAGGGGAAGCCAGTTAAAAAAAAGCAAAAAACCAACACCATACAAACAAATATAACAATGTCACAAATGCCACAGTGCGGCTGTACGCTGAGATTTAGAGTAAGATGAAGAGTAAGATGAAGAGGGGTATGATCAATTCCATTTAAGGGGCAAGTTCAGAGAAGACATACTATCGAAGGGACATAGACCATGACTTTTAAAAGAAGAAGGAGTTTGCCATGCAACTAAGGATGCATGTAGCAAACAGATGACTTACCTATTAAAAGAAATAGAAACATGAAGCGCTGCTTGTTTCTAGAGCACCTTAAGCATTAAATATGTGTTGCCACAAATAATTTTAGGCGGGGTTCAAATATGTCTAAGCCAGCTCTCCTTCAGGTTTTAGTTTGATGTGAAAAATATGATTCATACAAAAGTAACTACAATACTGTGGGGCGGATACTGTGCTAACCCTTGTAGAAGTAACATAGGCACCACATGCCATAGACATTTGAGGCAGGAGAGGCGGCTCCTTCTTGGGGTGGTCAAAGAATCCTGAAAAGAGATCATGTTTAAGCTGACTCTGGAAGGAAAGGCAGACCTGGGTGATAGCAGTGTCTTTCATTCTAATTCGGCTCTGGGGAGGTCATGGTTTGATTCCCGGTCAGGGCACATGCCCAGGTTTCAGACTCAATCCCCAGTGTGGGGCGTACAGGAGGCAGCAGATCAATGACTCTCTCTCTCATCATTGATGTTTCTATTGCTCTCTCCCTTTCCCTTCCTCTCAGTGGCTCCTAGATAAGGGCTAGTCACCAGGAAAACCATGCCATGATCAGAAGCTTGTCAGATGCAGCCTGTTCTCCATTCTCTTGAGAAGGGAGAAGGGCTGCAAATGGAATCAATGGTGGAGCAGGCCTATGTAACAAAGCCTCCATACAAGAATGAAAAAGTGGGGGTTAAAAGAGTTTCTGGGTTGGCAAACATATGGAGGTGCTGGGAGCTTGGCTCATACAGAGAGGGCACAGAAGCTTCATGCCCCTCCCCACCTACTTTGCCCTACTCATCTCTTCCATCTGGATATTCATCTGTATCCTTTATCACATCCTTTTATAATAACTGGTGAAAGCAAGTAAAATGCTTCCCGAGTTCTGTGAGCTATTCTAGCAAATTAATCAAACCTGGGGAGAGGGTTGTTGGAGCCTTTGACCTATAGCCAGGGGTCAGAAGCACAGGTGACACCTGGGCTCAATGAGACTGGCATCTGAAATGGGGGTGGGGGAGCATTCTTGTAGGATTGAGCCCTTAACCTGTGGAATCTGATGCTATCTCCAGGTAGATAGTGTCAGGTTTGAGTACAATTCTCAGGTACCCGCCGGGTGTCCAGAATTGTTTATTGATATGAAACCTGCACACACTTGGTGACCAGAAATGTTATGAATATAATGCCCCGTGTAATTGTGTGAGTAGTGTGAGTAGTAATGGAGATGCAACAGGGAAGAAACACACAATAGGGAAGAACTGGATTCTTTCCTTCACAGGTGGAAGACTGGGGTTTTTTATTTGTTTTGTTTTGGTGTTGGTTTTGTTGGTTTTATATTATATATTATTTATTGATTTCAGAGAGGAAGGGAGAGGGAGAGAGCAATAGAAACATCAATGATGAGAGAGAGTCATTGATCCTCTGCCTCCTGTATGCCCCACACTGGGGATTCATTCTGCAACCTGGGCATGTGCCCTGACCAGGAATCAAACTGTGACCTCCTGGTTCATAGGTTAATGCTCAACCACTGAGCCACACCAGCTTGGCTCTTTGTCTTGTTTTTGATTTTTTTGTTTTTACAAAGGGTGTGAAGCCAATGAGAAGCATAGAATCCTGGGAGGATTTAGGTATTAAGGCTTTGGGTGTCTGAAGGTGTGCATGTGTGGGAGGACTGAAAACGCAAACGTCATTCAGAAATCTTATAGGAAACTATTGCAGACCCAGATTTCCTCTTGTACCTGCCAACCATGCCCACCACAGCAAATGGATAGATAGTTCATCTTTAGAGAGATTGGCTAAGGAATCTCTGGATTTGAGGCATCAGATGTGGATCAGGGTGGGTGTAAGACATTACACAGAGAACAGTATTAGAGAAAATATTTAATAAGTGATGAAGAAGTCCTCCCCACCCCTGCGCCCAGGCCTCTTCCTCCCCTTCACTTCCAGAACCAAGCAGGGGCTTTAACCTGGGTGGTGGGGTGGGACAGCTGAAGGATGTGAGAAGGGAGGGGGTACTTTACCTAAAGACAGGAAGACAAGGGAAAATGAGAACTTTCCTTCCTTCTTTCCTCCTTACTTTCCTTCTCTTCCCTCTCCTTCCCTTTCCTACTCCATCTTCTCTTCCTTTTTCCCCCCTCTTGATACCTGTAGGGTTATATAGGAAAGACGATTTGTTTGATATAGCTTTAGGACATAAGACTGGGGGAAAAACACATACAAACTGAGTTAGATAACATCTCAAAATAGGGAAGACACTAATCAATGTGGGCAGTGGTTATTAAACTCCTGTTAAAAACTGGCTTTCTGCATGAAAAGTGTCCTTCTCACACCCTCCTGTGTTCTAATGAATCCAGAGTGGGCCAACTAGCGACCTGCTGGTCTGCTGGTGTTCTCTCTAGGGCAGAGTGGGCTTGGTGACTTTTTGTGGGTCTGGTCATTCCTTCTAAAACAGGGCACACATAACTAGATTGTAATAAAAATATGATTCTTGGATTGACCTATAGAAACCAGCTGTGCTTGGGTTGAAATCAAGAGGGACATTGTTGGCATGTGTTGATGTCCAGCTGTTGAATTGGAAGCACAAATGCCATCCCGAGGCAAGCACCGCAGATATTCCCCAGGCCCCAACTCAAGGAGATGGAGAATACATTTGCCAGCAAATGTCAATTGAAAGAACTTTACATGTGACTGTGCTGAATCAACCCCCAGAATTAGGCTTCAGTCATCCCACATCTTCCAAATTCCAAGCCTTTCGTTGCGCAAGCTCCAGATAAGTGATACCACGCTCTGTGGCAGCTTTCTGATGCTCCCCTCCCGGGTTCCATCAGAGTCTAATTATAAGAGTCTAATTATAAGATCTACTTCTGCACCTCCAGTGGCAGCATGCTTGGAATTCCTTCCTAAATTATTAATCAGGAGGAAAGATACATTTGCTTGATTCGGTGCTTTAGGGATCAGTTTTCCTGTAGCACCTTTTTATTTGTTGGTGCATAAAAGTCAATTTGAATGGTCACTTACTTTTATTATTTCCTAATTTTTCTAAGGGCCTAGAGGATAGAATGATCAGATTAGTGTGTGTTTTACCCCATCTCACTGCAATTGTAGCGCAACCTTCATCTATAACAGTTTCATAAGCCCAGGAACATATCTGGTTTATAAATTGCTTTAGTTGTTAAAGATTTATCTCCATGCACTCCCAGTCACTGGAATTAACAAAGCCTGGCATGAGAGCATGTCCCCTCAGATAGGAACCCTGCACACTTCCATTCTCTTCGTCATATGATACATTGGATTAGCCACAAGGCCCCTATTGACACTTCCCAAATGTCTGTCTGCTCTTTCCCATTCCCAGTGTCTCTCACCGAGACCATTGAAAAAGACTTAAAGGACCTTCAGGTTTCTGATCTTTTTACTGTCACTGTCCAGTCTCTTTATCAAAATGACAAAGTGGCAAATTGTCATTTTGGCTAAGTGACAAATATAATATATTCCTTAAAAGCCACTCAGTGGTTCCATGTTATCTTTGTTGTAGAGTTCAAATTTCTTAGCAAGTGATACTGTGCAGAAGACAGTATAGGGTTACAGCTTGTCCTTACTTACATGACAACCCCAATTTCATATTCACCCAGGGAGTTCTTCACTTTCTCATTGATCTTTTTGCCAAACATCAGGGGAACATTTTTATAGAAAAAGAAATTACTGAAATAAGCAAAAGATTTTTTTCCCCTAAGCCATGGAAATAGCTGAATGGAGCATGAAATTGTTACCATCAATTCTAAAAAAGTTCTGTTTGTGTGTTGGGGAGCTGTGGGTAACTTCTCATTATGTGATTTTTCTGGTTGCATGCCATAAAATACTTGCAATATTAAGATGATAAATAGAAACACAGATAGCATGTCCAGGAGTAAAAGGCAATCTTAGGGTTGGAGAGGAATCTAGCTAGGTGATTTTAGGCTTCAGAAACAGAAAATTGTGATAAGAAAGGAGGGGATGGCAAATTATTCTCTCAATCCACATCTCTGGTGATTCTTTTACCTCATTTGTAAAATGAAAATTATTTTGGGTGAGTCTTGGAGGTGGAGAACATCGTAACCAAAATCTCAACATTTTCAAAACGGCTAGATCACTTTTTTATCAAGATGAGGAAGGAATAGTCACATCAGCAGTTCTGTTCCATCAATTGCCAAACATTTCTCAATCATCTACTATGTGCCTCACAAGTAATAAGCAAGCACTTCATAGATAATTTAATAGGTTTATATGTGAAGAAATATCCATTGTGTTTGATGGAAGGCCTTGTCAGAGCTCAGGGGGCTGTCTGAGGAAGTGACATTGATGAGAAGCTTGATGAAGGCTAGTGGGAAAGGCATTCCAGGGACAGGGAACAGCATGGATGATATTTTATGGCTGGGAGAGAATGGAACTGAGAAAATGTCAAAAGTTAGAAAATGAGGGAACCAAAGCAGAGGGGAGATCAAGAAAGAGATGAGCTGGAGACTTAAGCGGAGACCTCCTTGCCTTTATTAAGAATTGTTGATAGTATTCAGACTAGAGGCCAGAGCGACTTCTGGAATTGACCTCACTGTGGAAATCACTGTATACATTCAATAGTGGTAAAGGAACGTCCTTGTGTGCAGGAACCACATTTCAGTCATTTCATCACTGGTATCTAGCACAAAGTTTTACCATGGTTGATGCTCAAAAAATGTTTGCTGACTGGCCCGGCCGGTGTGGCTCAGTGATTGAGTGTCAACCTATGAACCAGAAGGTCACAGTTCGATTCCCGGTCAGGGCACATATCCAAGTTGAGGGCTCCATCCCCAGTGTGGGGCATGCAAGAGGCAGCTGATCAATGACTCCCTCTCATCATTGATGTTTCTCTCTCTCTCTCCCTCTCCCTTCCTCTCTGAAAACAATAAATATCTATTTTTTAAACGTTTGCTGATGGAACAGATGCATTCAAGTAGCAGAGCACTTACTGGCTTTTACCTCAAATGCATCTCACAGTGATACTAGGTCTAGGTGTACTGTACCTGCTTCACTATGAGGAAATCAGGGCTCAGAGTGACACACCTGGGGCCACCCAGGCAGAAGGGCCAGGAGGCGCCAGGCCCTGTCACTCCCAGCCCACTCTACTGGTAGGAGCACTGCCATAGTGTTGTCAGTTTTTGAGTTTTTATCAAATTGAGATGTATAATATTTTAATAATTAAAATTTTTTATTATGAACATTTTCAAACATATACAAAAATAGAGAGACTTGTACAATGAATGCTCATGTACTTATCACCCATATTCAATAGTAGTTAAGAGTTAGCCGATTTACACCATATATCACTTAAAATATTTTCCTCGCTAATGTATTTTTAAAACAAATGCCAGCGTGATTTCTCTTTATTCCTATAATATTTGGAAACGATAGAGGAAAAAAGACAGAACATTTTCTTATATTACCACAGTGCTCTTATCACACCCAACAGAATTAAAAATAATTTTTGTTATGATCTAGTATGCAGTCCATAACGACTTCAAATTTTCTTTTTCCTAATCAGGATCCAAGCAAAGACTATACATTCCATTTGTCTGTTATGCCTCTGAAGTATAAAAAGGACATTTAACAACAAGAAAGTAAGAAAGACATACTTTTAAGGACAAGAGAAGCCCACAGTCTATTACATGAGTTTAGATTGATGAAGTGCTCCCACCCGAGCCTTCGAGTTCTCTACAGCATGGCCCTCCTATCTGTGGCTGCTGCTGGGTCCCAGCACCAAGTTGCTACAGAGTTGGAGGTATCAGAATCAGGGCCTCTCTGGCCTTCCCACAACCCTGATAAATGCTTCGTGCATGCTCATTGGACAGAAGGCTGCAATATGAACCTGCCAGTCAGCCCCAAGTCTGGAGAATCTGCACCAATGAGAACCTGCTGAGCCCCGGTTTCCCGTTGACTTCCAGTCTTAAACCCAGAATCCCACTAATGCAGTGGTCGGCAAACTCATTAGTCAACAGAGCGAAATATCAACAGTACAATGACTGAAATTTCTTTTGAGAGCCAAATTTTTTAAACTTAAACTATATAGATAGGTACATTGTTATTAACTTAATTAGGGTACTCCTAAACTGGCCTTTGCTAAAAACGTCCTCAATCTGAGGGGTCGACCTCGGCGAACGTACCTCCACTTCTTCTAACGCCACTTCTTCAAAATAGACTCGCCCAGGCCAAACACCAACTTTGCGCCTGGGCCACGAAGTTTCAATCGCACTGTACGTCCATGTCAGGAGCAAAAGAAGGAACAGCACAGTCACTTGAGGAGGAAAGTGTAGACTCAATGTAGGGGGAAAGCCCTGCATGAGGTTGGGACTAGAGGATTTGAATTTTTGTCCCAGCTCTGCTGTGTGGCCTTGGGCAAATTATCTTGTCTCTCTGAGTCTTGATTATCTCTTTGTTTTCTTCCCTTTGTGCTTCTATTTATCTAGAAATAGTGGGTTCTCCTCCATGATAATATGCATATATACTTCTCAGGATGCTATTAAAGGATAAACCTGATAGAAATGCTGTAGAAGCAAGACAGATATTTATAACCTATAAGTCACACCAATGGGGCTGCCAACCTGCCTACCTCTAGAGCCAGGCTGCTTTATCTCCTTTCTCTGCTCTGGTCTATAATTAGGCAAGAATATCACCCTTTTCCTTGGGCAAGATCTAACTGATTATTATTGCAGAAGAATACCGGAAGCTTGAACATTATTATATTAGCTTCTAGTTCCCGGATCTTAATACAAAGAAGAGAACAGGACGAATCCAGTGAGGATTTAATATTTGTTTGCTGAGGATGGCTTTCTTCTCTGTTGGATGTGGTCTTAAGCACTATGCCTTAAATTAGAAGGCACAGCTCCTTGGTTCTTCTTCTGATGCACCATTAGCTACAAATCACACCATTTAAGCTACAGCCCGTGCATCCCAGTTCTGAGCCTTTCACCCAACCTGCCAGCAACATCTTCAGAGAGAATCGCCATTGGCAGCTAGGCCCTAATGCTAGCAGAAGTTTCCGTTTTTCCCTCAGAGTTCATGTTTACTCATACATCATGCCCTATGTGATTTATTGCCATGAGCAAGACAGAAATCAAGTTCTACAGCATCTGAGACAAATTTCAGGTACTGAGGGAATAGTCTGCTGTGTAGACTGGAACTTCAAAAAAGACTGTGTTGATATAAATTGTTTTTGTCCTCACTTTATTTTTGTTGGACTATTCAGTTCCTGAAATATTTTTATGCTTCTTTCTTCATTTGATCCTCACAGCAACTTTGTACTGTAAGTAAGGTCTTCATATTATCCCCATTTTACAATTGAGGAATATAAACTCTAAGAGATTGAATTTTTTTCCCATTTATTGAGCATCTAGTCCAGCCGTGGGCAAACTATGGCCCGTGGGCCAGCCCGTTTGAAATGAATAAAACTAAAAAAAAAAAAAAAGACCGTACCCTTTTATGTAATGATGTTTACTTTGAATTTATATTAGTTCACACAAACACTCCATCCATGCTTTTGTTCCGGCCCTCCGGTCCAGTTTAAGAACCCATTGTGGCCCTCGAGTCAAAAAGTTTGCCCACCCCTAATTCTAGTCTATTCCTGACACTGAAATATGCCCTTTATAAATGCTATTGCATTGAATTTTCAAACAATCTGATGAGGTAGGTGTTATTTTTCTCTTGTATACTTGAGAAAACCAAGTCTTCCCTGGGTTGAATAACTTGCACAAAATCTACACTATGCATTAGTAGTGACCATCAGATTCAAAGTTGGGTCTGATTTATTTCAGAGCCTTAAAAGAGATAGCATTATACCAGGCTACCCCTATTGTCTGAAGTCACAGGCTTTGTCAAATTCAAAAAGTTTCTGTTCTGACTCCATTTTGCAATAATTTTGATAATCAAAGGAAATCTGCCTTTATGAGTCTATAAAACACAGCTTGCATGAAGCCAAATTGAAATTTGATGTATCTAATTTTCAGAATTATACTCACAGGAGGAAATAACTTGTTGGGGATTAAGACTGTTGTTTGCCTATAAAACTTACTTCATTTCACACATTAAGGAATTCCTGAGCATTTGGCTGAACCTCTTTAAAGGGTCTCCAGCTAAACTGTACAGGAAAGGGTTCTAGTTAAAACAAATGACCCCAGTTCTGCTGAGAGAGAGGGAGAGAGACTACATACCTTAACTCAGTATTTAAAATGATTTAATAACTCAGTTATTAAAAATGATTCTAGCCCAACCAGTGTGGCTCAGTGGTTGCATTGACCCATGAACCAGGAGATCGTGGTTTTATTCCCAGTCAGAGCATATGCCCGGGTTGCAGGCTCAATCCAGAGTAGGGGGCATGCAGGAGGCAGCAGATCAATGATTCTCTTTCATCATTGATGTTTCTATTTCTCTCTGTCTCTCCCTTCCTCTCTGAAATCAATAAAAATATATATTTTTTAAAAAATGATTCTAAAAGGTTTGATCCATTTCATAGTCTATCTGGCAAACTAATAATGACTTTTGAAGTCATTATTTAGCTCACACAATTCAGCAAACATATCAGCATTGGTTAACTGGTAACTATGTGTCAAGGATACAAAAAATATGGCAATGTCTTACCCTCATGGTGTCCCTGAGTTATTAATGCTCAGTACTAGAAATGTATAAGAGATTGGTGTATACAATCTCTTCCTTTGTGGACTTCAGGAAAGATATTCCTGGTTAAAGGTTAATTCTAGTGAATTCAGTTTTTAATCTGTTTATCTTTCTGTCTCCATCACACACACACACACACACACACACACACACACACACACACTAGTGTGACTCAGAAGTAAGCCAAACGACATCTGTAAATGTTTAGCAGTGGAAAATTCCATGTCCCCACTTTAACACTGAAGCAGGTTGGCAACCTGAGAGATGAGCTAAGTCGGGGGTTGAATTAACAGGCTAGTAAAATCCTTAGGAAAATAACCGGCTTGGGGAGATCCACTGAAAATCCTTCCAGTGGACAGAGGTCAGCTCCGGAAGGCAGGCGGGTATTCCAATGTATACAGGGGAGGGAAGCTGGGCTTCTGAAGCCGTGCACAAAAGCAGGACTCTTCCCAGCAGGACGACTTGAAAAGCAGCCAGAGTCAGAAAGCTCTAGGGCAGTGGTTCTCAACCTTCCTAATGCCGCGACCCTTTAATACAGTTCCTCATGTTGTGGTGACCCCCAACCATAAAATTATTTTCGTTGGTACTTTATAACTGTAATGTTGCTACTGTTATGAATCGGAATGTAAATATCTGATATGCAGGATGTATTTTCATTGTTACAAATGGAACATAATTAAAGCATAGTGATTAATCACAAAAACAATATGTAATTATATATGTGTTTTCCGATGGTCTTAGGCGACCCCCAAAGGGGTCACGACTCACAGGTTGAGAACCACTTCTCTAGGGTATGCCTCCAGCACCCCTTCTGTGCCTGTCTGGCTCAGAAATCCCAGGGCAACGAGAAAAGAGGAGGCAGTGAATTGGGAACCACTGATTATTTTCTGAGCTCCATATAAATAGAATTATTTTTGCATCCTCATACAAACTAATTTTGGCACAAGTATTGCTTCTTGGACTTGAAATATTACCAGTAGTCTATGCCGGATCCTCTTATGTGTGACTATTTAGTTAAGTTTCTAGGTGAGAAAGAGCAATAGTATATTTGTTTGGGGTTTTCCAGTGTTAAACACTTTTATTTACTTATTACATGTTCCTCCCTCTACACCCACACACTTCAGCTTGTGAAATAAGAATGAGCCTTGTGTCCACCCTCTTTAAAAAAGTGCTAATTATTATTAATGGATGGGGCTTTTAAAAATCAATGCTGCTTATAATGAAGTACCTTATAGGTTAGATCAGAGGTCCTCAAACTTTTTAAACAGGGGGCGAGTTCACTATCCCTCAGACATTCCACACGTGCGCACTGCGGGCCCGGGACGAGTCAGCTGCTAAGCCGGACAGGCAGTGGCGGCAAAAACACCCGGCGGGCCGGATAAATGTTTTCAGCGGACCGCATGTGGCCCGCGGGCCGTAGTTTGCGGACCCTTGGGTTAGATATTCAGAACAACACTGCACAGGGGTGGAGATGACCCCATATTTTATAACGAGGAAACAGTATCTCTAAGAGGGTAAGGGATTTTTCCAGCATCATTCAGAGCCAAGACTTCCATCCGACAACTCTGACTCCCGGGTACCACTTTGACACCCTTCTCACTCTTCTTGTTCTACCAGTAACCACGCAATCTTTCACATAGATTTAACCTGCCTCCGTTTCTCTGCTGGAACATGGATCTGGCTGTATTGGCTTTTTCCCACCAGAAAGCTATCCTATTACCATCTAGAAAGTGCTTGATACTCCTCACAGGGAGCAGGGATTTAAGTGGCAGATGCTCTTTTCATATTCACAACAAGAAACCAGAAAATTAAAAGCAGCGAGGCATCATCCTGTGAGCCCCTTGAGGCAAAGATCTGTCCAGCGGATGGGGTATCCCTAGCAATTAGCATTGTGCCTAGCATATAATAAACCCCGGAAAAAATGTTTGCTGATTAAATGAAAAAAAGGATGTTTCCCCCAAAGAAATGGGAGCATTTACAACTGCTCACCAGTATCTCATTCCTGGGCCAGTGATCAGATGCTGTGCTAAGAACAGATGGGCCCTGTCTCTTGTGCATCCTTCCCATGCACACAGGTGATAAGGACAGTCATGTCCGGGTAAACAATATTGGGGCCCCAGCAGCCTACACACCGCTGACAGTTGCCCTAGCCCTTTTGTGGTGCCCCAAAGCTTGAACTTCTTAGCTGATAAACTTCCCCAAAGCTTCTAGTGCAGGTTAGTCTATAAAAAGCAGCGCTTCTCTGCTGTGCAGCAGGTGGTCTCTGCAAACCACTTCCCCTGTGGTGTGGAAATGGGTAACTCGGCGGGAAAGCAGCCTCTGCCGCTTGGATGTGCAGAACCCCTGCTTGGAGCCTGTGATTTCTCCAGTTGTTCTTAAGGCTGTGCAGTGCCCGTGGTGAGCAAACATGAATAGCATGCTGCTATCCTCATCAGTGCCACTAAGGACCACCTATGCCTTTGTCTTGATAGCAACAATTATCTTTTACAAAATGCCTTTTGTCAAATCTCATTGTGATTCGCAAAACCACTTTGTGAATCACTACAGTTCGCAGATGAGCAAACTGAGGCTCGGTACTTTCCAAGACCCTGATTTTTTTGTTGTTGTTTCTTTGTTTTTTACTAATGACAGGATTAAGATGTAAAGTTGGCCTCCCAGCTTAGAGTTCCTATTCCTACTCCTACTGCTCACTGCTTCCTCTGGTAACTGACAACCCAGTCAGCTGGTTGAGGTCATAACTGTGGAGGATAGGCTACCCCCCAGCTCACTTGGAAAAGGACAGTCCCATGGCTTCATACTCTAGTCCAGTGGTCGGCAAACTGGCCCCTTGAGTGTGGCTCTTCCACAAAATACCACGTGCGGGCGCGCACCTACAGTGCGATTGAAACTTCGTGGCCCATGCCACGGGGCCAAAGAGCCGCATGTGGCTCGTGAGCCACGGTTTGCCGACCACTGCTCTGTAACTACTGAGCTTGCTGTTTCCTTCTCTCAGACACAAGCTTGGCCATCTGAGCTTTGAAGATGTGAGCTGTCGGGCAGCTTTAATCATTGGAGATCACTCCTTCTGCATTAAGCAATCCCAGCCTCCTCACAGGAGGCAATGCTTCCTTTCCTGTGGGAATGATAAGGTGGACTTGCATTCTGGGTCTCCTCCATCACCCTTGACAACTTCCAAAGGCTGCAAGTGTATGGTAGAGCCCCATCGCGTGCGTAGTGCCCAATGTTATACTCTTGTCTTTGCCTCATCAGTAGCACAAATCCTTGAGATGATACTGATGGGCGAGGTCATTGATATTCCTGGAATTTGCAGCGGCTTTACAATGAGACATCATTCTCCTGACCTCCTAATCACTGAAGATTTGTGAGAGGAACCAAGCAGCCATTTAGTGGCTGCCCTGCCAGTGAGCAGTTCCACTCTGGAGCCACGTGTTCCAAAGTATGGCCATCTGCAGCTCGTGCCTCTGTGGCCTGGTAGAGACATCAAATGATGACAGGCAGAGTGAGGCTGTACTGGGGGCTCCAGGAGCGGACACAGGTTTCCATTTTACTTGACTTTTGTAAGCAAAGACCCTTTTAGGTCCATCAGTTCTCTCTTGTCATTTTTCCAACATATCTTCAAGTAGACACAATTATTATTTCTGTTTTTCTTAGGAGAAAATTGAGCCCAGAAAGATTACTAACTTTCACAATGATGCACAGCTGATACGTGGCAGAGCCAGGCTGACCCATCGATATAACCCACGTGTTGTACCCTATCTACTGTTACCAGCCATCATCCAAGTGAAAGCAAGTGGCAAAATCCCAATATGAATGTGTCTAGTCAGGAACCCCCAGATTTAGGTATCCAAGAGTGTGGAAATTGTTAACAAGTTGGCTTACCACACATACAGGGGAAAAGAACTAGCTGGAGCAGTGGTTCTCAACCTTCCTAATGCCGCGACCCTTTAATACAGTTCCTCATGTTGTGGTGACCCCCAACCATAAATTTATTTTAATTGCTACTTCATAACTGTAATGTTGCTACTGTTATGAATCGGAATGTGAATATCTGATATGCAGGATGTATTTTCATTGTTCGCGACCCACAGGTTGAGAACCACTGAGCTGGAGGTAATGCCTCTTGAAATTCCTAAAACATTTGCCTAGAAACTGGTTTTCAGTGGTTTGTGTCTTGTTAATAGAGAAAGAAAACCCAAGAAACAAACACGAGATAACATCATTTTAAAAGCATTTCCTGGGCACCTGTTTCATGCAAAGCAAGACAGAAGAGGCCCTGATTCTTCCATTCAGTTCCCTCCCTCGGCATTATCAGGTTTCATTTTCTTGTCAATGTCCCGTTCTGGAAGCAAACTCCTTCACTGTCTTCGTCAAACCTATATGCCAGGCACC
>NW_006290677.1:647700-687769 GCF_000327345.1 Myotis davidii | reverse complement strand
GGGAAGGAGGAATGATAGACTGAGAGGTCGGGAACAGAGATGAGACATCCTCACTCTTTAAGGAGTTTATGTGCATGACAGACCAGCATGCACAGAATTAATACAGTAGATGAGAGGCAAGGAGAGCAAAGACGGCAAGAGGGAGCGGTAGAGAACTGAGGAGAGTTATGGTGTTATACTAGTGTGATGATGGAGTGGAAACAAATTAGCCTCATAGAAATCCAGGGTTGAATACCAGTTTCGTGTCTGATGAGCTCTATTACCTAGAAGCTCTGTGACTTTCGTGAAGTTCATTAACATCTCTACACCTGTTTCCTCATCTCCAAAATAACACACCTACTTCAGAGCTTTGTTGGGAGAAATAACATAAATTAAAGTATGTAGCATAGCTACTAGCTCATTACATGTGCTCAGTAAACGTCAATTCCCCTTTAGAGGATATACAGATCAGAGCACTTTAAAATCTCACCTGAATGTTCTCCTGAGTGGTAGCAATTTGGTTGCAAAGTGTTTAAACAGGAAGAACAGCCTAGCCAGTTTGTCTCCATATATAGAGCACCAGCCGACAGACTGAAGGGTCCCAGGGTCGATTCCGGTCAAGGATATGTACCTCGGTTGCAGGCTCCAACCCCGGCCCTGGTCAGGACACGTGCAGGAGGCAACCAATGGATGTATGTGTGTCTCTCTCTGTCTCTCCCCTTCCCTTCCACTGTCTCTAAAAATCAATGGAAAAATATCCTCAGGTGAGGATGAACATAAAAATAAAAGGGAGGAGCTCATGGGGAAAGGAGAGGGGATTAAGACTAAATGGACACGGTAATGTTAGATTTTGTTTTAACTTATTTAAAAATATTTTCAATACTATTGTAAAATATAAAGAAGATATATTACACAGTTTACATACCTGCTTTCTTGTTTATCTCTAGAGCATTTCTATCATCTTGATTTTATCTCTGAGAAGCTAGAGACAGCCCCTCTCTCTGTTTCTGTCTCTTACTGTCTTACACACGCACGCACACATATACATGCACACAAACACACGACATTTATATTTGTAAACCCAGATCTTACGGTTTTTGCTCGGATGAAATTAATTCTTTTTAAGTTTTATTTTTCAAAAAGGGCCAAAAGAGAGTGGTAAGCACTTTTGCACACAGGATTTGTGATAAACAGGATTTTCAAAGTGGAAAAGTTGAGAGTAGAATATATTCCAATGAACACAAGTGCAGTATGATACAGTACAACAAATACTTCCCACTCCCTAGTGGGGAATGTAAACACTGTCCAGTATGAGGTAGAACCAACGTTTCAAAAGCCTGGCAGAAGAAAATTTGGAGTTCTAAAGAGCCGTACGTTAAGGAGACCACAGTTATTATTGAAGCAAGTATTCTGGTGTGATATATAAAATGTGGCAGCTAGAAGTGCCTTGCAAAGTGCTGATCGTAGGTAGAGTAAGTATCAGAGAAATGCTTCCAGTGTGTGACACAGCTGAGATGGGGAGAGGCAGAAACTGCCCAGAAAACAGAAAAAATAACAACAGGATTCGGGAGTGGCAGCGATGCGACAGGAAGAAAGCCTTGGAATTAGAACAACTACCCTTGAAAAAAGGAGGAGCATGTTGTCTTTCCTCATTTAAAAAAATCTTAATATTCAAAATAGGCAATTTCAGTTCCCAGCTCTCCCTTCTCCTCTGATACCCACGCCCGGTGCGCAGCTCAGCTGGCGGTGGGAGCCCTTGATGCCGGGCTGCCTGCGGGGCCAGGTGCTGCTCATTGAGAACCTGGCCTCGGCCTCGCTCTGAGCACAGTGATCAGGACGGCACCCAGGTGGATGGGCTGCAGAGCGCCTGGGGCTCGGGCTGGGTTGGCTTCAGGTGTAACTAGTTCGGGCATCAGGAGAACGCCAAGAACGAGCGATGCCTCAGACCTGGTGGCGGGTTCAAGCCCACCCTCACACTCTTGGAGAAGTGCAGGGTGAAGAAGGACAGCGCGCAGGCTCACCCTCCCTTCGTCTTCCTGCGGGATGCTCTGCCCACACCCACTGCGCTCCTAAAGGACCCAAGTTCATCACCTAGTCTCAGGTAGGCCCTTATGATGTCGCCTGGAACTTCCAGAAGTTCCTGGTGGTCCTGTGCGCAGGTACAGCCGCTACTTTCCGACCATTGACGTGGAAACCCTGCTGACCAAGGGGCTCAGCAGTGCGGGCACCCCACCTCCCTACCCCAGTCATAGCTGGGGTCATAGCTTGGCAGTCATAGCGCTGCCCTGTGGGGGTTTTAACCATGAAGGTGTTTGCGCTAAACCTGCATGGAGGAATGCCTGATGTCCAGCTGAATCCCCCCCACATGGACCCTGGTCCTGTCCATCCCAGCCTTCCCCTCCTACACTATGGCTTTTCACAATAAACTGTCTCGTGTCAGGAAAAAAAAAAGGCAATCTCAGTACCTGCAGGCATTTTATAAAGGAATTCATTTAATGGTTCTGCTGGCTTCCTCGTTCATAATGTATCTATTCATTCAGAAAATGTTTATCGAGCACCTATTATGAATGCTGCCTGCATACCCGACACGATGTTAGAAAGAGAATTCCAAGGAAAGTGAGACATGGCTTCTGCCCTCAGCTCAGTCCAGTGGGGACGATGGGCACCTGCACAGATGACTGATTTAGATGCTTAAGGGGGGACAGTTGGAGGTGGCATTTCAGGGTTTTAGCATGGTAGTGAGGTCATCAAAGTTGCAAAGGAGGGAGGCCTGGGAACAGATGGAAGATTTAGTGGTTCGGGGAGGGGGCAGTAGGTGGTATTTATTAAGTGGCAGTGTGGATCTTGGAAGCTAAGAGTTCCACTCTGTGTCCTGGGCCAGATTAGCTTCTCTGAGAAATGCTAATGGGGGCTGTTTGGTGTTGTGCAAAAGCCCTGGCCGTTGCTTGCACTATGGTTCTCTACTAACCTACCATAAATATGTGCCCATACAACAGCAAAAATATCTACCTATTTGAGAATTGTTAAATAAATTACAGACTATGGAGATTGATTAAAGATATTAAGAAACATGGTGCCCAGCCAGTGTGGCTCAGTGGTTGAGCGTCTGTCTATAAATCAGGAGGTCATGGTTCGATTCCACTCAGGGCACATGCCCAGCTGGGGGCTCCATCCCAATGTGTGGCATGCAGGAGGCAGTCAATCAATGATTCACTCTCATCACTGATGCTCCTTTCTCTCCCCCACGCTTCAGCTCTGAAATCAATAAAAATATTTTAAAAATAAGTACTGTTTACTAACACAAATCTCTGAAACAGGAATTAACACGCTGCAAAGGGGAAAGATTCAAGGTAGGATCTCATGTATGTGCATACATGCATATGTACCTCTCAGATAAGCAGCATGGAAGGACAGCAGTGAGAGAGAAGAGAAGGTAGAGAAAGGGAGACGAGACAAGAGAACCTCTCAATTTTTATTCTTTGCTTTTCTATATGGTTCAAATTTTACAACATCCATGGACTTTGTTTTGTAACTTAAATAAGATGAAATAATGCCCACGCAGCCCTGAGCACAGCCTCTGCCATCTGGCCAGCAATAATGACTCTCTTCGATAGCAAGAAAATATGGCTTGCACAAAATGATTTAAATCCGTATATACCATTGTATTAATGGTTACAAATGTTTTCTCTCTCTGATAAAATGGGACGAGGTAAATGTTTTAAATTATGGTCCATAGAGTTTAGTTTCAACAAGTGTTCTGCTTTTTCAGTCATTTAGAATTTAATTATTCAAAGCTAAGTTTGAAACAAGGAGCTTTATAAATCTAGATAACAACAGACTTTACTTGAGCACTAAAAATTTTCCATCAATCATTTTGGTTTTATCTTTATAGTATTAAACTTTAAAAATACTTAACATTCAGACGTCATTGTTGGCTAGCATTGAACAACAAGGACAAATATTTTCTTTTATGAAATTCCATTCCACAATAACCAATCAATAAGTATTCAGTAAATTGAGTTTCAGTTTAATTTCATGGAGTTTTTATTTATAATGAATTTCAAAGACACTGTAAGTAGATCATCTTAATTATATACATTTAGTCATTTTTGTTTTTATGTCAAGTTATGAATAAATTGAATTAAAAATCAAATTGGTTTTTGAAATGTACTGCGAACCTCTGTTAAAATTTTTCAGATGAGTTTCTTTGTAATTAAATGAGTCATTTATAATTTGAGTTAACATTTCACATTTATCTTGAGGGTAAATTGAGCCTTTCAGCGACTGGATTTTCCTAAAGACACTATTGTGTCAAAGACATGATAGAACAAATTTTGATCAAGAATATCAAAACTTCAAAAGCTATTTCTTTTTTGTATGCTGATTGTATTAAAAAGTCTTAAAACCTTTGTTCTTTATTTTTACTAGGTTGACATCTGTCAAAAATATTCTTTTATTTCTTTTTCTTTATTTTTTAATTGAACTTATTGGGCGACATTGGTTAACAAAATTATACAGGTTTAAGGAGACTTGACTTGGGGTGGTAAACACAATACAATATACAGATAATGCATTGTGGAATGTATACTGGAAAAACATTTTTTCTATTAAAAGTAATATAAAATACCTATATTTTCTTATTTTTTAGATCCATATATTTTTTAAGTTTGAATATTCCTAAAATATATTTAATATGAGAGTGTCCTCTACCCCCATTTCTAATCCCAGTGTCCTGAGAAGCTGATTTAAATATATTGTGTCTTAGAATTGATGAACTTGTAGACTTTATATTAAAGTTATAGGGTAAAATTGAGGTATATCTCCAAGTGATCAACTTCTAACAGTCCTTTAGCAAAGTGGGGGTGGGGGGAGGAGAGACAGCAAAAATGAATCATCACAAATACTTGATTCTCTGGTCCATCCAGCTGAGGTAACTGGAGACTCACTGAAAACTCGGTAACATTAGTAGTTCCATAGATTCCTGCCCCCCCTTCTCTCCTAAATTAAGCTTTTTATTTTGAGATAATTATAGATTCACATGTAATTCAGATGTAAGAAATAATACAGGTAGATCCCATGTACCTTTTATTCAGTTTCCCCAATGATAACATTTTGGTAAAACTATAGCATATTATCACAACTAGAACATTGATAGTGACATAATTCATCAAACTTATTTCAATTTTTTTAGTTTGATGTGTGTGTAGTGTTTCAGTGAGTTCTATGTCATTTGATCACATGTGCAGGTACCTGTGTCCACTACCACAGTCAAGACAGACATTTCCATCACCACAGGATCCCTTGTGTTGCCCACTGTAACCACACCCTCCTCCTTCCATGGACTTCTCACAGATTGGATGGCAATATATTTTCTAGCTATTTTGGGGGAAGTAACTGGTTTGTTCTTTCCCCCTTGTGAATGTCTGCAAGTAAATAATACAAAGAAGTGAATGCTGAGTGTCCACTGTTCTTCATTGTGCACCTTCCTGTTGCCTGGCAAACGAACCAACAGCAGGGCAGAGGGCTGCCTCGGGTGGGCAGCATTTCTAACTCTCTGGAGGAACAGAACCAAATCTAACACCCTTTTTTCCACTCCCAGATTACGCTCGATTTGAGGCCAAAATCCATGACCTACGAGAGCAGATGATGAACCACAGCATGAGCTCCGGGTCCGGGTCCCTGCGAACCAATCAGAAACGCTCCCTCTATGTCAGGTAGGCAACCTAGCATTTCTTACTGTGATCTGCACCTTGTGAGCAATCTGGCTTGGCGAGACAAAGGCAATGGATCATGTGTTCTTATTAACCCATGCTCACCAATACACCATTGTAAGGCCTTCAGTTTAACCATTTTTTGAAGAAATTTCTGAAAAGCTATTATGTTAAATTAACAAGTTATTCTTCTAACACATTATTCTCTGACTATGTTATGATACAGAGTAAAGTTCTTGGCATAGGTTGCCGTAAAAATAATGAGAAAAAAACATTTTTAATTTTGATAAATTGAATATGTGGACCAACACTCTGGACATTTGCTCACCTTCAGTATGGGAAGTAAGCATTCTGGAATCATCTCCAGACCTGTGTGGTATCTACTGCATTAACTTTGGTGTATTGATTTGACATCAGACAGTCTTGTATATAGAGTTATGTGTTTGTCCCTAACGAATTTTGGTGGAAAGACTTTCTTCTGTGGCATCTTATTACCAATCATTTCTTAGACCACATAAGTCACTTATTGCTTGCCTGACAAAACTCATTAATTTACCAGAAAAAAAAATTGATGGAACTTGAAATGCCTTCCAGTTTTTCATTCTCTTAGTTCACTCTTGAGTAAGATCCATCCTCACTCAACTATAACATGTGCTTCTTCTTAGCACAAGTCTCCTATATTCCTTTCAAAATATACTTCAATAGTGCTAACTGTATTTTTTAAAATAATAAATGTATTAACAGCCAAAAGGGGAAGGTGGTGCCTAATTCATGGCCCCAATGAATCCAGGTTCCAATGGAAGAACCATGTCTGTCCCTCCTCACTGTATTCTCCTCTTGCCAATCTGCCCCAGAATCTGGTCTGACTCCCACCTAAGATCATAGTCTCCTCAGTTGAAATTTTACTGTCTTTTCCGGGCATGGAGTGTGTGTGTTACAGACACTAAATTATGTGTTTGAATTGATTTTTTTCCTGTTGACTCCACTTTGGCTATAAAGTTATCTCTTGTGTGTACTAGGTAGGCACAGCAGGGCCAAGGAGGGAGCAGGACTCCGGAAGGCGGCAGGTTCTCGAGGGCCTCGAGTTGCTGGCCACTCTGACAAGCATAGAGTCCCTTCTTATCCAGGCAGTTCCAGTACCTCAGAAGCCCTGAGATTTTAAATTTTTTAAAGTCAGAATATTAATGTTCTATATTTGTCCAACTGCATTTTGGAAGATTATTTGATATGCTTCTGTGTAATCTGTGGAAGGAACTATTGAGAACCACCCTAGAACGTGTCTTTTAGTGACATCACAAATATGATGGAAAGTGGCTATCTCTGTTCTCCTCACTTGTGTTTTATTGCTGGTCTTTGTGATACCAAATATTTTTTAAATTTTGAAATGTTTTGGTCTTGGGTAGCAACTTTAAAAAGCCAGTTAGGCTAATGGGTTGGAGATAAATCAGTTAATGGAAATGAAACGATTATATAGAATAAATCTGGAAGGAAAAATTACTGTAGTGTGGGTATCTTGTTAAAAAATAGAATGCACAAAATGTGAATGTACTAGAAGAAATTTTCTGAAAATATTGATGGTAGTTTAGTCCTTTTAATTAAGTTGTAGATTAGGAAAATTAAATGACCTGTTATGATACTACATAGACTTATTTGAAAGAGTAGTGTTAATCAGAATCAACCCTTTATTCTCTAATGTGGTCATTAAAACTGTGACATACAAAAGATCTGAAGACTTCAGGTAATGTTATCTTGTTAACATTCTAATAGTTGGAGGTTGCATTGAAAGGAGAAACTGCTTTTAAATAAAGCTCAAAACTAGTGAACACTTCATGGGAGATTCTCCACGTGATTTCTCTACAATATACAGAAATGGTATTTGGTTTCCGGTGTTCGATTATTAATACGTATTTTGTCTGTAGAGGGCTGACGGCAGCATCTAGATGATTCCTAGGGGCATAGAATTGGAAAAGATACAGGCTATGCATAGAGTGAAAATCAGAGGGAAAAACAGCATCCCCTGGCCTTATTTTCATGTGATGTGACAACAACAGAGTCCCTCACCCCTGACCACCCCAAAACAGGCAATAAAAGTAAAGGAATTAGCAAGGAAGGCCTATGGGGAATTCTTACTAAAAATGATTGGGTAAGTTTGTACCTTTGTTGTTTGGGTTTTGTTTTGTTTTGTTTTTTAAACACCATTTTTGGCTATAGGATTTTTAAAGAGATGCTTGCTTTTTTTCTAGAGTGCTTGCATAGGACTAGTGCCTGTTGGTTATGCTTATTTTATAAAAGCAACTAGTTGCTTTCTCAAAATAAATGAGTAGCAGGGCTTCTCTGATTATATAACTGTCAGATAATGAGCATGTCCCTTTGATCTTCTAATGACATCCTTTATTCCGTTTAGCTGTATGTAATTCTAGAGCTGGAAGGAACCTTAGCTATCGCCAGGTCTAATGCTTAATTTACAGAAGAGGAAACTTGAGGCCCCAGGAAGGAAGAGATTTGCCCAGGACCCCACAGCTATGTGGTGGCAGAGTCAGATCTCCACCCCCCTCTCCCCATGGCTCTCTGCTTCCCAGGGGCTCAGCTGAGGCGGGTGGAGTCAGCTACTGAATGCATCTCTGCTGTGCTTCCCAGTCTGCTCCTGTAAACACTGCACCTGACCCTTAGATTAGGAATAGGTTAGCTGAGAAGAGAAATTCAAACATAATCTCTTTGGGGTTTTTGCAGAGGATAAACTGTGCCACTGGGCCTTTGGGATTCCTTTAGTGTTTTTCATATTTTTCTATGAAGCAAAACCTAAATCGGAAAGCAAGCAGCCTCTTCGTTCAGTTATAAACAATTAAGCTGACTGAACAGATTATCTTCCCCCTTGTAGTGCTCTCTCTCTCTCACACACACACACACACACACACACACACACACACACCTGCCCTGGCTGTGCCCAGGAGGAGGCATCTTCGCAGGATCATGCAGAAACCGGCCTCCTTCTATAGAAATGATCCTCCCAGGTGACAGCAATTTGTTTGGCTGAAAGTGTTGAGCAGGGGAGAGGGCGGTGGGAACTGCCACATCTGAGCCAGGCAGGGTTTTAAACTTGAGCCAACCCTCTCTGTTTTCCAATCTAGTTGTAACTATTTTCCTTCTCTTGATCTTCTGTGTAAGGTGCTTGAAGTGCGTTGGTAGCGCTGTACGCATGGAGTTGCTTGTTGCTAATGATAAGACTGTGCATGTTCTATGCGAATGACTTGGAAACATTCAATTTCATGGGCTATTTATACTGTGTATTTCCTGCATTGTGAAACACCTCTAGTTGTAGAACCTTGAAAGTAAATAAAATGTTAAAAATTTTGAATAAAATATTTTTCAAAATGCTCCACAAGTACATCATCAATTCTTCAGACATAGATGCACGTGGGCTCTGGAGCCACAGGGATACAGCTTTTGTTGTGTGAACTTCAAGGCCCTCCACAAGCCTATTGTCATATGCACTCCCCTCCTTCCCTCCCAGCTGGTAGAAGCATCCCTATAACAGAACAAGGCTTTTCCTGCTGCTGGTAGGAATGGGCCTTTGTATCTAAATGCTACTAAGAACTGTCAGGTATAAGGGGATTAAAATCACATAAAAGTGCAAATTGCTAAGGGAAGATTCTTTCTCCTGATAAGAGAGAGCTCAATAACCTGTGACAAGGGAAGAGAATGGGGAGGGGAAGAAAGAAAAGCAGGTAAGTCTTCCAATGGGGAATAAAAGGTCACAGGAAAGACTGTAAAAGTGAAACTTGGCCCATGTCCATGTCTTAATAAAAGGTATTGATTTGGAGAGTTCAAGTGAATAACCCCTCTGTTGTGAATTTGCTTTTAAAAGGCAGTTGCTATGATTTATTTATGTATTCATCAAGCACTTTTTTGAGTATATATTCTGAGCCAGGACTTACAATGGACACTGAGGACCCAGCATTTAAAGTCGTGTTTCCTGTCGGAAAAAAAAAAATCTCCTCTAGTGAGTGAGACAGATGAGGGGAAGACAGTCACAGTGCAGTGTGATGTGAAAAGCAAGCTCTAGAAAGGCCTGGAATTTTTATTGCTTCCTAATTAATGCAAGGATATCTGAATTGATTCTTTGCAATCTTAGATGAGTTCACCCAGAGACCTTTAAGTGTTTTTACTCAAAGTAAGAAATACATTCTTCATCATCATGACCCAGTAAATACATGTACCATACACATAATGCTAAAAGAAATGTTTTTATTAAACTATTAATACTTTTTATGTACCATGTTCTTTGTTATTTCCCATTCTATTTGCCTCCTTTTTAAACAACAAATGAAGGTCACATCTCATTAACTTGACTTAATAACTCAGGAATGGATCACTATCTACAGTGTGTAGATGAGTGAACAAGGAGGAGTGTTCCAGGCAGATGGCATAACTACCGGGTCATCTTCACTGCAGCACACGTAGCATCTCTGGGGTCCCCAGACCCTTGGTGTTCTAGCCAATTTGAGAGCCAGCTATCCCTGGAACAGATCAGTAAGTGGAAGTGAAGGGTCGCATTCGTTGGGCATTTTCTATGGGTCAACCATTATGCTAGTGTTCTACATATATTTTCCCATCTGCTTCTCCCAACAACTGGAAGAGTCAGGGACTATTTCTTCCATTTTACAGACAAAGAAACTGAGACTCAGTGACATTAAATAATTGCCTTAAAATCACCGAGCTAGATTGGATGTGAGCATAGACATTCAGGTCCTCTGTGTGAGGCAACATAGAGCAGTGTTAAGAACACGTTTCCTGGATTCTGTCACTTACTAGCTCAGTGATTTTGGGCAAGTCGGTCTCTCTGCCTTAGCTTCTTTTTCTGTGAAATGAGAATAATAATAAGATACCATCAAGGGGATGTGAGCATTAAATAAAGTGGTGAATTTAAATAGCTGGCACATGGGAAGCAACGGATATATGTTGGTGCTCTTTATCATTTATTATAAAGGCAACTTTTCCCCTATAGCAAAGAGAGGTCCTAGAATTGATTCTGAATAAGGTGCTGTTTCCTCAGTGGTGGGGTGAGACACCCTTGTCGCTTTGATCTCCTTCAGCGAGGGAAGGAGGACAGACTTCCTGGCAACCTTTTACATTTTTGTTCTTCTAGACCCCATAAAGGCTGAAGGGAAGGGCCAGAATTCTATGGCTCCAGAATGTCCAGCTTTGTCAGCTCATCCCCCATTAAAGTCTAACCAGAGGAAGGATTTGAAAAGTATTCAGCTGGAGACATAGATAAGAGTCACTGTGCTTATAACTGGCCCTTCCAGCTCTTCATAGATGTCATCAATGTCCCTAACCCCGTGATTTTACCCACTTCCCTCTGCATTCTTCACCCCCTCCAAGCCCCCTGCTCTGGATTGAAGGATGTCTTTCTTTTTCACAGCAGTTCTAAGTTTAAGTTGGTAACTCAAAGTTGCTGCTTCCTAATACAGTTTTTGTTTCAAAGGTTGTAATAGACCAATGCACCTAGGTCTGCCTCCTGCCCATTTTTATTTATTTTTTAAAATATATTTTATTGATTATTTTTTACAGAGAGGAAGGGAGAGGGATAGAGAGTTAGAAACATCGATGAGAGAGAAACATCGATCAGCTGCCTCCTGCACACCCCCTATTGGGGATGTGCCTGCAACCAAGGTACATGCCTTTGACCGGAATCGAACCTGAGACTCTTCAGTCCGCAGGTCGACGCTCTATCCACTGAGCCAAACCGGTTAGGGCCCTCCTGCCCATTTTTAACATAGACTTTCAGACATTGATTCATTAATACATGATGCTTTCATTCAACAAACATGGTCTATGTCCTTACCTACAAAGTATCCGTCTGAGGTAGGTGTTGAGGATACAGAAATTTAAGAAACAAACACAGAGCTCCTTCTGTCAGCATTCTGGTAGTCCATATCTGTAAGCAATTCACATAGTGTGCAGGTTATCTTTCTATCATTTCCTGATAGTTCATGTGTTATATACCTTGCAGTTATTTTCCTATTTTAATATTTACACCATGCCTATAAGGGTTCCTACAGTGAAATCTGCCCAGAAGACCACTGTTATCTAAAGCTAATCTATAAAAAATAGTTATCATTCTGGTCTTTATTGAGGTTTTAATACTGGACTTGCAAACCTCAGTTAATGTCTCAATTTTGTTTTACCCTTAATGTCTCATGCCATAGTGATTGATGGAACAATGTCTTCTTAATAAATACTTGTTAAATGAATTAATTTCTAGACTCTCTTTCCTATATAGATGTGGAAAAATAGAATATAAGTTAAGATCTTTGAGCAATTAATTCTGTGGAGGTTCAATACTAGCTGGGCTGCCACCAAGTGCAGGGAGTCTGGCCATGTCCTGAGGACACAGGCACTACCTACTGCTACTGGGATCTGCAAGGCACATCTGGCTCTACATGGCCCTTCAGGCTGCTCTCAGAGAGAGGGCTTGGGATAGGGAGCTCATCCTGTGTTTTTCTCAACACCCTTAGTCCCTTAGTCTTTTTTATTCTAAGGACATAAGGCTGGGAGTTACATTGAGGGAAATCTTGAAAATAAATTCAACCTAGATTCTTCATCCTGATGGGTTTTTATTCTAGAGGAAGAATATGCTCATCTGATTAATTTTGGTGGGAGGGGAAAGATACATCATCTTAAAAGAGACTCTGTTTTTGTTTTTGTTTTTTTCCTTTAAACAGTAGTATAGCCTTCCAATCCACTTCCTGCCCCCACTGCACTGCTGGTCAGTAACCCGGGAATGGTAGGAATGTGGAATGGAGCCTGTCAGGGGACTTCACTTCAGTCCCAAGCTGCCTCCAACTTCACTTGGCTATGGGTTTCTCAAGGGCATTTAAGACAAAGCCATGAAATCTGTGGACTTCTCATAAGTCAGATTTTTATCTTATTCCTCTTCAACCTTGGACCTAAGATGCTCTCAGCAGCTATTCCCAGAGGCCACAGCGCAGTCAGCTCTGTGCACCCATGGCCCAGTACTTGGCAGAGGGCTGGCTGGCAATGGCCTTTTTAGTGCCTCTCATTCATTCACTCATATATTCTTGTTTAGCAAAATCACCATTTTTTCATTCAGAAATACCATGCATTGCCACAGAACAAGAAATAAAAACTGCTTGTATTTAGATGTCTTACCCCTCTTAAAATCTTACTGAGAGACGTGAGCAAGTACCTGAAACAGTCTAACAGGATGAGGCAGAAAGTGGAGACTTGAGAGACCAGAAGTGACCTAGAGACGGCATTGAGATGTTTGGGTACCCACAGCTTGTATGCCAGTGCTTCTCTCCTGCCGTCATTTAAACCGAAGGCAATGCTATGTATGATACAGGTGATTATAATCCCCATTCTACAGAGGAGGAACCTTATAGAAAGCCAAAGATATTTAAAAATTGCCCTAACCCGTTTGGCTCAGTGGATGGAGCGTCAGCCTGCGGACTCAAGGGTCCCGGCTTCGATTCCGGTCAAGGGCATGTACCTTGGTTGCGGGCACATCCCCAGTAGGAGGTATGCAGGAGGCAGCTGATCTATGTTTCTCTCTCATCGATGTTTCTAACTATCCCTCTCCCTTCCTCTCTGTAAAAAATCAATAAAATATATTTTTTAAAAAGAAAATGCTAATTCTTTAAAAAAATAAAAATAAAAATTACCTACACAAGGTGCAATGTGGCCAAGCCATATTCTTTACCCAGGTATGTTTCTCACTGAAGCCCATGCTCCTTGTACTATATACAGTATGGTGAAGACAAAGCTAATCCTCTAGGGCAGTGGTTCTCAGCCTTCCTAATGCCGCGACCCTTTAATACAGTTCCTCATGTTGTGATGACCCCCAATTTCATTGTTACAAATTGAACATAATTAAAGCATAGTGATTCATCACAAAAACAATATGTAATTATATATGTGTTTTCTGATGGTCTTAGGCGACCCCTATGAGAGGGTCGTTTGACCCCCAAAGGGGTCGCGACCCACAGGTTGAGAACCACTGCTCTAGGGGCCCAGGTTAAATTCATATTGATAGACCTGTTTGGTTTGGTTTGTGCTTTATAGAGATGTCCTCCGTAGGGACCTGGCTTCTGGTCTGGACTTCAAATCTTATTGATGGCTAATGCTTGAGCTTCTCATTTATAAAATGAACATAATATCTAGTTCTCAGGCTTATTGTTAAGATTAGGTTAAACTAAGTCTATCAAAGAGCCGACCAGATGGGACTTACTAGGTAAAGGGGAGGTCCCCATACCTCTTTGAGTGCTCAGAGCCTGCCTCCCATGCTGGTGCCTCCCTTGAGGCAGAACAGATTTAGATTCCTCAGTTATACTTTGAGATTCATTAGCATTGTGTTCACTCTTCAGGCATTTGCACTTTTAATTGCATCTTAATTGTGGAATAAAGAGTCTTATCTTCAGGCAGCTAATTTTAAGCAAGAAATAGAAAGGAGGCGGAGTCCCTGGGGATCTGGGGAAGTTTTCTTTTCCCCCTGAAATGATAGGGTGGCCCTGATTTTTAAAAGGTTTCTAATTTTTGATTTCTAAAGGAAGAAGGACAAAAGTAGCACAGATGACCCTTTTATTGATCATCACATTTTTCCTCTAACAGTCTACCCTGAAATCTCAATCCATGTGTCATTTTTATTAAGCGTGGGCCCTCATTCATTCATTCATTCATTCATTCAACCAGAGTCATAACCATCTACCTCAGACTGTACTATACTCTAGGGATTTAATCCTTTCAGGATTAAAGGATCAATAGGGCATCTTTTCTGCACTTGAGGCACTCAAGGTTCACTCTACCAACCTAGATTCTGCTCCTAATCCCACAGTAATCGTATTTCCAGAAATCTCACATCTCTGGGGGAATTCTTGGCCTTTTAGCCTCAAATTACCACTTTCTAGAACAATCCAAACAGTTCTAGTTAGAAAAGACCAGAACAGTAAAAGATAGGTGACAGGATACTCAAAGAAGAGAATAGGAGAAAGGTGAGGGCATGGAAAAATTGAGGTTAACCTTCACTCTAAATCAGGTTAGGAGCAAGGAATAGACTCAAGATATTTTTCCCATTAATCTCAGTACCTGACACATTACAGGAATTCTTTACCTATTTGTTGAGTGAACTTTTTGAGTGGCAGTTGAAGATGATGATTAAATAGAATAAAGTATTAGAAGAACCATCAATGACTCATGAAGGTTGAGCACATGCTTCTCTGTGTTCCTCTGCATCACAAAGCTGTTCTCCTCTGACCTTTTCATGCCTGCTGACTCACCTGTCCCTTCCGCTGGATGGTGAGTACCTCTCTGATGGAGATTTGCCAGGTTACAGTCTATATCTGCAGTCAGGCATATGGTAACTGCTGAATCAATAAAGTGAATGAATTATGGATGTCACTAGATTGGAGAGCATTTAACTTTAGTTCAAATTTTACTTGATCAGATGTGTATGCTGTCCTGTTGAGTAGTGATAATCACATCGGGCTACATTTCTTAAAATTCATTCAGCCAAACAAATGGCATACTTATTACTATAGGTTAAACTTCAAATCCGTTTTCCTTTTTATTATAAATCCAGAAGAACTGCAAAATAACATTCACAAGTACTTTTCAGATACTTAATAGTCAAATCGTAATAAAGGTCAAATGATAATTGTATCATATTCTATGCAATTTGCTAAGCACCTTATGTGGATTATTTTATTTAATTCTCATAAAAACCCTATGCCTGTGGCTCAGTGGTTGAGCATTGACCTATGAACCAAGAGGTCACGGTTCAATTCCTGGTCAGGGCATATGCCTGGGTTGTGGGCTCAATCCCCAGTGTGGAGCTTGCAAGAGGCAGCCAATCAATGATTCTCATCATTGATCTCTCTCTCTCTCTCTCTCTCTCTCTCTCTCTCTCTCTCTCTCTCCTCTGAAATCAATAGAAATATATATATTTTTAAAACTATGAGGTAAGTGCTATTTTCATTCCCATTGTAAAGAAGAGGAAATGGAGGCCAGGTTTGCAATTTACCCAGAAGAGGCTAAATTGGGACTAGAACCGAAACATTCTGTCTATGCCCCTATCTGCAGTGTTATGTGACTTTTTAAAGGACTTTCATTTATTTGATTTTATCTTGTTTGATTTGATACACTAAGTCTATAAGTGGATATTGCTTTTTCACAGTTTTCAAATAAGGAATTTGAGGGTCAGAGTACTAAACTATCTACTCTTTTCTCCAAGTGTAGAGTAGTACCAAGCCCTTGCCTCTATGCACTCTTTAAAGATCTATCAACACACAGCTCACATGTATCTTTGTCTAGTGTCTGCCTTGTGTTTCATTTATGACCATGATACATACTACATGATTTTCATAGAACTACCTATGCATTATTAAATGTTGAATAGGTAGCTGAATATCGTACAGTCACCGTAGATCCTATTCTCTAGTTTGAAGGTGCCCAGAGCATGTGGGTTTGTGATTGAACTGAAGCGAGTCCCCACTGAGCTGTGGCCATTACAACAGTATGGACAAATTCTCTGCCAAGACAGAGTCTGGGGCCTGAGTAGCCTTATACAAAGAGTCCCACATCAAAGAACACAATAGAAGTGCCCGTCACACACAGAGCCCTGCACATGTGGGAGGAGATAGCGGCCTGACACCCACAACCAGCTACACAACTTGCAGAGCTCAGTGCAAAATGAAAATGTGGAGCTCCTTGTTCAATATTTGAATATCGAAACAGTGGGAGCCGAGCACAATACTAAGTGTGGGACTCCGTGAGCCTGTGCAGCCACACCCACTCCTGCTGACACCTGGTTTAGGACATTTTGCTCAAAACTAAGAGCATGTATGTTTTTCTTAGCGTGTAGTGCAATAAGTGTAAGAAACACAACGTCAGTATTGGGATCATTTTCAAGGATCCAAATTTTGTCTTCTACTTAAAAGAGTATTTTATATAAATTGTACCTATGTCTGCTTTTAGGATATGTAGAAACTATCTTCCAGTTCTGTTAAGTGCTTGAGAAACTTTACATTCCCACTTGCTCTGAGCTTTCAATGGCCCACTTTGTGTACTTCTCTCTGCTGAAGTCACTCTTTCAAGAGCTAAATAGTGTCATTATTTCACATTGTTAGCACCTGCAGTACACTTTTATCTTCCTGTTCTGCAGGTCACTGCCTCCTTCCCTTGCTCCTCAGGCCTAAATTTTAAAGAAATGTTTCCTAGCGTTTCAGAGGACTTGGGCAATCACAGGGACCTGTTAGCTGTTAGTGTTCTTTCCATGTGTCATTTTCTAAATGCAGAGGTTGCAAGACTTGTAGCTCTTCCTGACCACCAACATTAGAATAAAAGAAAATGAAGGGCTTGACATGGGATTGACAACTTCATTTCACCAAGTAAGAATTCTAAAAGTAAATACACATACAAATTATAATATATATTTTAATAGATTGCTCTTTATTATTGCCATCATTTTCTATAAGAAATGACATTTTAATGGCAAAAGAAAAATAAGAGTATAATCTGAGCTTCAGGAAAAAGTGTATATTGTCAGAACTTTACTAGAGGAATCTTCATTGCTTTTCTATCTATATAATCCTACCGTATAGATGGGCGGGGAATTGGGGTGGGGGAGTAGGAATAAGGCAAACATTGTGATGACTAAGTGGTTTAATTCTAAATCCAGAATCTCTTGGTTCTAAATGATTCTAAAATGCTTGGGGTGCATTTTTTATCTTTTTTCTTTCCTGACAAAGAAAACCAACTTTTACATTTATTTTTCCTGATGTACTTTCTTCATCTTTCATACTGTTTTTCTCAGTAACTAAGAAGCCCAGACCCATCCTCCGTGATACGCTGATGCTTACTTTTTGATAATGCTTATTAAAGGCAATAAGAAATTTTCTACCATCAAACCATTTCTTTTATTTTAAATTGTATTTGTATTTATTTTACATTGATGTCACTCTTTCTTCATTTTAAAAAGACTTTTTTAAAGACATCATGTTATAGTATCACAGTTCTATTTAAAACACGGTGTATGCTGTATTGCTTCAGACCAGATTGCTTGCATCATGAGCTTTTGTTCTCCTTAATTTTCTTAAAAATGCAGATTTGGCCTGTCAAATGGAGGATCCTATACTTTTTAAAAATTGGATTCCATGGGTAGAATAATGAGAAAATGGGATGTAAAATGAATAGAACTTTACAATGAAAAGGATATTTGGCAATTTCCAGTGACCTCTATCATAACAATATAAATTCTCATATAAAGTAACTTTTCAGTTCTTAATTTCTATACAAAGCTCTTAAATCAATTCCAGTGGCTTCTTCTGAACTGATTCATCCCTCTCCTCCTATTAAGAAGGGCTCTGAGACCCAGCTGGTATTGATCAGTGGTCAAGGCACATGGCGGAGTTGCGGGCTTAATCCCCAGTGGGGTGCATGCTGGAGGCAGCCAATCAATGATTCCCTCTCATCATTGATGTTTCTATATCTCTCTCCCTCTCCCTTCCTCTCTGAAATCAATAAAAGTACATATTTTTAAAAGAAGGGCTCTGAATTATGTAGTCATCAAGAAAGGGTCTGTGTGCTTCTGGATGCTGTAAAGTCAGGTTAGTGAAGAATTTCCCCACATTGAATGAACTCCATTGTTGGCTCTTTATGAGATGATGACATTTCTCTCTGTTCCTAAAATTCCCTGTTCCTGCCCCTTCCCTCTTAAATGGATGCCCCCATAGTACGCCCACCTTCACAACACACTAAATGAGTCCTTGATTACATAATGGATTCAGGTATCCTAAGGACAAGTAGATGGTGATGAGAATTCAAATTTTGTCATATTTGCAAGGAGTATAAATATTATCCCCACTTTGCAGGTAATGAAACCTAAGTTAGATAGCTTATGTTGTTGCCCAAAGTCACACAGCAAAGGAAAACAAATATATCTCAGTTCTGTCTGATGCCAAATCCCTGCTATTAACTCAGTGTCTAGGTTTTCTGGAAATACCACATTTTTGGGGATGTGCCTCACTTCATGCATGCTCCCTCAGTCCTATCAGTACTTATAATTGTTATAGAAAGTTCTGTGAGTTTTGTGCTAGAAAATATAGTCATTTAATGTATGATACATCTCCTTCAATAATAAAGGACCTTAAAGATAGAATAAAGGACCTTACAAATAGTCAGTGAGTGGATCCGTGACATAGAGTTATGATGGCTCAAATTTCAACCATAGGGTCACACCCTTGGTCAAACAAGCATTCTCAGCAAAGAGACATGAGGTTTCCTGCTGTGGGCCGCTGCATACAAGATGGAAAGATTACAAGGCCTTCTGACTAACCTGCAGCAAACAGGGTGTAGTGGAAAGAATATGAGCTTCGGTTTTTCTTAGTATTAATTACAAAATACTATGCAGGAGGCTGTCAGGAGTGAAAAGGTAGATCAGATATGCCCTCAAGGATTCAGTTAAAACTAGCTGGATAGAAAAGCAGATGAAAATAAAATTATATTATTCGGAATCCAGACTCTGCTCCAACATGTGACAATATGTAAGGAATGGGAAAATGAGGAGATTTGAAAGGTCACATGTAATGGGTTCCAAAAGTAAAGGTGTATGTTTTGGGGGAGGGGGTTCATCTTTGGCAGTGCATTTTCTCTCTGCAGGAAGTAATTAGGGACTGCCACAGAATGAAACACTAACGCCTCTAGAATACCAACTCCCTGAGCCATTCATTCATGAGTTCACAGCATGACGCAATAGGCAAAAAGCCAGGGGTTTAGAGTCAGAAATACCTGGATTCATTTCCTCTCCATCTGGGCCTCAGTCTCCTCTATAAAATGGGGATGATTTATATACAACTCAAAAGGTTTTATGTAGAATAATGTTTGTCAATCACCCATCATCGAAGAAGTAGTTACACAAACTCAGAAATTAGAATATAGAGAACACTTCTTAGCTTTTTTAACCTTGATACCAAAACATCAAATGGTCACTGTAAGAAAAGAAATGTATAGTTCAATCTCTTTTCATAAGATCAAAAATACAAAATAAAATATCAACAAAGTGAATCCAGGAATATAGTAAAAGGATATTATAAGCACAAAATGCACTAATCATAAAGAAAATTCTGGTATATTAAACTACAGTAACATAAAAACTTCTGTTCATCAAAAGATACCATAAATAGAATAAAAATATAAACAGAACACAGAAAATGACTTAAAATGCAGAGGTCTTAGGGGAAAAGTGTAATCAGAATATGTAAATGACACAAGTTATTAAGGAAAAGACGGAGACAATTTTAAAGAATGATTGAAACACTTGAACAGGTAGTTTATGAAAGAGTATATGTAAATGGTCAGTTCACATATGAAATTATGCTCATCTCATTGGTCATCAGGAAAATGCAAATTTAAATCCCAGTGTCTCTACCTACCCTCCAGAATGGCTAAAATTGAAAAGACTATTCATTGCAAATATTGGCAAGCATGTGGAGACTCTCATATGTTGCCCATGGGAGGTAACTTGATATGACCACATTGGAAGACTGTCAGTATCTACTATTGGTGACCATCTTAACCCTATGGTTTGTTTCTAGGTATATACACAATAGAAATATGTATATATGTGCAAAAAAATAAATGAAAGAATGTTCATAGTAGCATTGTTTATATGGTAATAGCCTAAACCTGGAAATAACCAAATGTCTATTAATAGAATAGGTAAATAGGTACATTGTAGTTTATTCACATAAGGGAATATTATCCTATATAATAAAGAGGTAATAGGCAAATTGACCATCATGCCCTCGCAAAAAATGGCTGCCCCCATGTGGGCACAAGATGGCCACCAGTAGATGGCCAGCAGGAAAAGGCAGTTGTGGGCAATCAGGCCAGCAGGGGAGGGCAGGTGGGGGGGGGCCGGCCCGCAGGGGGAGGGCAGTTAGGGACAATCAAGCAGGCTGGCAGGGGAGCAGTTAGGGGGCATCAAAGATGGCCACCACCACGTGGACACAAGATAGCTGCTACATGATGGCCAGCAGGAGAGGGCAGTTGAGGGGGACCAGGCCTGAAGGGAAGGACAGCTAGGGGTGATTGGGCCAGCAGGTGAGGGCAGTTGGGGGGGAAGGGGGTGGGAACCAGGCCTGCAGGGGAGGGCATTTAGGGGTGACCAGGCCAGCAGGGGAGGGCAATTGGGGGCAACCAGGCTGGCAGGGGAGCAGTTAGGTGTCAATTAGGCTGGCAGGTGAGTGGTTAGGGGGTGATCAGGCTGGCAGGAAGAAGTAGTTAGGAACAATCAGGCAGGCAGGCAGGCGAGCGGTTGGGAGCCAGCGGTCCTGGATTGTGAGAGGGATGTCCAACTCCCAGTCAACAGTCGGACAGCCCTCGAGGGGTCCCAGATTGGAGAGGGTACAGGCTGGGCTGAGGGACACACCCTCCCCCAATGCACTAATTTTGTGCACCGGGTCTCTAGTACATCAATAGAAAGGAACAGCTTGCTGCATGCAACAGCAGGCAAAAATCTTGCAAATATAATATTGAGTAAAAGTTCAAAAACACACAAATTTATTATATTACAGTTCTGTGGGTTAGAAGTCCATTAAGGGTCTTACCAGACTAAAATCAATGTATCAGCAGGCTGCATTCCTTTCTGGAAGTTCGAGGTGCAATCCAATTCTTGCTCATTTGGATTGTTGGCAAAATTCAGTTACTTACAGTTGTAGGACTAAATCCCTGCTTTCTTGCTGGCTGTCAGCTGAGCATCAGTCCTGGTTTCCAGAGGCTGCCACATTCTAAGAGCTGCTAATTGACTCCTCATTTGCATCTCTCTCATCTACCCAAAAAAGGTTTCCTGATTTTAAAAATGTAGTGACTACATTGGGCTCACCCAGATAATCCAGGATAATCTCTTCACTTCAAGATCTTTCATCTTAACCACATTTAAAAGTCCCTTTTGCTGTGTAAGTAACATATTCACAGATTTCAGGGATTAGGGCAATGACATCTTTGGGGGCCCATTATTCTGTCTACCACAGTATGATTCCATCTGTGTTACATTCAAAAATAGGCAGAATGAACCTATGGTGAAAGAAGAGAGTGATTATAATTGGGATCACATTCCTTAATGCCGTGGTCGGCAAACCACGGCTCTCGAGCCACATGCGGCTCTTTGGCCCCTTCAATGTGGCTCTTCCACAAAATACAATGTGCGGGCGCACGTACAGTGCGATTGAAACCTCGTGGCCCATGCGCAGAAGTCGGTATTTTGTGGAAGAGCCACACTCAAGGGGCCAAAGAGTCACATGTGGCTTACGAGCCGCAGTTTGCCGAGCCACAGTTTGCCGACCACTGCAAAATGGATAATAGGAATAATAATATTCATTTTAAAGAGTTGTTACAAGTATTAAATCCAGCAAGAGTGTTAATTGCCTTGAAAAGTATCTGCCACATAATAGACCCCATTACTTATGTCCTATTTTCTTCTCTTCCCTCTCCCCTAACTTTCACCTGTAAAAATGCTGCAATCAGGACTTTTCAGGATAAGGTATTCTGAAGATTGATAGACCCTATATAACAATGCTTGCCTTGTAATGAATATCCCCTAGAAATCAGAGTTTAAGCAAGAATTCCATGTGTTACTAGTGTGCCAGTTGAAATGGGGTCCTTCCATTGAACTCGCAAATATAAGCTTTGATAATATTATCTTGAGCTTTCAAACTGACCCAATCTCTCTCCCAATCCTTCTGTGGGCTTGTGCTGGGCTCTCCCCTAATCAATCTGGCCTTTTCCCCAAATTAGACACCTCCCCTACATTGAATTAGACTGGTTTGTCTTAATTAAGAGGGATTTCTGAAGTAAGGGAGCCCCCACAAGGGTATGTCATGTTCCCCAAGCTCTTTGCCACTGTAACCAGTTCACACCGGCTTTCTCTCCTGGGAAGGACCACAAAGAGTCTCTAACACAGGATTGTTTTCCTAGTTTGCTCTTCTTGCTTGACCTCAATGTCTTTGGCTGCACCTTAGAATCACCTGGGGAGCTGTAAGAACAAAACTTTTGTTTTCCTTTACATTACTCACTAAATACTCTACTTCTGATACCAGATGTGTGGGTTTTCCCCACACTGACCAATTCTCTGACACCAAGCTTGCAATAAATTCAGGTACAACTAGGTTTACCTAATCCCGAATTTCTGGTTCTTGCTGCTCCCTCCTCCCCACTCTGTAGTGCACTGCCCCTCCCCCTTCCCGCCCACCCCCTGGTCTGACTCTGGCTTTTCCTTTCCCTCTCCTTTTTATCTGCACCCCTCTCCTTAGGGCTTAGCCTATCCCAGGTCTCAGCAATCGGTTGGCATGGAAACATTAGGTGAGCCTGCCTGCTGAGAGAGATGTTCTGTTTCCAAGTGAAATGGAAAAGATTCACGTGTGATTCACTTCCAGGCATGTTAACTCTTGAGCTCATCCTTTTATTTCTCCTGTCCATGGCTCCTGATCACCAGGAGGTAAAGGAGATTATCTTGATCCAGGCTGCCCACCTCATCCCCGTCTGCCACTTCCCCTACAGAGCCCGGACTGAGCCTCAAGGAGAAACCAGCTCTTTCATCTCTCCCTGCCTTTGCTCTGGCCCTTTCTTTGATTCCAATGCAGTCTCCTTCTTTCAGTTTGTCTGAAAGGTTCTCAAAGGCCTTTCAAAATCCAGTTCATGGACCAAGTCTTCTAAGACCTTTCCTGTCCCAACCACTCCCCCTCCTCTCATTGTAGGAAACTCCAAGTTTAGGTAACTGTGAGTTTATCCTCCTTAGACTGTGAGCTCATAAAAGGAGGTGTGCTACGGTGAGGGGCTTGTATGTCTAGGCAGTGATGGCGAACCTATGACACGCGTGTCAGAGGTGACACGCGAACTCACTTTTTTGGTTGATTTTTCTTTGTTAAATGGCATTTAAGTATATAAAATAAATATCAAAAATATGTCTTTGTTTTACTATGGTTGCAAATATCAAAAAAATTCTATATGTGACACGGCACCAGAGTTAAGTTAGGGTTTTTCAAAATGCTGACACGCTGAGCTCAAAAGGTTCGCCATCACTGGTCTAGGGTGTAGTCTTGGTTTCATCACTTTCTAGACCTGAGATCTTGCACAAAGTCCTTTGCCTCTGAGCTTTGGTAGTTTGAGATTTAAAATAGGAAATACGCTATGTAATATGCCTGCTATTTTTCAGGTGCTGGGTATTGGTTAGGCATTTTATTTCATTTAACCCCACACTAAATCTGAGGTAAAAGACAATATTTTACCCCTTTTACAGTGAGAAAACTAAGTGTCAAGCATTGAGAAACCTGTCCTAAGTCCCACAGCTCCTACATGGAGGAGCTGATTTTCAAGAGCAGGTCTAAAACATTACTGCTCCGCTCTAGTGCCTGTGTATATATATAAAGCACCTAGCCCTGTGCCTGCCTGTGGGAGCTGAGAGGAGACAGGTGGACAGATGGATGGGTCAGTAAGTAATTGCCGTAATTCTATGTTCTCTATGAGGATTCAAATGGAAATTTAAACCCTCTCCCATGGTTTAAGTCTAATGTGCACATTTTCTTCGAGCTAGTGGCTAAGGTCAGGAATACAAAGGCATTTATCTCCTTTATACCTGTGCCTCCTCCAAAGACATATTTCCTTCCCACTTGAACCACTGCCCTCACCACCCCCAAAGAAGATAAAGGTAGATTGGCTCCTTAAGAATTGGAAAGCCAAAACAATGGCCTTTGAATAGCTATTAAATCACCGGACAGCTGCCACTGCCCCTGGGAAATAAGTCCTTCATTGTCTGTGCTGCTGTTGTCAGCAGTGTCACAGCCCCTGGCTGCTGGGAGGACAGAGGGAAGGAGAGTCAAATGAGCACCACTTGAGGAGACTTACTGGAGCTTCAGTGTAAACCATTCAGTACTGCTCAGTGAATTTCTATGATTTTTTTTTTTTGCTAACCAGTAATTTAGCAAAAAAAGAATATGCGTGGTCTTGTTCAAATATTTCTATTTTTGCATACAGATAGTGTAAAAAGGATCTCCTTTAATGAGGGGATTCAGCGTTAGAGCTGAGTGTATGTAAGTAATACCTTGAGTTTCAGAAGAGTAGAACAAAGCTTGTCAGTTTGTCTAGGACCAGCCACCACACAATGTCTCCTTTTTTTTATAGCATGCTTCAATCATAGGCTTGGTTACCAGGGCTACTGATTTTTTAAACTGTAGTGCTGAGACTATTAAATGGCATGGTCTCCTACAGATTCTGGAAGCAGCAAAACAGTAGTATTTCCTTCCATCATATTCTCCCTCCCCTCGCCCATATATATGTACATAATATTAAATCCAGTTTTTTTATACTCATAAAGGCCTATGGAATTGTTTTCCCAATGTTAAAACACAGAGTTCTTTAATGGTCACATCCAATAACAGTTCTAAGTATAATGCCAAAACTGTGATTCACTACAGCTTGCAGTATAAATAGATTAGACAATTAAAATAGTCTCTGTAAAATAACATTTATTTTAGATCTGATTTATTTTTGAGAAAAATTTTAAAAACCAGGTGTGTGAATACAGCAATGCTTTTGTGTACCTTTTTTTAAATCCTCACCCAAGACATGCTTAGAGAGAGGAAGGGCGGGTGGGGAGAGAGAGAGAGAGAGAGAGAGAGAGAGAGGAGAGAGAGAGAGAGAGAAAGAGAGAGAAACATCAATGTGAGAGAGAAACATCAATAGCTTGCCTTCCGCATGTACCCAACCGGAAATTGAAGGAGCAACCCTTTGGTATGCAGGCAGCTCTCAACCAACTGAGCCACTCTGGCCAGGTGGCGTTGTGTTACTTTTTAAGCAACCTGCAATTGAGACCCAGAATAATGATGCATTAAAAGCTTAAATTCTTTGATCAGATGACTGCAGTTTTAATTTGATTCCTCCATTTACCTCTTATGTGACCTTATACATGTTATTGTACTCGCTGGGTCTCATTTTTGCCCATCTTTATAATGAGATAACAACCACATAATCATGTTATGTAAATAAAACCAGATACTGTTTATATGTGTCTAATCCATATGCAAAAGATGCTCAGTGAATGATAGCTACTAAGTGTTATTATTTTTATCTCATTGGATAGTTGTAAGGTTTCAATGATAATGCATTAAGTTGATTGACATACTTCGAGGCAGATAGGATGTGCTTCACTATGGTTACCATTGGTTCATTATCCTGTCACTGTTCTGTAGATGGTAGCTATACTGCTATTCCCCAAAGTTCTCTTTTCTCTATTTACTTTGTTTGCTTTCTTGTCAGGAAAATAGCAGAGCTCTATAAATGCTTAGTTACCTTCACGTTTTCCTTTTGTTCTGTTTCCAGGCACTCACACAGGTAGAGACGTTCCTTTTTCTACCTTGACACAGATCCTTGCAGCCTGGGGGGAAGTGGAGGACCTAGGTTTGAGTTGCTGGGTTGAGACTAAGAATTGCTATATGACCTTATGCAAATTACTCCCATATCTGGTCCTCAGATTTTTAGATTAAAACAAAGTCATCTCTGAAGGCTCTTCCTGTCTTAAATATGGACTCTTGGATTCTGTTCGAACCAGGGGTTTGGGGGAAGTTACATAGTACAGAGTTCCAGATCTTAAAGTCCTGCTACTTGCCGAACATGTAAGGATTGGATGTGAGAAGAATAGACTCTGAACAATGCTATTCCAATCCTTTGATCAAATATGATATTTGAGGGGTGTCACGACCCTAGGGTTACACTCAGAATTTGGTGATGTGGAAATAATCTCCAGCTTTGCCAAAAGCACAAGCATGTGGGTTTAAGCACCAAGCATTAAACCTTGACCGCATTTCCTGCACAGTGGAAGCCAGCCTGCATTCATGTGGCAGCCTCTTCCCTGGAAAGGCTAATTCTCTAGCACATGAAGAGGTAATTCTGCATTAATAAAGAAAATCGAAGAGAAAACCACAGGGCCCCAGTATGGCTACTTTAGAAACAAACTTTTACAGCAGGACTTTGCCTGGGGACAGAAAGGAACTGCACTTTATGATTTTGACATTTCAGCTTATTTTACCTCCAGAATGGGAGTTTTGATTGGAGATGGAGATGGGAGAAGGGAGTGTGCATACAAAGCATCTGTGCCTGCTTTTATATACAACCTATGTTGTTGTCAATAATGGGAAAATGGCTTTTCATTCTCGAGTTTAAAATCAGTTGTTAAATGATTTCCTAAAATCTGATTCTTCTATTTTTATTTTTTTTGCATGTTGTGGGTATAAAAATCAAGCCAGCCTAATGGCAAATTTCGAAATTCTGCCACCTCCAGCTCCCAGGGTTCCTCCATCTGTCCTAGCTGTGCTTGGAGCAGAAAGGAGCACAGAGCCAGATTTCTCATTAGAAGAAAACCTGTTGGACCACGAGGACGCAGGCCTATGGAGCCCTGCTGGGGCACGCTGGGCGCAAGGCTAGCGATAGTTATCTCAGGCTCTGAAGCCCATGAAGTCTTTGCAAAGACTGTGTGTTGAGGTAGAAGAGCTGGGATAAGGGATTTCTTGGCTTAGAATATTTTCTAAGTTCATTATGATGTAGGCAGTCTGTGCCCCTGGTAGAAGTTGGACCAGGGGAAATCCTGTTATTCTTGTCAGCTCCTTTTTAGTCACTTTCATCTCTGATTTAACTCATCCAATGATTTAATGGAAATATTAGAATGGCCTTGGCTGGGTTGTTCAGTTGGTTGGAGCATCATCCTGTGCAACAAAAGGTTGGGGGTTTTGATTCCCAGTCAGGGCACATGCCTAGGTTGCAGGTTCAATCCCTGCTCAGGTCATGTACAGGAGGCAACAGACCCACATTTATTTCTCTCTCTCTCTCTCTCTCTCTCTCTCTCATGTGTGTGTGTATGTTTCTCTCTCTAAAAATATATTTTCTTTTAAGAAAAGAAAATATTAGTATGAACCATATGAAATTGTCAATGTTTCATAAGGTTCCACCTAATATTGTACTTTAAAAGGGGGCTTCTGTTTGAATGTGCTGGCTGCTTGCTGTCATTTTGTTGGCAGAAAAGAAAGTCCTTGGACAGCAGGGGGGTTTAAAAGGGGAATGTGTGCATAGCTCCTGCCTGCGACTCTGTGAACAGTCTGTTGTGTTAAAGGAACTAATTGGGGACCCTTGAGTGTGTAACAGAAACCCCACCATGTTTGCTAGATTTTTTAATTAAAATAATAGAAAAGAAAAACATTTTACCCATTAGCCTGCCACACCACCAAAGAGCTAACCAGCTCTGCTTTTAGCTTGTGTGTTAGCATCAGCTGTGGTGTCTGAAGTTTAGTGTGATGTCAGGTTGGCCCCAGGACTCTGCTGAATCAACTCCATTGCTCAGCCAGAGAGAAGCCATGCACAACCTTTTTTAAAAAGTTCCATAAAGTCTATGCAAGGAAGAGCTTGAATATAAACGCACAGGAAAGAGGAAGGAGAGAGACAGCCTTCTCCTATATCCAGCTTACCTGGGAGAGGTTGGCCAGTGCCACTGGCCTGCCACCTGTGCCCTATTGTCCTTTGGATTGAAGGTATCAGAGGTGCTGTGAATCAAAGAGTAGTTTCACTTAGTAATGAATATATTGTAGCTATTTTAAGCCTTTAAGACAAGGCAAAACACAGCCAACTGTGAAAGTCAGACATGTACACACTAAATCACTTGCTTAAAATGTGGATCTCATCTTTCTGAGAGAATAGTAGTGGTTAGAACTTGAGTACATCTTACATCCTAAGGCTTCTCGGGTGTCCACTCAGTTACTATTCTTAACAACCCAGGAGCTAGTGCTGTTGTACCTTCTCAAGATGAGGGAACAGTCCCAGAGTCCATGGACTTACCCAGGTTCCCACAAAGGCAGTGTCAAACATTAAACCTGAGTGTTTCTGACTCCCAGATTGGTGCCACTCAAGGGAGGGCACAGACTCTCTTTCCAGATTATTAGGGAAGTTTGGATTTATTGCTGTCATTTGATTATACCCAGGTAGAGGAACTGCTCATTTGAACTTAACCCTCCATTGACTTTCCTCGCTTTCCAGCTAACTTTCCAGTGACATCTGCCAAAAAACAAATAAGAAACAAGTCAGAACTGGGGAAGAAGCACGAATCCCTCCTTTTAGCTTTGATCGTTTCAGAACTGGTTGCTTTGAAAAGTGTAAATTGTTTGGCATTGGTTTTAGATACTACAGAGAGGGTTTCAGATTGTACCCATTGATTGGCACTCCCAGCAGTTGGTCAGTCTTCTTCCTCCTCATCCTCCTCTCTCCTTCCCTCTTCTAACCTATTTATCTGAGGTATAATACAATAAAAGGCACAGATCAGTGAATTTTAAGAAAAGTACACATCTGCATAGCCACCACCCAGACCAAGATACAGAACTTTCCAACATCCAGGTTTCCTTATGCTCCATTCTAGTCAATGCTAGGCCTCACCCCACCATCCCCCCTCACCCCCAGATCACTGCTATTCTGGACTCTATCATCATGGATTGGTTGAGCCTATTTTTTGAATTTCATATAAATGTTACTATGCAACCTGTGTTCTTTCATGACTGCTTCTTTGGCTCAACATACATTTTCTAAGTTATTCATATTGTTTTGTATTTCAGTACTCTGTTATACAATTTGTTTATTCAGTTTTCTGTTGAAAGACATTTGGATTGTGCCAAGTTTGGGGCCATTATAAATAAAGCTGTTATAAACATTTCTGTGCAAGTCTTTTAAAGAAAATAGGTACTCATTTCACTGGGGTTTATAAGGCAAATACTTTTAAATAAATTGCTAAACAATTGTAGAAAATGCAGTCTTTACCTGTGTGTGCCTTCCTAAAATTGGTGGTGGGTGGGAGGGAGGTGTTGTATTCCTGAAAGGAAATTGGGGAAGAATGGATATCTGGGGACAATTAGCATAGAGCCCATGAACTATATTTCATGAATATATTAACCGAAATGGTTTCTTCTGTGAATTTTTAGTATAAGGTTCAAACACTAACTTAGGTTTTCAAGTGGCAGTAGCTGTTTCTTGAAATGGAGATAAACTCAACTCCACGGAGACATTGATTACTATGGGCTGATATTTCTAAAGGGCAGCTAAATTGGTCTCTTTGATGATGAGAAAGGCTAGTGGAGATGTTACAGGCTTTCAGTACCTCTAATCAATGCTGTACTTTAATAAGGTTATGTTTTCAGCTTCTAGCTGCACCGCCTAATGTTTCCCTCCTTTTGGTAAAACAAAGTGCCCACAGATTTAAATAAATGAATATAGATTAGCTAACTTTTCTTTCTGTTCATTCTGTTGCCTTTAAATTTCTCTATTGACTATGAGTTATCAGTTCTTGACAAAGAGGTTAAATCTTCTGTGGATCCCAACTTTGCATACGTTTCTAAGTACATATAGGTAACTAACAGGTTTTCACATGGCAGCAGCGTTCTTGCTTGAAATGAGTTAAACACCACAGAGGCACTTGATGACTCTTGGGTAGTAAAGACACTCAATAAACGAGAGACCCCTGCCCCTAGGACCTACCAGTCAATTGAAGTAGGATGCAAGATAAGTAGGTCCTAGTGACAGTCTAGGGTGGTTAATGCTACGCCTCAAATTGATGTGAATGTTTTCATTACTACCCTTTATGGTTTGATATCAGAAAAATGCTGACTGCTGTAAAATGTAAGAAACATGAAGATCTCACATTTATGGACAGTAGTGCAATCCTGAACTTTAAATTGTGCTATTGCATTCATTATCTGCCCGCACACAGTTCTGTGATCCACTCACTAGCCTGGCTTCTGCGCTCCTTTACAAAATGAGTGGTGTACAGGAGGTGAGAACACCCGCAGCCACCCACCTTCAGCTGGCTGTGGAACCTTGAATACTTCATTAAACTCTGAGTCCCGTTACTTCATCTTTCAAAGGATTGCAATAACGGCTCTTATCCCATAGGGTTCTTGTGAAGATTAATTGAGTTTATTGGGTAAAACTCTTTAGAATATTGTCTGGCACTCATTAAGTACTTGTTACTGTTACCATCCTTGTCTTTTCTATAGTGATTTCCCTGGTGCCATTGCTTTAGAAACTAGTTGGGACTCTTGTATGTATTCTTGCTTGCCTTCCCCCCACATTGTTCAATATCACTTTTGAGTGTGTCTTACAAAGCTCTTTTCTCATTGCATTTTAAAACTTTTTCAAAACAGTTATTTTAAATTTTAATAGAGTTTATTTTAAAGTGGTTTTAGGTTCCCAGCAAAATTAAGCAAATGAACAGAGATTCCCATATATCCACTGTGCCCATATATGTTCAGTCTCCTCCACTATCAAACTCGCAGTCCAGAGTGACACATTTGTTAGACCTGATGAACTTACACAGACGCATCATCATCACTCTACCTCCATAGTCCCCATTGGTGTTGGACATCCTATGGATTTGGACACATGTATAATGATATGCATCCATCTTTATAGTATCATACATAGTAGTTTCACTGTCCTAAAAAACTCTAAATTTTCGATAGGGTGTTTTGTTCAGTTCCTTAGAAGCCAAAGACGAGTTGACAAAAAACATGACTCCAAGACAAGAGTATTAAAAACTCTCAAAGTTTTAGTCTGAGGCCAAATTTGAAATTCAATGGTAAACTTGGTTACGTTTGTCTCTGCTGGCTGAGCGAGAAATGCACTTGAAATAGATGGAATGCCTTATGAGTAAAGGAAGCAGTTTGCAGTGTTGTTACCGTGAATGTAGTAAACTACGGAAGATGAATGTTCAGTCTATTTGGAGTCTTGGCAAGCAAGTCTTTCTCAACACCATGCTGCCTTTGTGTTTTTAGTTTAGTTTAGTTTAATAAACTCTTTGAGTACTTTCTGCAAGCGTGAGCAAAGATATTCATGAATATATTTCTGCTAAACCATTCTACTGAATTATTTATTTGGAAATCTGTCTATATTTATAACTACTGATATAAGCAGTTTTAGAGAAATGAAAACCTTTGGATCCTATACATGACTTCTCTGAGGTGAAATGTTATATGAATTGAAAATAGAATGGAACAGAGATTTGCAATGAGTATAGCAAATAAAAGATTAATATCCAGATTACCACATATAAAGAACTGCAGTAGTCCCCCCTTACCTACAGGAAATATGTTCCAAGACCCCCAAACCACAGATAGTTCTGAACTCTTTATATACTATGTTTTTTCCTATACATACAAACCTTTCCACTTAAAGGAAGCATTTTGCAGCTTCTCTTTGGCATATCTGAATGCCAGCATTGCTACTCTTGCTTTAAAGCCATTATTAAGTAAAATAAGGGTTGAACACAAGCCCTGTGATGCCCAGATAGTCAGTCTGATAACCAAGGCAGCTACTCAGTGACAAAGGGTGATTCATGTCCTGGGAAGGACAGAGCTGAGCAGTGTGAGATTTCATCATGCTATTCAGAATGGTGTGCAACTGAAAACTTATGAATTGTTTATCTCTGGAATTTTCCACTTAATATTTTCAGACTGCAGTTGACTGCAGGTCACTGAAACCACAAAAAGCAAAATTTCAGATAAAGGGGGACAGCTATAAAGCAATGAAAAAAGTTTAAACAGCCCTATAGAAAATGGGCAACTCTGTTTTATAAATAAATAAAAAAGCAGACGCCCTAACCAGTTTGGCTCAGTGGATAGAGCATCAGCCTGTGCATTGAAGGGTCCCAGGTTCGATTCCGGTCAAGGGCATGTACCTTGGTTGTGGGCACATCCCCAGTAGGGGGTATGCAGGAGGCAGCTGATCGATGTTTCTCTCTCATCAATGTTTTTAACTCTCTATCCTTCTCCCTTCCTCTCTGTAAAAAAAATCAATAAAAAATATATTTTTTAAAAAGCAGAGAAAACACAAATGACTTTTCATATGAAAACGTATTTACCCATTAATAATCAAGAAGATGCAAATTAAACTGCAATGAAACACTATTTTGCATTCACCAAATTGAAAAATTAAGTCTAGTCAATTCCGAGTGTTCAATAAGATACAGAATTATTGGAATGCTCATCCTCTGTGTCAGTGGAACCGCTTCGTTGGAAAACAGTTTAACATTATTTAGTAAAGTTGAAACCTAGCAACTCATTTGTTAGGTATATACATTAAGGAAAGTCTTGTACATATACATAGGGCATATGTATAAGGATACTTATACCAATAGAGTTAATAAAATTTAAAGATAATCCAATGGCCAGCAGTAAGATGGATATACTAATTGTTGTAGTCCATAATAAACATAGCTATAAGTATTAATGAATAGCTGCTACATACATAACATGGATGAGCCATAAAATATAATATGGGCTCCAAGAAGCAAGTTATAGAAAATATATAGGGTGTCCCCAAAAAATGTATAAAGGTGGTGTTTATTAAAATACATTTCATTTCAAATTTTCATAATATTAGTTCACCATCCATGGCCAGCATGGTGCTGTGAGCTGTCAGCCTGGCTGGCACAGCTCAGTGTTTAAGCTTCAACCTATGAATCAGGAGATCACAGATCAATTCCTGGTCAAGGCATATACCCAGGTTGCAGGCTCAATTCCCAGTGTGGGGCATGCAGGAGGTAGCCAATTAATGATTCTCCCAACATTGACGCTTCTATCTCTCTCTCCCTCTCTCTTCCTCTCTGAAATTAATAATAATATATATATTTTTTTAAATTGAGCTATCACTGGTTAAAGTATGTATTCATTTTTTGGGGACACTCTGTATATAGTTTGATTCCATATCCATATACCTACTCCATATATTATTCAGGGATACACATATATGTGATAACACTCTAGAGATAAATTAGGAGATGATTTGCCCTAAATTCAGGAGAGTTGCTTATGAAAGGAATGTGGGTAGAAGGGACATGTTATTATTAAGAAGGACATCCAGAGAATTTCTAAGTTGTTAATATTCTTTGTTTGCCTCAGTGGTATAATAGTCATTTTATTTTTCTCTTTAAACTCTACAGAAAGATATTATTTTCTCTTTAAACCCTACAGAGGATTTCTTAAATGAGTGATAATATGTGTGTGTGTGTCTCTCTCTCTCAAACACACACACTGGTTTTTATCCACTTAAAAAAATAAAAAAAAAAAGCACAGCATGGGCGTGGATTGGCTGTTTCCATAGAAAATAGAAGCAAGAAGAAAATAATACAAATGGTCCTTAAAATATGACAATATTGTCTTGATCTTTTTAATTGATGAGATTGAATTATGCTTAAGTAAACATAATTAAAACATAGAAGTAAACAAAATGGAACAAAAGAATGGCAAACTGACATTGTAGCTCGGTCAGCAGTATGGCATCCTTACCACTATCGACTGAGCACTGAATATATTTCAGGGACTGTCTTCATTCTGCTGTTCCTCACAATAGCACTGTAAGGTCGGTAATGATGTGCCCCAATTTACCGAGAAGAGCACTGTGAGTTAGAACAGTGGAGGAATTTAAGTGGCAAGTGACTGGCCAGAAACTGAGAGTCAGTCTCTCCAGCTCAGATCCAGCTCTCTCCACTCTGCCCTGTTCCTTCTCTTGGCTGAGCTTTTTCCCCTGCAGAGAGGCAGTGTTAGCGATACACAGATTCTTGTCCAAGTCTTAGGACAAATGGTGCCTTTGTGAGACATCCATTCATTCCTCCTTCCCTTGTTGTAACTTTCCACAAGAATAAGGAGCTCATATTTTCGTAATATTAGTTCGCCGTCCACGGCCAACATGGTACTATGCTTTACTGAAAAACAATGGCCCAGGAGACTAATCAGTGTGAAGGCACATATATTTTGCAAAGCGTTGTGTCAGAACATGGGTCAAATCAATTATGTTTTTTGTAATGACCAGATTTTCATACTGGAACATGTTAAATAATTGGCTGTAATGAAAAATGCTAGGGAGAGTTCATAAGAAGACTAATTGAAATGGGAAAGCAGAAAGACTCATTCATTTGCAGAAATGATATTTGAAATCCAGAAACATGTTGTTCATTAGTTTCCTCTGTCCATGATTTATTCCCACTGCAGCATATAAATCTCCCAGCTGTTTTGCAAAAGTTGTGCTCAATCTTCATCTTTCTTCCTGAGATGGGGCACTATAGTCGAGCTCTTTGAGATTGGAATCTGACTCACTAGGAGAAGGTCTGTGGGTCCAGGGTCTCACAAAAGGCAGGTACAGGCCTAGTCTCAGGGCAAACAGGACTCAGAGCTTGGGCACTGAAAACAGCGACCTCTGTTCAGAGTAAGTTGTTCCTCTCTATAGTGGCACCATATTACCTGTAGTTCCAAATCAGACTGATCATACAAGTGGGCTGGGAAGCTAGCAAATGATTAAAACAAACAAAACAAAAAACCTCCCAGAGAATCCTTGACTAAACACCAAGCTTATCAAATGACAAGGTAGGGCCGGAGATTCTATTTATGTAATGTAGTACCTTAGAGAATTCAGGTAAGTTTGGGAACTGTTGGCTCAGGTAGTACAATGCCCTAAACTCCTTGTCATGGAGTGACCCCAATGGGCCTGCTTCTCATATTATTAGGAGGGGGAAACTCTATTCTTCCAATATAAAGCTGGATAATTTTGCATTCGTTCCTTCAAGAAACATTTATTGAGCACTTACTATCTGTCAGACCCTACAGATACAATAGATTGTATCTTACTCTATCATTGCAAGGTCTCAGCTGAGTTCAGGAACTAGAACAGACTTCTAAAACAAGTACCATCACAACTGGCTCATATTAATGACAATTGAAACTTCTACCACAGATAGCACATTCAGGATATGTTTCTCTCAATCTCAGAACAAACACTGTTCATTATTCCCAGCATTTCTCCATCTGAGGCTGAAAACAACTTCAGAACCCTTCTCAAGAGCCACTATAATGCTGTCTGCCTTGGCCCATGGGACAAAGTCCGTTTGCCCTCTCTGCTACAGACCATATTTGAGAGGCCCAATCTAACAGTTCCCACCTCTACCTTCCAAGGTGATCAAACTTGTGCTTGGACTTTTGGAAAGGTGGGTTTTTTTCCCAGAGGTAGTGATTACTTGTGGGATGGGTCAGTGGGCAGTAATGAGCCTCAGGACACACACCCCAGTCCACACTTCTCCTCTGCTGGCACACCACGTACTGAACTGAGAACGTGAATGGTTTTTGACAATCAGACTCTACCCTCCCTCTCCTCCTGTCTGCCTTAATCATCCCTGTGCAGCTACTGTAGTAGGTCATAGCATCAGAACAAGTTTTCTAAAAGTTCCACGAGCTTTGGTCTACCTAACTTTGCAATATAATTTTACACATTCAGGAATGAAAAGTTAAGGTGTGATAGAAGAAAACGAAATGTAGAAACTTTCCCAAGAGAAACATTGCATTCTTATCACCAGAGGTTGGCTCTGATAGATAGGGGAGATAGTCCACTGAAGAGCACAGCTGGACTCAGACAGACCTGGGTTTGAGTATCACACTTCTTGTCCCTGCACATAACTAGCTGTGTGAACTCATCTTAAAAAAAATAGAACGTGGGTATGTTAATAATCTCTATGTCATGATATTTAAATGTATAAGTAATCACAGGAGTCTCTTAAATAGCTGCTGACCAGGCACCTTATATCCTCAGTTTCCGACCCAGAACCTGGCACACGAGAGAAGGGTTTAATAAGTGGCAGTCACCATCATGTTACACTCCACTTATCTGTGGGCAATTTATCTGTCAACCTCTGGAGAGCAGCACTAAGAACTGCTGACAGCCAATATAATGTCAATAGGAGCATGAACTTTCCAAGCTCAAAGATTTGCTTCAAATAGACCTCTATCATCCCTCATGCAAAACCTATTTAGCATTAGTTTCTTTCTTCCAAGTTGCTAATATTGTTTTTTGGACTCACTGAATATTACAAGTAGAATGATGTGAGGAGCTGGAAGGGAAATCAGCTAAAAAATTAACCTGAATGAGGGAAAGACAAAAACAAGTACGACTCAAAGATACTCATTCAGCGGTTGTAGAGAACCTACTCTGGGCTTGATAAATGACACAACCTCATGCCCTCAAGAAGCACAGAGTCTATGGGGGTGGGAGGTAAAAATGTAATGAAATGGGAACAAAAGAATGGCAAACTGATTTTGTGGTGTTACAAGTATCTATCTAGGGCCCTATGTTGTCCCAAAGGAAGACCTACGTGGTCCCTTCTTCTAGTCAGAGAATTGGGGAAAGAGGGACAAGACAGGTTTCCTAAAACCTTTAAGTGTCTTTTGAAAGATTGGCAAGTGTTTATCAGACAACCAGGCTTAGGGACAGAGGTTTTAGTTTTCCAATCAGAGGGAACAACATGAGCAAAAACAAGAAGACGTGAAAAGGCCCAGTGTCCTCAGAAATCTACCAAACAAGACCCGATCAACATGACTGCAGCTTAGGCGGTGAAGGCTTCGGCACGAGAAGAGAGTGCAGCTAGACGGGCGATAGGCCTGCTCACAGAGGTATCTGAGTATGTACCATGCTGAATTTGGACTTTAAGCTATAATCCAAGGAGAGCCACTGGAATATGGTTTGGGGAGGTTTTTTGATTGGTTTGGTTTGTTTTGATGTTGAAACAAGCAAGTCAAGTGATCAGATTTGCTTTTAGAAAATTATTCTTGCTGAGTGCAAAGGAAGGGCGTGGGCTTGATGAGACTGGAAATAGAGAAACCAGTTGGGCTATGGTAGTAATCCAAGCTAGAAATCGTGAGGCCCTACCTAAGGCCAAAGTGGTGGAACTGGAGAAGATGGGGCAGATACAAACCAGTCCACAGAGGTAGCACAACAGGATTAGAATGTGTGGCGGATTTAGGGCAGGGCTGACGGCTGCATGGGTGTCAGGAGCCTTGAACACATCACTGCCTTATGCACAGCGCCATAAATATGCTCAGTGAGAGTCAGGAGTCTTCAGGGGAGTTTAAATTATGTTTAGCGTATGCTGTTTGCTAAAGCAGGAAGGTATTGAATCTATTGTAGAAAGCATTCTATCTGAATAATTCATTTATGTTTAGTGTTTTATGCTCCAGGGAGTCTAATAAATGAGTTTTAATATATATATAAGGATCTTAACATTTATTGTGTGTATAGTAGGTATATTGCCTCAATGAAATCTCAAAATGACCCTGTTGGGAAAGTACTATTCAATCTAAGTTCAGACAAGCAATCTAAAGCTTGGACATGGGATGTACATGTTACAGGGGTACACAGCTAGGCGTGTTAGGGCCATCTTGATTTCAAAGCCCAGGCTTTTTCTGCTGCACTGTCAGGAGCCTGATCTTATTCACAGAGCAGTCACATTCTGATTGAAATGAGAAGCGATCATACAACTCAAACATGTACTTGGATTTACTGTCCATTTCTTACTTAAACGGAGTGCTCAGGAGTTTCTGAGATGTTTTGCATGAGACTAAGTAGAAGACGATGGCTCCTCTGGAAGGAAAGCCAAGGAAAAGAGACAGTACATGTGTGGAGCTGAGAAAATTGTTGCAATCACAGTATATCTGATTTATTCTTTTTTTGCCTTCTCAGAAGTGCAGAATGAAACCTGCACCATCTTGCCCATGCAAAACACATATTCTCTGAAATGGTTGAGATGTAAATTAGTTCTCTCCCTGGAGCAAATATCAAATCATTGCAGACAATCTAGTCCTATAGACTCAAAAAGGAGCATCAGACCGTGGTTCTAGCCTGGCTCAAGCCCGGGGCCCACTCTGTGAGAATGGACAGCCTATTTCATTCCTCTGTGCCTCAGTCTCTTCAGATGCAAAAGGAATACATAGCACTTGCCTTTGTCAAGCAGAAGAAATGTCGGTGCTTTTAAACGTCAAATATTCTGTGCAAGTGCAGAACTTATTTTTACTCTTTTCAGTCACCTGGATGGAGGAGATTTTTTTATCTTATTTTCTTCAGCAAATATTAATAAGCACATACTGTGTGCTGGTGGAGGGGAGGCACAGGAGTGAACTGGGCATGTTTCCCACTCTGAGAGCTCACAATTCTACTAGCCAATATGTGACATGTATAATTCTCTCATTTATGTTGCCTAACTTAATCATTATTTCACCTTCTGAGGTAGGGATTTGTCCATTCAGATTTAATAAATGTGACTGTTGAGCCTAGGAAATGACTGAAATAGAATTAACTCCAAGTATACTGATTCCTCAAGCTCGGCTCTCTTTCCATAGAATTGTTTCACTATCTCAGCAGAGGAAACAGTTATATTCATAATGAGCTTCCATAAAACCTGATTAATAAAAACTAAGAGCTGTGGGAGTTCAAAAAGGAGAGCAATTAATTTTAGAGTAGGTCCATTCTCAGAGGCATTCTCAGAAAAAGAAACATTTGAAATAGAACTGAGAGAATAACTGGAACAGCAAGAAGGAAGGTCATTTTAGACAGCAGAGCAACATAAACAAAATGTGGAGTTGGACAAGTAAATGGTATTTTGGGAACAAAGAACATAGTATGATTAAAACATAGAAACCATAGGCTGAAGATTTTTTTTTGTAAAAGAAAGGTTGGATCTAAAGGATCTTGAATGTCAAGTTAAATAATTATATAAACAGTGAGGAGTTTGAGCAGAGGAGTGATGTAATCGTATTGGTGATTTAGAAATTACCCTAAGGCAATGGCATAGATAGATTATAGGTAGCTGAGATCATTAAAAAGAACCTGGATTAATGCAGAGGCCATGGGGATGGGTGAGGAAGATTGGAGGACATTTTTAATTAGATACAACACTAATAGCATATTAGATTGGAAGGAAAGGAAGAGGTCAAAGGTAAACCTGAGGTTCCTAGGTTGGGCAATTGGGTAAATGATAGTGCCATTAACTGGGAAAGAGAATACAAGGGAAAGTCATGTAATAGAAGGAATTTTTTTTTTAACGTTGACTTTAAGGGAGAGGTGGAGAGGGAAAGGGACATCCTCCACTCATATCAGATCATCAAAACAACTGGTGATTGATATGGTAACCAATGAGCCATAGTCACACTTCCCTTAAATCTTGTTGCTATTCTGCATATTTTTTACTTTGTTTTGTAGTTTAAGATAATTATAGAGTTTACATAAGAGAGGTGTTATGCTGCTAAACTTTGTGTATCAGCTCATGTTCTTGTTGATATGCAAAACAAAGGAATAAATGCATTTTAAGATTTCATAAAATTCCCATCTTAATCCCCGAAAATTGTTTTTCACCTGAATAACATTTCAATATATTCTCTTATGAAGTGCTTATCACAGCATCATCTCTATCTTATCAAGGTCATAGCTATGAGACTGGAGGCCAACAAACTGATAATGGCAGACTTCTGTTT
>NW_006290677.1:644833-647626 GCF_000327345.1 Myotis davidii | reverse complement strand
TGTTCATCACACCTAATACCTGGAAATCGTAGGCTATCAACATTTGTCCTCAGTTTTCTCATCTAAAAAAATGTGAATGATAATAGACCTTACACAATAGGATTTTGAGAATTGTCAGAGATAGGTACATAAAACACTCAATACACTGGCACAAAAGCACCTAATACTTTCACTGGTAGTTGAAAACCAAATGTAACAATGCCTTACTCCTTTCTGTACCCTAGAGCTGGAGGAAATTTACCCCGTATTGCCACTTGCATTTGAGAAATGGAGGTCTCAGAGCAGAGACAGTGACTGTTCTATAAATAATTAGATTTATTTCTTCTCAAGTTTTCTTGCTCTGAGATAATGTAAATATACTTCATTTCTATGAGAATGCCTATAGTCAGCATGAGCCTTTATCCAATATACCTCAATAAAAGAATTTGCCTAAATACCTGTATAACATGAAGCGCTGAGAAATTCAATACCATCACTATCTAGCAGGGATGAGGAATGTCCAGCCCGTGGGCCATAATAAGTCCTGGGAAATCATTTGGTCTGGCCCTGACAAGGCAACTGCAAGTGGAACTCGAAATTCAATAAATCTAGGAGCTTTTTCCATAGCAACATAAATTTCTATTAAGTGAATTATGTTAAGTAAATGATGTTGTAAATATCCAGATGGCCCTTGGCAAAAAGAAAAAAAAAAGATTCCTCAGCCCTGATAAAAGCATCATGAATTTCATCAGTTACTATGGTGCAGGAAGTGGCAGATCTACCTTTTAATTTAAATTCAGCTCAACTGTATGGAGCCCACCTAATTTCTCTCCTGAGGTCTGGCCCATCTTTAAAGTAAGAAAAAGTTATAAAAAACCATAATGGAAGCCCACATGCAATCACTAATACATCTCATAATACTCTTGTGAGACCAAGTATGGCAGCTCTCCCAGGAACAGGCATCCCACAGCCCCTTTGGTGATAGCTCAAGAGTTAGAAGTTATCTGAGTCATCTCTTCTAATTCAACCTTTCCTTCCCATCAATTCATAAATCCTCCCTAATTACCCTTTGCACATGGTTTCTCGTTAACAAATCCTCGCCTTAAGGGAAATTTTCTAATATAAGTCTTGATTGTTTCAGTCTAAGACAATATAGCTTCTAATTTTATGCTCTTTGAACCAATAAATAGAATGTTATATAGACACTGTGTCAACCTAAAAAGATCTTGCATTCGAAATACCTATATAAACTGTAGAGTGCTGTATAAAATTACATATTTGGGTCCAGCCAGTGTTGCCCAGTGGTTGAGTTGTTGACCTATGAACCAGGATTTCATAGGTCACTGTTTGATTCCCAGTCAGGGCACTTGCCCAGGTTGTGGGCTCAATCCCTGGTGTACGGTGTGCAGTTGGCAGCTGATCAATGATTCTCTTTCATCATCGATGTTCTATCTCTCTCTCCCTCTCTCTTCCTCTCTGAAATCAATAAAAATATATTTTAAAAGAATTACTTATTTGGAGCGTTAACCACCCTAAGACAAACTATGATGCCATGATAAACAATTCTCAAATTGGCTTGACACAACGAAAGTTTATTTCTCACCCACACTACACATCAAATGGGGTCTACTCCATGTAGTCACTCAGTACCCAGGATAATAGAGTTGCCACAGCATTGTTGTAACTGCACCATAGGGAATGAGTTCTTTGATATCCATGGCAAGAAATTGGAGAGGATTGCATGCTGACTCATCCACTCATAGTTTATTGACCAGAACAAGCCACAGGGACCCTGCCTGATAGGAAATAGGAGGAACACATGAGTATTCAGTGAGCCATAAATGTCTCTTTTGTAACATATTGTCCAGGCTAAGGGAATCCAGACCTTTACATTTTTTTAGTTCTCCTTTTAACCCTTTAATACTATTATTTTTTTAGGTTTACTTTTGGTTTATAATATGTGTAGCTCACTTTTTAAAGTACTCTTTTTTTAATGGAGAATATCTAAATTTTCAGTGTCTATACAGCTGGTCTTTTTTCTGCAGCTTTACTGAGATATAATTGATATGTAACGTTCTATGAGTTTAAAGTGTACCATATGTACCACTTTGCTATATGTATATATTGCAAAGTGATTACCAAAATAAAGTTAGTTAACACCCCTATTACCTCACATAATTACCTTTTATTGCACGTGTGATGAGAACTTTTACGATCTACTTTCTCAGTGACTTTCAAGTATACAATACAGTATTCTTAACTATAGTCACCTTGCTTTGCATCAGAGCCCCATAACATATTCATCTAACAACTGACAATTTGTACCTTTGACCACCTTCATTTATTTCCTGCCTCCAGGAACCACTGAACTACTGTCTATTTCTATGAGTTCACATAAAAGTGAACTGAGTTCACTTGATTCCACATGAGTCCATGGATTAATTAAATCCTACAGTATTTGTTTTTCTTTGTCTGACTTTGCCCTCAAAGTTTATCCATGTTGTTGCAAATGGTAGGATTTCCTTCCTTTTCATGGCTGTCTAGTATTCCATTATATACTAGGGGCCCGGTGCACGAAATTCGTGCACTTGGTGTGTGTGTGGGGGCAGTGTCCCTCAGCCCAGCCTGCCCCCTCTCAAATACTGGGAGCCTTCAGGCATTGACCCCCATCACCCTCCAATCAGAGGCGTCAGGCCTGGGCAGGGGACCCTCATTTCCCCCCATCACTGGTTCTGCCCCCAGCCCAGGCCTGATGCCTCTGGCCCAGGCATCAGGCCTGGGCAGGGGACCCCCAGACCCCTCCGATTGCTGGCT
>NW_006290677.1:634522-644359 GCF_000327345.1 Myotis davidii | reverse complement strand
CCCTTTCGCCTCCCTGCATTGTGCCTACATATGCAAATTAACCGCCATCTTGTTGGCAGTTAACTGCCAATCTTAGTTGGCAGTTAACTGTCAATCTTAGTTGGCAGTTAATTTGCATATAGCCCTATTAGCCAATGAAAAGGGTATCGGTCGTACGCCAATTACCATTTTTGTCTTTTATTAGATAGGATTTTTTCTTTATCCATTCATCTTTGGAGGGACACCTAGGTTGCTTCTATGCCTTGGCTATTGTAGATAAAACTGCAATGAACATAGGGATGAAGCTCTCTCTTCTAGATGGTGATATAATTTTCTTTGGAGAAATACCCAGAAGTGAGATTGCTGGATCACGTGATAAAGTAGTCTTAACAAGAACTTATTCAATGGCACGTGTAGAAAAAGGGCTATTTCTTGCTGTTTTCCTGTCAAATGATAGCACTATTTTATTTTTTCTTTTCTAAACAATGGGTTGGCTCAGTGGATAGAACGTTGGCCTGTGGAATGAAAGGTCCCAGGTTCGATTCAGGTCAAGGGCATGTACCTTGGTTGCGGGCACATCCCCAGTAGGGAGTGTGCAGGAGGCAGCTGATCGATGTTTCTCTCTTATCAATGTTTCTAACTCTCTATCCCTCTCCCTTCCTCTCTGTAAAATAAATAAATAAATAAAGTAAACAATGGGGAGATTATGACCTAAAATGTTCTCTTTTTATCCTTATATCTAGGCAATTTTATGTATATGCTTTTACAAATCCCAACTTCATACTTGCCCGTTTTGGACTTCCATCTGATTTTTATGGATCATTTCTCTCTATTAACTACCAATTCTAATTCATTATCTCCTATTAAAAGTAGCAAATTTAAAGTAGTTGATGAGAGATTATTAAAGCTAAAGTGACTGCTTATAGCCAAACAGTAAGAGAGAATTATTTTTTAAAAAACAAAAACTATAAGCAGCAGGTTTTTAAAAAATAAACCCAAAGCATAATAATAGCAGCAACTACATTCTGGAATGGTTGCTATGTGTCAGGCATACTACAGAGGTCATTTCACACCACCTTTGGTGAGCAGGTATAATCGTTCATAGTGACATCGCTAGTAGTAGAGGGGCCAGGATTTAAAATCAGACTATTCTTCTTCCAAAACCTAATCTGTGAGGGCTAGGAATATAGGTCCTGTGTGCATTGCCGTGTCACCACCTCTGGTGTTCACAACCCTGTGCTCATTCATGATATCAATACTGTTGTGGGTGGGAGAGGCATTACAGGGCAGTGGTGAGGGGCACCAGCTTGGGAGCTTGCCTGCATTTATGGGTTTGCATCTTGGCTCTGTGATTTCCTAGCTCTGAGAGCTTAGCCACATTGCTTTTTAGCCTGTGCCTCAGTTTCCTCCTCTGAAAAATGTGAATGGAAATAGTATCTGCCCTATTGAGCTGCACTGCAGATTAAGGAGGTGCTACAAGGGAAGCACTTAGAACAGTAGGGGGAACTCAATAAGTATTAGATATTAATTTTTAATTTGGACCATGTGCCTTGAAGATAGACATGAAAGGAAGAACATTATATTTTTAAAGAACCCTATGTGCTGCCCAGCCAGTGTGGCTCAGTGGTTGAGTGTCAACCTGTGAACCAGGAGGTCACGGTTTGATTCCTGGTCAGGTCTCATGCCCAGGTTGCAGGCTCAATCCCCAGTGTGTGGTGTGCAGGAGGCAACTGATCAATGATTCTCTCTCATCATTGACATTTCTCTCTCTCCCTCTCCCTTCCTCTCTGAAGCCAATAAAAATAAATAAAATAAGGAACCCTATATGCCAGTATTATATAGCCATAATTATTGCATTTAATCCTCACAACAACCCAATTAAGTAGATTGTCTTCCTTGCATAGAGAAGCAAAACCTGAAACCCAGAGAAGTAAAATAACTTATCCCAGTAACCCAGCAGTTAAGTGGCAAAACTGGGAGTCCCTCCTATGTGTGTTTGGGCTGAGCAGGAAGAAAATTTTGAAATATATTTACTGTTTTGTCTTTCATACGACATGAAAAGATTTCCCTTAAATTGGCAAGCACAATGGGCACAGAATTACACAAGTTTAATCAACACAAATATCAAGAGGCTGGCAATCCTTGTTTCTCGCTTCTGACCCCGCGTGTCCCTGGCTCAGGAGATGCCAATGGCCCATCTTGACTGAAGCTGAAGGGCTGCGTCCATCCAGACACTCCAGCTGTCCTGAACGCCTGTCCAGATCTGTCCATTTGCCCAAAGCCCAGCACTTCCAGTTTCCTTTGGCTAAACGTCCTGCTCACTCCTAAGCTCTTACTTGATTTCAGAGAGGAAGGGAGAGGGAGAGAGAAATCAAAACATCAGTGATGGGAGAGAATCATTGATCGGCTGCCTCTTGCATGCCCCACACCAGGGATCGAGCTTGCAACCAGACATGTGCCCTGACCAGGAATCGAACCGTGACCTCCTGGTTCATAGGTCAACACTCAAACACTGAACCACACCGGCTGGGCCCAAGCTCTTACTTCTTGAAGAGCCCTCTCTGGTTTCAGTAGGAGGACGTTGCTCTTAATTCACTTATTTCTTTCTTTATCGCTTGACATTTTCTCATTTCTTCTCTCTCTTCCTTTTTCTCCTTGGGCACTGCCAGGCTTCCAAAGCCCACCTCCATAGTACATAACTACATCATGATCATGAACTATCTTACTCTCTTAAAATTTTCAAGCCTTGAATGTTGACTTTTCTGTTTCCTCTGGTTTGATTTGCTAGCAGTGTTCAAAACTTCAGAATTTTTCAAGTATGGCTAGTAATCAATGCTTAAAAGCTCTCTGTGGGGAGGAGGGTGTCACCACTTTCATTTTCAAAATTCAGTGCAAAAATACCGTCCAAGTAATGTTTCCAATCAGAAAAATATCCAACTGTTATTATTTCAATCCCAAGGTGTATTTCTTTGGCCTTAAGTCCCAGCTCCATATCAAGAACTGATAAATGAAATAGGCAATGACTAAAGAGAAGCTAGTTCATACTAAACCATCCAGTAACAGTTGTAGACTTAAGCTGATAAAGCTAGCTGTAAATAGGCCAATTCTAGCAGAAAGGGTCAGGGGCTATTCTGACTGTACAGTACCTACCCTTGGCATTGGTCATGGGTTGCTTATTACACCCAGATTACTGTCTTCATCCTGTAAGGAAACCAATCCTAATCACTATAATTTTAAAAACTTGTTTTAACATTTATATTATTCTTTAAAATTCTTTTTTAATATATTTTTATTTATTTCAGATAGGGAGGGAGAGGGAGCGAGTCATAGAAACATTACTGATGAGAGAGAATCATTGATCAGCTTCCTCCTGCACACCCCAGGCATGTACCCTGACCTGGAATCAAACTGTGACCTTCTGGTTCATAGGTTGATGCTCAACCACTGAGCCACGCCAGCTGGGCTGTCCTTTAAAATCCTTACTTTATTCTTTCTTACTACTATTATCATCATAAGTGGTTGTAGAAGAATCCACTATCTATATATATAAAAGCCTAAGCGACCGATCGACTGTTTGACCGTTCAACCGGTAGCTATGACATGCACTGACCACCAGGGGCAGACGCTCAACACACAGGCATGGAAACATGGAACAGACTGATGAATCTCAGAGGGAAGAGGGAAGGGGGGAGGGCAAGAAGAGATTAACCAAAGATCTTATATGCATACTAGAGGCCCAGTGCATGGATTCATGGACCGGTGGGGTCCCTTGGCCTGGGGTCCCGGATTGTGAGAGGTTGCAGACCAGGCCAAGAGACCCCCCCCCACTGGTGTATGAATCCATGCACCAGGCCTCTAGTTTTCACATAATATTTTATAGTTGTAAAGCACCTTCACAATAATGTTACAATATTATCTCCAAACTCTGCTTAGGTGGGTCAGTCAGAGAGTAATATCTTCATTTTACAAATGAAAAAAATGTAAGCAGGTACAGTATATACTTAATATCTCAGTGCTGAAAAGTAGAGGAGCCCCTTCACCATAAACCTTTTACAAGCAAAAATGTCTCATTCACATTTATTTTATGTCTTATAACACCCACTTCTGTGCCCAGTGCCTATTGTTGGCTGTATAAAGGAACAAAGTATTGTCACTTGATGTTTGCCCGAATCCCTGATTTTGACATTATACTCTGCCCTCTCCTCTGTGCCTCTATTCTCAAACTTTCTACTTTCCACCAACAGCTCATCTAAGACAGGACACAGCCTCTGGGATGGCTGAGATTGAGGACTGTCTCCTTATGCACCTTCATTTCCACACAGCATATTCCTCAAAAGTCTCCTACCTTTAGAGTTCCATCTCTCTTATCTCTAACATTTGCTTCCATTTGCAACTGGAGTCTATCTGCTCTGGGTGGCATTCCATTATTTATCACACGCGCTGCATTTCACCGTGGACATCATTCCAGCTCCATGATTCCTTTTCAGCCAAGTCATCTTCCAGTAAATAACCTGATCTTGGACTAACTCTCTCCGTATTCTCAGAATTACTGCTTAGACCTTAAAATATTCATTAGGATTGAGATTGTTCTGGTAGAATTCATTAAGCTTGGAGTGAATCTCCTCTCTTAAGCTAGCAGCATTGTTAAATGGAAATAGGTGATCGAACCCTTTGCTATGTGATGTACATCATAAAACATATTTATCCCAAAGCAGTATAAATTCAATTCTGTAACTAGGTATCTACTCATAAGTTTATACAACAAATGTTTTTAAGCACTACAATATGGTTAGCACTGTGTTGGGTGCTGGGAATTAAAAACTGTAAGATAGTCTTTTCTGTCATAAGCCCTGTTTGCTTGTGATTCTAACCCAGGGGTGGGCAAACTTTTTGACTCGAGGGCCACAATGGGTTCTTAAACTGGACCGGAGGGCCGGAACAAAAGCATGGATGGAGTGTTTGTGTGAACTAATATAAATTCAAAGTAAACATCATTACATAAAAGGGTACGGTCTTTTTTTTTTTTTTTTTTTAGTTTTATTCATTTCAAACGGGCCGGATCCGGCCAGAGGGCCGTAGTTTGCCCTTGGCTGTTAACCCATCCTCTAACACCCAGACAAGTGGCTAGGGGTTCAGAAGTTTGTGTCAAGGGACAGAGACCTAGTTTTTTGTGTGTTTTCTGTGTCTCAGAAGCAGGAACAAGTAGCTTGGTGCTGTCCTTCACAAGTATTCCAGAAGCTTGCTATCAAGCACACACACAAAAGCCTGACTTTCCATTGTAAACACTTAGCATTAAGATTCAATTGTAGAAAAAAAAACAGATTTTTTAATGTTTCAAAGGCTTCTGACCCTCAGGCAGAGTGGTTATTTTTGCACTAGATTAGGAAGTAGATGTGTCAAAACTCCGAGCCCTACCCGTTTTGGCTCAGTGATAGAGAACATCGGCCTGCGGACTGAGGGGTCCCAAGTTCAATTCTGGTCAAGGGCATAAGCCTGGTTTGCAGGCTCCATTCCCAGTAGGAGGTGTGCAGGAGGCAGCCAATCAGTGATTCTCTCTCATCATTGATGTTTCTAGCTCTCTCTCCCTCTCACTTCCTTTCTGAATTCAATATATATGTGTGTGTGTGTGTGTGTGTGTGGTATGTGTGTGTGTGTAAATTTTTAAAAAAACATCAGAGATTCTGCACATACATTTCTGATGACTTTTATATTTGAAATCTCATCCATTCCCCTTTAGTATATAATTATTCAATTATTCCTTTATTACTAAAAATTTCCAATTGAACACCTAATTATGTGATAGATATTTTGGTAAGGGCTGTGAAAAGATAGTCAAAAGGACATAGCTTTTGTTCTCAAGAAACTTACTACTCACAAAAAGAAGCAAGACTTACCTTTAAAATCTTTACATGAACCATATCAGTTGGCCCGTTTAGGCCTATTTTTAACCCAAAAAGAGAGCCATGACATATCGAGGCTGCAAGTTACCTTAGAGATAAACCACTGCAAACCTTCCGTGTTATGGATGAAGAAGGTGATGGTCAAAGGGCTGAAGAATTAATGTCAGAGAGTAAGAGGCAGAGGTGGGTCTACAGTCCATTTCTCAGGTTTGTGGTTAGTGTCTTTCCCCCTGTTCCTCGCAGCCCCTGCTAATGGAGTCAACTGAAAGTGCAGCAAAGGGCACGGCCCACACCTGCCCCTGTCCGAAAACAGGTCTGAAATATGTGTGTGACTGAATGTCTGTATATACAGAGGGGCAAGGCAGGGCAGGCCAGCCTCTCTAAGGCAGATCTGCCCGCTGTAACTTGGTTAAAGGTTAAAAAGCAGATTTCTGACTTTTAAACTTTGACTATTTAGTATTCAAAAGCTATTTCTTTTTGCATGCCAAATAGAGTCTCAACAAATGGTAGTGGAACAGAATGGAGTATTTCATCCTTATTTAATTAGTGTGCCTTGCTAAAATGAAACTCTCAAACGAGAGATCATGCAAATTAGCTTCTGTACTGTTTTCTGATCCAACCGCACAGAAGTAGAAAGAGCAAGCATTGGAGCCAGGCCCCCTGGGTGGGTGCCCTGCCCCACCCTGCACCAGCACTGAGACTTTGCCTCTTTGGATCTCAGCTTTTTCCTCTGTTAAGTGGAAATAATGAAGACTTCCTTTGCTAGATTGTTATAAGGTGGAACAATAAGGGCAATAGTTCATCTCTGTGCCAGTGTCTGAGCTGGTGTTTTCCACTCATCATTTCTCTAGAGCTATATAATGTAAGTAAGACATATAGAGTGCATGGCACTGAAGGATGGTGTTGCACTTTCTTATTGCCACTTACCTAATCTTCTCTTGAAAAACTCATTATTACTACATTTTCTTTGAAAATCACAACCTTACTTATGAAAGCCTATGGTAGATTTACAAAACCAACAAGTACACCCAATCCATTGACTAATATATTGCTGGGTGGAAGGTGGGGCAGACACACAGAGATGAGTGGTAGCTATGAAGCAGCCTGAGGCTTCAACAAGGAGCCCTGAGCTACTCTCCCTTTCTTGTGGGAACCTTGAGGGCAGCAATAGTGTCTTCATCTATTATTGCATTCCCAGCACCCAGCATCAAGCACCATGCCTGGAATGTGTACACAGATTGGAGTTGATTTTGTGAGAAATTGCTCACCTGTCCGAATTCAAATAACAGACTCGGAGACAGAAGTATGGCGAGAATGAGACTTTTAATAGGTTCTCGAGAGCAGGTGACCGTCCGGTGTACAGGCACACCTGGGACAGGGAACACAGCCCCTTTATTCAGTCCCTCCTCCGGTTCCTCATAGGCTGAGTACTATGGGGTCACCTGTTTCCTCATACATCACCTATCAGTGGTCAGCAAACTGCGGCTCAGCAACCCGACTTCTGCGCATGGGCCACAAAGTTTCAATCGCACTGTACGTGCGCGCCCGCACATGGTATTTTGTGGAAGAGCCACACTCAAGTGGCCAAAGAGCCGCATGTGGCTCGCGAGCCGCGGTTTGCCGACCTCTTACTGTCTCCCAATGGGCCATTTAAAAAATTGAGCTGAGGCCTTTTCTGGTTGCCTCCACCTCTCCCTGTCTAGCTGAGGCAGGCACCTCGGAGGTTTCCACCATCATGCTGGCCCACATCCACAGTTCTTTGTTCCTATATCCCCTTCCCTCCTCCCTACATTCTGTTTACCCTGGGGGAAGTCAGCAACCGTTTCAATCAAAAGCTGACCATGGTGGAGATGGGTCACAGAGGCCATTTCCTACAATTTTAGCTGTCGGATCCCCATCCTCGAATCAGAAAAGTCTGTGGTCTGACTGGGTAATGCTCTGATAATCTGGGCCTGGACAGCCTGGGAACCAAAGCACAATTATTAGAGGTAGTAATCCATGTGGTTGCCAGGGGGAGGGTTCCAAAATTGGAATGCCAAGTCCCAGCACGTCAAAATGAGAAGCAAGAGGTAATATGGAGAAACTAGTATGAAATAGTTCCTATACCCAGTTTTATTTATTATTCTTTTGGGGTTTTTATTTGGTGTTAGTAGCCTTAGGCAAGGCAAAGCTGTGATCAATAGAAGGGGCTCATGCAGAAGAACAGCAGCTGCTTCTTTGACGCTCCTTTGGTTCTGAATCATGGGGTCTTACCATTTATATGAAGGCACATCCCAGATTCAACTTTATATTGTTTAAAACTTTCTACATAGGACCTTTGTTATTTCCATTTGAATGAGAGACAAGGATTGCTGGGGAGATACAAAAAGCTTTCTTTCTAAAATTATACTTATTTTCACCTGTGCTAATAAGCAAATCAATGTTATCTGATAAATAAATACCATAATTCAAATTTAAGGTAGTTCTTGTGTCTTCTTGCAATGATGTATTCTTCAGCTGAAATAATATTTCCTATTTGGGGTTGATTCTTCATTATAAAATGGAGCATCTTGCTTATAGAATTATTATTAAACTTTCTGCTTAACAGTGTAAATTTCTGTTCCTATTCTCTATTTTGAGTTTACAGGGGGGAAAAGGATTCATCTCTTTAAGGCAGCAGCCCCCAACTGGACTGTCACACGTTCTTTTGTTTGCAAGTAATTTAAAAAAGAAATAGCTCAACAAGCTTAGGCCAAAGGGGGGCCATATGACTTACAGACCAGAGGGAAGGGCAGGATTAGAGTGTATCTCCGGGAACTACAGCCAGACACATGAGCGTCATCAACCTCTCAATCCCTCCATCTTTGCTTCTCTCCACTTGGCTGCTTGATTTCTTTGTGGACAGATTTGTCCATGAATTGAGGCAGTTGCCTCTCAAAGCTCTCAAGTATACCTTTTGAACTTCCTGCCACAAGAGACAGGTTGTCTGCTGCTTCCTGTGATCCCAAAATGAAAGAGGGGAGTGGGATCGGGGTGAAGGAAGTAAGAAAGGAAGGAAAGAGAGAAGTTGAAACTGTTCCTCCTTCAGTAGCACATACTTGCCATATTTATTTTCTCTCTTTTTTCCTTTTTTAAAAAAAATATTTTTATTGATTTCAAAGAGGAGGGGAGAGGGAGAGAGAGATAGAAACATCAATGATGAGAGAGAATCATTGATTGGCTGCCTCCTGCACACTCCCCACTGGAGATAGAGCCTGCAACCCGGGCATGTGCCCTTGACCAGAATCGAACCAGGGACCCTTCAGTCCTCAGGTTGATGCTCTATCCATGGAGCCAAACCAGAGAGGGCTTTTAATCACTTTATTTTTTTTCTTGTAAAATGACCATTTTTTTCTATCTTTAAAGGTCTACTTTCACTTTACACATCCTTATAAAATGCTTTTACCAATGATACAACAAATAAAAGTCTGCAAATTCTGCACATAATTTGTATTATTTTTGTCTTTCTTTTTCTTCTTGGTCAACATCTGGGAACAGCCTCAGGAACGTGGCATGCTTCTGAATGTCATTCATTATACTAGTTTTGTCAGAAATAAAATTGCCACAACTACATGGTATACGTTGTGTGAACCATGTCAGAAAGAGGTTGTTTTACAAAGATCAAAATAGCAAATGAGAAAAGTTGAATAAATAGAGCAGAAAAATGATATAACTGTGTCAGCTTCTAGAAGTAGAGCCATTTCCAGACTTGAAATTCATGTATAGAAAACGTAAGACATTTTTTATCCGATATCTACTATCCTAGAATCCAAATGTCTTTCATAAGAATTTTCCATACCACAATATATTGCTTTAGTTAACTTGATCACAAAGAAAGTACTTACTCTTTAAGTTTTGTAGGCATTTTAGTTTAATATTTAGATTTAAATGTTTCTTTTTTGCTTGTTTTGTTGTTTTTTGTTTTTTTTTAATATTTTTT
>NW_006290677.1:633510-634505 GCF_000327345.1 Myotis davidii | reverse complement strand
CGCAACCCAGGTACATGCCCTTGACCGGAATCGAACCTGGTACCTTCCAGTCCGCAGGCCAATGCTCTATCCACTGAGCCAAACCGGCTTCGGCTGTTTTATTTTGTTTTAATTTATCTTTATTATTGAAAGTATTCCAGATGTCCGCCCCCCATCCGCCCCCCCCTCGCCTTCCATGACTCCCTGTACCCTGCTCCCACCTCCTCCCCAGGTTTTCACAGCATTATTGTCTGTCCATTGGAAAGTTCTTTGGTTAATATAAACAGCAAGCCTTGATGAGTGTTAACTCTACTGCTAGCTGCTTGTGCGGTCCAGGAATGTTCTTTGAATAACGTGAATCCTTAAGACTTGCTTGGTGACCCAGACTATGGCCTTTCTTGGCAAAGGTTTCATATGCACTTCAAAAGAATACATTGTGCTCTTGATGGCTGGACTGTTCTATAAATGCTAATTGAAGCAAATTGGTAGATAGTGTTAAGGGGTTTTCTTTTCGTGTATTTTTTTTACATGAGAACATTGACTTCTTTTAATATAAATTCTTTATTGTTTAAGGTATTACATAAGTCTCCTTTTTCCCCCATTGATCTCTTCCCGGCTGCCCCCACACCCCAGCACATGCCTTTAACACCCCTACCCCCGTCTGTGTCCATTGGTTATGCTCATATGCATGCATACAAGTCCTTTGGTTGATCTCTTACCCCCTCACCCCCCACCTTCCCTCATAGGTTGGAAAGTCTGTTCGATGCTTCTATAACTCTGGTTCTATTTTTGTTCATCAGTCTGTGTTCATTATATTCCACAAATGAGTGAGATCATGTGATATTTATCTTTCTCCGACTGGCTTATTTCACCAGCCATACTGTCCATCCATACTGTTGCGAATGGCAAGAGTTGTGGGTCTGATCCCTGGTGTGAGGCGTGCAGGAGGCAGCTGATCAGTGTTTCTCGCTCTCGCTTCCTCTCTTTCTAAAATCAATAAAAACATTTTTTTTAAC
>NW_006290677.1:618019-633154 GCF_000327345.1 Myotis davidii | reverse complement strand
TATGGAGTCTTGTAGGATTTTTATGGTTTCCCGTCTTATGTTTAAGTCCTTTAGCCATTTTGAGTTTGTTGTTGTGTATGGTGTAAGTTGGTGGTCTAGTTTCCTTTTTTTGCATGTATCTGTCCAAATTTTCCAGCACCATTTATTAAAGAGGCTGTTTTGGCTCCATTATATGCTCTTGCCTCCTTTGTCAAATGTTAATTGAGTATAATGGCTTGGGTCAATTTCTGGGTCCTCTATTCTGTCCCATTGGTCTATATGTGTGTTCTTGTGCCAGTACCAGGCAGTTTAGAGAAGAGTGGCTTTGTTGTATAGCTTGATATCTGGTATTGTGATACCTCCAACTTTGTTCTTCTTTCTCAAGATTGCTGTGGCTATTTGGGGTCTTTTTAATTCCAGAGGACTTTTTGGAGAGTTTGTTCTAGGTCTTTGAAGTATATTGTTGGTATTTTAAAGGGGATTGCATTGAATCTATAGATTGCTCTGGGTGGTATGGACATTTTAATGATGTTGATTCTACCAATCCATGAACACAATGTATTCTTCCATTTGTTTATGTCTTCCTCTATCTCTTTTTTCAGTGTCCTGTAATTTTCTGATTACAGGTCCTTTACCTCCTTAGTTAAATTTATTCGTAGGTATCTTAACTTTTTTGTTGCAATGGTAAATGGGATTGTTTTTTTAGTTTCTCTTTCTGTGAGTTCATTATTGGTATATAAAAAAGCCATAGATTTCTGCATGTTAATTTTGTATCCTGCTACATTTCTGAATTCATTTATTAGTTCCAGTAGTTTTTTGGTGGAGTCTTTAAGGTTTTCTATGTATAATATCATGTCATCTGCGAATAATGACAATTTCACTTCTTTTAGACATTTAAGATTATTATGTCCTTTCTATGAATTAGCACCTTTAACATTATAAAATGACCTTCTTCATTGCTGTTAATATTCTTTTTTAAGCATGGTATACCTTTTCCCATCTTATTTTATTTTAACTTGGTATTATCTTTAGATTTAAAGTATGTTTCTTATAAAAAGCATATGGCTGGATTTTGTTCTTATATCCACTCTGTTAATCTCTGCCTTTTAATTGAGGTATTTAGAACTTTTACATTTAATGTAATTATTGATAGGATTAGATGTATGTCTAATTATTTTGGTACTGGTTTATTGTTCTCTTTTTCCATCTATTTGAGGGTTCATTGAATAATTATCACAATTCTATTTTATCTCTTATTAGCTAAGAACTCTTCATTGTTGTTATTTCAGTAATTGCTTTGGGTTAATAGTATACATTTTTAACTTACCTCAGTCTAGTATTACCATTAAGTAAAATGATATTACTTCATGTATAACATTAGAATCTTACAGAGTAGTTTTATTTCCTTCCTTCTGGCTTTTGTGGTATTGTCATATGTTCTATATGTATACATTTTATGGTTGTATGTATATAAAAATATATAAGATGAATTCCATGATATGTTATTAGTATTTTTGTTTAACTAATAAATTATATTTCAAAGAGGTTTAAATGGTAAGAGAAAACGTACATATCTATTCACAAATTACCATTCCCAATTAACTTCTTTTGTGAAGTTACAGACTTTGTTTTCCTTCTGCCTAGAGGACTTCTTTTACCATTTCTTACCGTGTGCATCTGCTGCTAATAAACTCCTTCAGCTTTCTTATGTTTTAAAATATTTTTATTTTGCCTTTATTTTTAGAAGATATTTTCTCTGTGTATAGAAGTCTAAGTTGACTCTTGTTGTACTTTAAGGGTGTTGTTCCATTGTTTCCTTACTGGGATTATTTCTGTTGAAAAGTTTGTTATCATCCATATATTCTTTGTTCTATATGCATAATGTGTCTTTTTTTCTGGCATAAAGATTTTCTCTTTAATTCTGGTTTCAAAGGTTTTTATTATAATGTATCTTGGTGTATTTCTTTTCATGTTTCTTATGCTTGTAGGGTATTTAGCTTCTTAAATCTGTGGGTTTATAGTTTTCAATAAAATTTGGGACATTATTGGTCATTATTTCTTCAGATATTTTTTCTTTCTCTCCTTTAGGAACTTCAATTACACATACATTAGGCCACTTGGAATCGTGCCACAGCTCACTGATATTTTCATTTTTTTTAATATTTTCTCTGTGTTTCCTTTGGATAGTTTCTATTTATATATATTAATGTCCATTGACCTTTTCTTCTCGGTGTCTAATCTGCTGTTAATCATATTTTTCATCTCACATATTTTCATCTTTGGTCATTTAATTTTAGTCTTTTTAAAAATATCTTTCATGTCTAACTTTTGACCATATGGAATATAGTTATAGTAACTGCTTTAATGTTCTTTTCTGTTCATTCTCACATTTGTGTCAGTTCTGGGTTGGTTTTGATTGGTTAATTTTTCTCCTCAGTATGGGTCATATTTTCCTACTTCTTTGCATTTTTGGTAATCTTTTTTTTTTAATTCTCACTGGAGGATATTTTTTTTTATAGATTTTTAGAAAGAGAGTAAGGACACAGAGAGAAACATACACTGACATGAGAGAGAAACAATGATCCGTTGCTTCCCATACGTGCCCTAGGGAATCATATGTGCAACTTAGGTATGTGCCCTGACCAGAACCAAATGTTCCAACCAATGGCCAGGCAGCATTTTTGGTAATCTTTGACTGGATGCCTGACGTTGTGAATTTTTCCTTTGGCGGTACATATTTTTGTTTTGGTCTAATTATTGAACTATGTTCTGGGATGTAGTTAAACTATCTAATTCTTTTCAGTCTTGCTTTTAAGGTTTTAGGTGGGAGCATGCAACGTTTACTCTGAGGTCAATTCTGTCCCACTACTGAGGCAAGACCCTGCTGAGGATGCTTCTCAATTCCCCATGAATTGTGAGGTTTTCCCGTTGACTGGAGAGAAGCTGCACTGTTTCCCTACTTTTAGGATTGCCAAGTACTGATCCCTTCAGCCATTTAAATGGTTTCCCCCTGGGGTTTTGGTACTTTCCTCACATATACATGTGCCAATCAATACTCTGCTGAATATACAAGGGTGACTCTCTGCATATTTCCAGAATTCTTCTTTCTGGGTCGTTCTATTTTCTCTGGTGCCGTCTGGCAAATTCTTCTCAGAGTCTCAGTTCCACCTCATCAACTGATGGAGTCTGCAAGCTCCTCCCAGAGACTTTCTCCTTGATTGGTGACCTGGAAACTCAAGACAGTAAACCGGGGCAATTGTAGGGCTTGCCTCATTTCTTTCCCATCTCTTAAGGGTCTCTGCCCTTTACTGGCTTTGTGCCCTTCTTGTTGTTTGAGTCAGGAGGTAAAATCTGATTTGTTATTCCATTCATCTTGCGTGGAAATGAAAGCTTCTTTTTATCTCTTTAAAGATAAAAGCTTCATACTACAGAGCCCATATGCCCTTGCATATGCCATGTCTCTAGTCTATCAGATGTAATTTAGGTTCAGCCAACTCTATGCACTCAATCAAGTCTTGGAACATGGAAATTAGTTGGAAGCTTGACTTCTTTTGCATATGTTATTTTTGTCTGGCAAGCACAGTGTTATAGAGATGTGTTGTGTTTCCTGTAGTCTTATCAGAATTTCCACGGTGTTGTCAATAGCTTAATGAATGTCCAATGGCTAAGCTCAAGACATGCACTTTTTACCTGGGCTAATGTAGCAGCTGTGGCATGTGCCTGGAGCCAAGATTTTCGGTGGCAATCTCCTGATTCCTGGAGCATAGCCAAGACTGTGTGTTCTTGGAGATGATAGTTCTGGTGGTGGGCTCTTATGATAGAGGTAGCAGCTTGTCTATTAGCTTTGGGACCATGAGAGTTTAATTCAGTTCTGGTTGAAGTGAATCTATAATCCTTGTTTATTCTGCTTCCTCAGGGCAACGTGACATTGTATAGAGACCACTTGAAGGGAGGCATTCATTAAAGTGACTGAAGAAACCATCAGATCACAGCAAATAAAAAATATTTAAACGTGTTTTTTTTAAGTCAGAGTATGGCTAATTTGGGTATCTTATACATTCATTTCCCACATTAAAAAATATATACTTGGGATAAGTGTAGGGCCTTCACTTATAGGAATATCTTTTCAAACTGTTCTATTATCACCTACAAAGAGAATTTAAATTGCTTGAAATATGTCCAAATTATTTTTAAAATCAATACATGCTGATACAGCAGGTATATCTGCAAAATACAGGTACTTCCAATTGAACTTCCCTTTGACTTCAAAGTATTCTCACCTTCCTCCATCTCTAATTTCCTAATTTTGTGCCTGGAAAAGAATGTGGTGAAAGGATGGCAGTGAGTTGCCTTCTCTAGGTTTAGTTCAAGAGTTTAAAGTAAGGAAAAGAACAACAAACAAAGCCCTAAATAAGTAGAAGGAAAGAAATAATAAAGATTAGAGTAGAAATAAATGACAGAGACTTTTTATAAAAGTACATATGGCTCATCTCTTATAGTCATAATTTAATAACTTTTATACCTAAGAGGTGCCTCAAACATGAATCTAATTCCTATTGGAGGCTGTAATCACTATATTTAAACTGATCTTTTATAATCAATTTGATGAGGTAAATCACATGTACATGATTATGATCATAAGTTGGTTCTAATAATGTAATGACATATTTGTCAACACTAAAGTAAACAAACAAAAAAAGACTTGTTAATTAGGCTAGACAACAAACCAATTAATTGGGAAACAGGACTAAAAAAGCCATAACCATTTTTAAAACATAGGAAGCTATTAAAGAACTAGGTGGCACATGAAACATGCAATCTGGCAGAATAATTCCAATGAATTAAGAAGTCCTAGTGATGTTCTAAAGTGATGCTCTAAAGTAATCTTTTGAAATCAGAAGTCAAGTTCAAGTTCTTAGTGTCATTGTCATTAAGTATTTCAATGGCTATCATGCAAAAGAGGGGATGGACTCATTCTCTGCTACTAAAGTTAAGGCCAGCCCTGGTTGGGAGGTTGTTGGGGGGGATTGAGCAAAGAAGAGAGAGAACTCATGGACATGGACAACAGTGTGGTGATTGAGCAGAGAGGAGGTAGGAGGGTAGAAGAGTGCATAAATGGTGTTGAAAAATGTTAAATTAAATTATATTTTTAAAAATAAATAAAAACCATAAAATTAAGGAGTTGGTTCACAGTAAGGAAGAACTATTTTATTGAACCATGAAACCCACCAACAAAGAACCAAGTTGCCTCACTAAGCAGTGAGCTGCCTCCCCATCGCAGCAGGTGCTCCAGCAGGAGCTGTATGGCTGGCATCATGCATGGTAGAAATGACTTCTCCAGTGGTCAAGCATGAGCCTGGAGTTCTCTAGAGACCCTCTGATCTCAGGTGGCCTTACACCCTCATTGCACCTCATAACATATCCTTAAGAAGTTATTCACACAGAGCTGTCCTGGTTAAACAGATAGTTTTCTGGCATTCTGAGCTGGGTATACAAATGCTTTGAGTAAGAGGAAGTAGGTCTCCTACCTGTCTGTATCATCTTGCTTTCTTCTTAGAAGCTCTTGTGCTTTCTGTCTGGTAAGAGATTTATTCGATTTTTTTAGACTTGGAATTTTCTGTCCATTTCTGGCCCTCTTCAGTAAATACCTGAGTTATACAGATGATCGTGCTATGTATCCTGTCACTGACTCACACTCCTGATCTTTCCCCCTCTATCTTCTCATATCCCCCAGTTTCTATTTGCCACCCCACATCCCATAGAATTTGTCCATAATAAATTATCTCAAGCTCAAAGCATCTGTGCACTTCAAATATTAACAAAAATATACAAGAAGAATATCTTATAGTAAATTGGAGTAGAGTTTCTAGGATTTCCTATTCAAAATATGTTTAACGTTTATTAAACCATAGAAAATTTGGAAAATAGAGAATAATATAAAGATAAATCTCACTCATTCTACCACTCAAAAGGAAATATTTATTCTCTTGGTGTGTACACTTTGCATATATATATATATATATATATACACGCGCGCGCACATGTGTGTGCGTAAAACAAAATTAGAATCAACCATATAGAGTTCAGCCTATTTCTTTTATTTATATGCCATTTTATTATGATCATTTCTTTCAATTTTTATATATATTTTAGAAATGTAACTTTTTTAAATGGATGCTTGATACCAATAGAAGCTAAACAGAAATATGAATATTTTAAGACCAACACATCAAGCAATCATATTAACTATTGAAATCAGATCCCATGCCAGTCTCTATTATCCTTCTGACTGAAATCAGCTTTTCACTCTAAATTTCCTATTGAAAGAGAACAGCCTAAGTCTACTTATCAGTACTATTTTTCACTATACACACACACACACACACACATCCTTCTAGTTTATTAATGCAACATGCACACTTCTCTTCTTCCAAATAGCAATAGCTGACATTGACATAGTGCATTATTTTATTCAATTCTCACAAATTTCCTTGAGTAGTTAGAGCAGGTAGTGCGATTTCTGTTTCAAAGTTAAGGAAAAGGAGTCTCAGAATGGCATGTAACACATTTTAACAGGGCTGGCAACCCTTGCTAGAGATGGGGGTTTGAAAGTTCATAAGTGAAAGAGGTAGAATTCAGACCAGATTATTTTTGTTTTCAAATTTTAATGTTCTTAATATATTACTCTGTGACTTCTTGCATGGTAACTTGGCTTAATACATATTTATTGGCAAAAATAATTAAATAAAATAAAAGCAAATTTACTTTAAAAGCAAAACCAACAAACAGACTATCATTTAATATAACAAATCCTATATAATAAAGAGCTAATATGTTAATTAGACCAGACAGTGGAACAACCTTATGGAACGACCTTCTGGAACGACTTTCCAGAATGACCAGTGGGCGGGCGGCACGAGGGCCAAGGCAGCCAGGGCTGCGAAGGCCTACCCTTGCACAAATTTCAGGCCTCTAGTTTAATTATAATAACTCATTTGCCATTTAACCTAAGCATAGGTTTCCCCACTTTCCCTGTTACTATCTACCTATTGGTAGAAGCTTCTCAGAATGAAATAATTAAGTAAATTCACCTAAAGGAAGTGTTTTAATGAGAATATGTTCTCTTGGGTAGTCTAAAAATAGTAATAGTAATAGTAATAACAGCATTGGTATTCCCTCACATTTGGATAGGCATTCTGGGAATTAATAGAAATTTATTAACAGGTTAATTAACAGTGGATCTGTGATTTTTACTTGTGCACCATGGGTATAGATTTCTTGTACTCCTCTGTGGATTTTTGTAATTGGCATGTGGGTTAGAGGTAGTGCAGGTTAAGGTGCTAGCCTGATGCACACCATGTCCAGTGTGCTTGATAGTTACAGGTCTTTAGAGTAATAGTAGCAAATAGATATCAAGCTGTTACCATGTTCCAGACACTGTACTAAGTGCTTGAACAAAGGCTACATGAAGTGACCAGCCATAGATTTAACTTCCTTTTTATAGGCAAGGGTGAATACATTCACCTCATTCTCTGCTTTTATGGAGGAATGTGGCGTGGAAGTCTGGGTCTTATTCAATAAATCCTCAAGAAGCTATTTGCACAGAGCTCTCCTGGTTAAACAGATGGCCCTCCTCTCCTGCAGCCTGAAGAATTTTCCAGACAGGTTGTATTTTTCTGACTCACTTGGCCACGTCCTTCCTGGGGGCTCTGCCTTAGCAGAGATCTCACTAACATCCCACTTTATTAAGACAGCCCCCACTCTAGGCAATGCTTTCTCCTTTTGCAGGGGAATGTTCCCTCTATTTACCCCAAGTCCTCATTCTCCATTGCCACTGCCTAGCTTATAATGATGAAGTACTCCTGGATTTGACCCTCCCTGGCCTTATTTGACATCGCATCCTGGAAAAACCATTATATAATGGAGTTTGCATCCCAGGTCAGCACCTCATCCAGAGTTTCTTGTTGTGTGACCTAGTCAAGTCACCACTCTGAACCTCAATTTCCTCACATGTAAAATGGGCATTAAAATGTTGAAAGGTGAAAATGAGATTATATGTAAAGATCCTGACAAACAGCAAACACTCAATAAGGTGGCCATTACTGTTAGATTTTTATAGGATCCCAATCTGTACTCTTTCCATTTTTCTATACTGTTATGCCTTCCACAAACCCCCTCATATAATATTTCTGACATAAGATGTCAGATAAAAATAGCACTTTGATTTATAATGCCCTTCAGGGACCATTGTAAGAATTTAGATATGCTTCATTCTTAAATCAAACTCAGAACTAAAAACCGGGAGTAGAAATCTTGCAATAGAAAAACGTTTTTACTGTACTTAAAATAGAGGGGGTTTTAAAGGAATTTATCAATGACTTTTTAGGAATACTACTCAAAGAAAGGGAAACCTATATTTCAGATCTTTGAATGAGTCTGATGATCACACTTGAAACTGGGATGTTGTGAAAACCAACATTATTCCTTTGTGACAATGGCAAGTAATTTAACTCTTTCTGGTTTGACTTTCTCACTGATAAAGAAAGGAAAGTGGAAGGGAGATTATAATAGAAGCAGGTCTTCTGCTTAAACCTCTTAAGTTCTCTGATCATCAATTTGCTTATTTGGCTTCCCCATTAAACTCTGCCTTAGCTTCTTATGCCCATTACCCCAGCACCTAGCGAAGTAAATACATGGCACATAGAAAGTACTTAATGGTCTTTGGATGAAATCACATTTTATAGATGAGGAAATGAAGGCATAGAAAGATCAAAATCTTCCCATTCATACATAGTTGCGACAAACATTCTTTGTTCAGCATTCTTTTCACTCTATTGTTGCTTCTGAAAAAAAGAATGGCCATCAAAGAGAAGGTTAAATTTACAAAAATTTAGTTTTAAGTATATGGGACCATGGAAAAGAAAACCAATGACTTGTGAAGTAGAGTAAATATTCTACTTTGGAACCCACTTAGATGTGACTCATCTTTGTACCTCCCTTAAGAGGCTGTACATGTTGAGTTTTGTATTACCTACTTACTCCAGACTCACAATGAGTCACCCAAAACTTAAGAATCAGATGTCTCCTTCTGTTTTATGTCTTCCTGTTTCCATTTATAGGAGGTAATATTTTTCAATTGGATACTCTCTTCCTGGGCAAAAATCACTAGCCCTTGAGGAGTCAAGATAAAGTACATAGCCAAGTATTCACACAGCAATAAAACAAATTTATGTACTTTATAGTGGTGATAATAATGGCACTTAGTAGTTGCTTAGAAACTCTTCAGAAATGTGCATGCTGTATTTCATTACTTTCATATAAGCTTTACCAAAAGATAAATTTACCATGTGGTAAATTTATCTTATTTACCATAAGATAAATTTCATATAAGCTTTACCATAAGATACTTTCTGCCCTTAGCATCTAGGATAGTTGGGAAGAATGGTCTAATATACAAGCCATAATTAGAGAGAAAGAATTATATCTTTCAGATATTTGTGTTAGGCACTATGTTAAGCATTATATTTAAAAAAAAGTGTGCATAGACACAGGCAATATGGTGGTGAAGACCTGGGTGGGTGGATAGGGACTGGGAGGAGGCGGGTAAAGGGGGGGAATGGGAGACATTTGTGATACTGTCAACAATAAAAAATATTTATATTTTAAAAACTCTAAAAAATTAATAAGGTACCTTAGAGATTCTAAAAGTAGTAATAATAATAATAAATACTCAACTCAAAAAATGAAGTGTGTGTGTGTGTAACTCCTCACAGGAACACTATGAGATCTTCTAAATGTTCAAATACAGGCAGAGCCAGAATTCAAATCTGGTCTGTTTAGCTCTTCCTATTCTATCACATGGCATTTCAGCCGAGAGCAGTAAGGAATGGAGAATAGAAGTGAACTTGTCAGAAAAGGCATCATAACAGAAAATCACACATGATTGGACCTTAAAGAATGATTGGAATTGGATGGGTAGAAAGGAGGGATTCCGGACAGGTCAACCAGAACTTAGGCTTCAGGACAGGCGCCCACAGACAGGACAGAGAGCTCCTGGCCTGCTTGGAAATTGCAAATTCCGAATTTGGAAACCCTTCAGTTATTATGTAATGCCTAAAAGGTGGATTTTAAGCCATACTTCTCTTGTGGACCCTTACTCTGGAAACTTATATTTCTAGGAAAGTCATTTTGTACTCGTAGTCAAACATTTCTCAGAGATTGCAACCCACTGTGCCAAACCATCATTAATGATTGGGCACACAAACAGGGGTTTATGAAACAGAAGCGATGAGGTTGCTACTGCAGAAGGTTCTCTCATTGGCTGGTAGTGGTCTACAATGTGACACAGTAGAAACGGGTACTCTCTTCTGGACTGGAAACCAGACTACTTGAAACCCAGTCCTGGCTTTATACTAAATACTATATTTGAATATCTTGGAATAAGTCTCCTTACCTTCAACCATTCAATAGTACTTACACCTATGAAATGTCTGAGTTGAACGAAACCAGTGTTTTCTAAGATGTGCTCTTCTAAATCATTTGTTACAAATGTGTGTGAAACAGTTACATATCATGTACCTTTCAGTAATTGATGCAAATGATTACATCAAAGGCTCTGAAGTGCCCTGTAGTAAACAAACATTATTTAATTCAGTGTTTAAATAGTTAGTCATTGACAGAACGCACTCTGGGAAATGTGCCACTAGGTACTCTGCATTGAACAGAAATTCCTACCAATTCTGGAAAATTCCGTTTGCTCTTAAATATGATTTATTGGTTGAACCTCTCATATTCTTAACCTATGTTACTGAAATTTTGAAAGTGCACAACGACTTCATAAAGATCCTGGAATATTATGTTGTCTGCCTTTTTCTCCTCAATTTTATGGCTGCAAATGGTGTTTTATATAGCTCCAAAAGCAGTGAGGTAGGGAGAAGAGGAGATAGAATGTTTTTGGTTCACTTGCTGAGGAACCAATTTCAGAGGTGAGTTAAGGATGCAGCTAGAAGTCTTCAGATTACAATCTGAGCTAATTCCTCAGCACAATCATAGTAATATAACCTCTGATGTAACCAACTATTGAAGGTGACCTCTGGATTTCAAGACTCAAGATCAAACAACAGTTCAAAATAGTTAATTTCATTATTATGTAAGGAGGGAATCCATGTCATGAACTACAGTAGTCCCCTGGCAATACCATAGTTATTAACATGGGTCCTTGCCCTCAAGGAACTCCCAGGCCAGTCGGAGAGACTGCTAATCCCACAATAATAGCACAGTTATATCAATTCCTTAGATTAGAGTGTATATGGAGAACAGTGGCAACGTGAAATGAAATTCCTTCTATGACTAAAGATATTTAGTCAGGTCCCTTTCCTTGATCCAGTCAGTTCGGACAAAAAGAAATTGTTCTGTCCAGGCCAGTGGTTGAGTGCTGACCCAGAAACCAAAGATTCCTGGTCGAGGCACATGCCCGGGTTGTGGGCTCGATCCCTAGTAGGGGGCGAGCAGGAGGCAGTAAATGGATGATGTTTCACTCTCGTAGATGTTTCTATCTCTCCCTCTCCCTTTCTCTCTCTCTCTAAAAATCAATAAAGAAAAAAAACTTTTTAAAGAAATTGTTCTGTTTTCGTGGTCAGTTACCTTTCTGTCTTGGCTAGCATGATAATGATGATGATAAAGGGATAGGCATTATGAGATGTTAGGAGAGATAGAGCTATTCTACTTAACCCCTGTGCAAAGATCACCAATTTTCTTAAAAACAAGTAGATAGCCTACTGACAATTCAATCTTCCACTTATATCACTTATTAAAAATATTTTTATTGAGGTGGGAGGTTAAGTCCCTCGGTAACATCCAAAAGCACAGGTACCAGACTTCCTTCCTTTCTGTTCCTAATGTTACCTGCCACATAGCAGAATTTCTACTAAGAGATCTTGGTTCAGCATGTCAGGTTAAAGAAAAAAGTAAACTTAGATCCTGGAGCACAAAGTCCTCAATGTACAAATGATACCTTGAGAAGCAATGAGGGAGGAGTGGCTTGCACGAGGACACCCAGCTGGTCAGGGAGGGAGTTACAAATAAGATTTAGGGCTTCTGAACCCCATTTACATGCACTCTAATCTACCTGTGTTGTCTCAGAATGCTTGTGAACATTTACAATTTTTATCTATTGAGTTTCATATTTTGCTAAAATAAATTATTGGGTGGAAGTTTAAAAAAAAAATAATCACCAACTAGCACTCACCTTGTCTCAAGACAGACATTTTACATTTACCCAATGTAGACATATCTGCCTGTGATTTTATCATCGAAAACCCAAAAACATATGAATTATTAGAATTATTTTACTAATTTCCAAGAATATGCTAGAACAGGCCCATGGCAAGCAATCAACAAATTCTTGCCAATATACCAAATATCTGCTCTTTAATGCATTATATCAAAATAGTGACTCATATCACTGTCAGTTCTCTCAGAATTATTTCAAGAACCCAAATGCTTAGGAGACAGTACAATGCTCAAGACTAATATTGAAAGGACTATCAAGATAAGATGAGTGTTCATTTAAGCAGCAGCTCTGCACCAGGCCAAGCACTATCTCATTGTATCCTCACAACAACTCTGCAAGATAAGCTCTCATTTTTGATCAGACGAATATTGACTCAAGCTGGACAAGCTCTCTAGACTTTCATTCCCTCACATATCAAACAATAATAACAATAAAACCTATTCCCTTGTAGGGTTCTTGTGAGGATTTGAAATAATGGCTATGAACTACTTAGCAGAGAGCCTAGCACATAGTACTTGCTAAATAAAAGTAGGTCTTAATAAGTTGTTACTCCCCAGTCTTCTCAGGTTATATTTTAGAATTTCTTCTGCAAGTCTTAGAGCGGGTAAAATGAAGCAAGAACTTTCAAAATCCTCACTTACAGCTATGTTACCACTTTAAGTGATTTTTCCTTATTAAGAAACTACTTCAGAAGCATCCTAAATTCCCTTTGATTTGATTTTAAAATTTTTCACGGTGTCATTAAGGAAATGATCAAAGAACATTTAATTAAAAAGTTTCAAAGTTAAACCCAATTGCAAAGAATTTGGAAGAATTCGACTTCTTTCAGGGTTCTCAAGGAACTGAATATCTGAACTAGTTTCTTTACCATCTAATAGTTCCCCAAGAGAGGTGGGGGTACATGACAGCTTCCTAGGCATCACAGGGTCAGCTCTGACATTTATGTGAAGAAAAGAGAGTCTCATGCTACTGGAAGTGCTCCCTAGTGTCATAGTCACTGTGCTGTAGAGGAGAGGGTCAAGGATTTGGAGCCAGAAGACATTAGTTTGAATATAGACTAAACCAGTTACTAGCTATGTAACCTTTAAGTCATTTCAACTCTTAGACTCTCATTTCTATTATCTATAGAGTGGGAATACTAAGTCCAACTTCACTATGAATGTTAAAAAAAAATTATATTAGCAATACTCTGCCTTGTGCTGTGTACTAGTTCCGTAAATGGCAGCTATTTATATTATATCATCTTCATCTTCTACGTTCTCTTCATCATCTTCTCTGGGTCAAAGTGTAAAACAAAGGGAATAAAATTGTTTCTTCCACGGGGCTACCGTGAGGACTGAATAACATATGTGAGGATGCTTTGCTAACTGTCAGCACTGTGTATTATTCATGGAAATAATAATTAACAAATGGATTTGAGCATCTATGAAACCCTTACTACTAAACTAAGTAAAGTACAAATAATAGGGCTCATGATCTTTGAGGAAAACTAACATTTCCCTTTATCTGAAGAACTTAGTGAAGTCTCTTTACAGTTGGCTCCCAGTGCTTGGGTCTGAAGGACCCAGGATACAGAGCCACAGATAGAGCACGGGACATAGGGACCAGGCAACAGTTCTTCACCACCAGCCCCTTGCAGTCACTGATAGGCAGATTGTGGGCTTCATGTAGACTTGTTAGAACAGAGAAGGGCATTTCTTTATGGTGTCCATTGCAGAGCAAAAGAATGATTAAGGTAAACTTATTCTCAAGGATAGTTACCATCAAAGACCCTGTTTTATTTGTGACAGAACACTTTTCCCCCCACCCTTGACATTGCCTTCCATGGCCATTCCTTCCATTGCTGAGCATTCTACGCCAGGGGAGATGGCATTAATTAAATGATTGAAAAGTTAGGAGCAGAAGTTGGCCTTGTATAACCCAATCCCCTGTCTTGGAACTGGCCTGAATCACCCTAGTTTTCGCCATCAGCTCCACCATCAGCAAGTTGTTGTTTTATTTGTACAAACAGACATTTTAGGCTTGGTGGCACTTCCACTACCATTCCCCACCCACCCCCACACGCAAACTCACATAAACTTTCCGCCTTTAATCTGGCTTCGACTTCAAACTCTCCATGTTCTTGATCTTCTTAAAATGTGGGTGTTCTCCAAGGTGAAGTCCACAGCCTTCTCCGCTCTCCCATTATACTCTCACTTGGCATTGTCTTCTAATTTCACTGTATATCAAAAATAATTACGTTTTTGCTACATATAAAAAGCTCAAAATAACAGTGACTTAAACAAAAAGTGCTTTCTACTTATGTATATACAAAGCATCACAGTAGGCATTTCAGGACTAATAGTGTGGTAAACAAATTTGTCTGGAAACCCCAGACTTTTCAACACATTGATCTGCATTCCTAGGGTAAGGTCCTTGTCCTTAGTGTCTAATGTGGCTGCTTAGAGCACCAACCATCACATGTGCTATCCTAAAAGCAGAAGAGCAGAGGAAGAATATGACCTCTTCCTATTAAGTAATGGTGCCATATACCATTACTGCTTACATTTTTTGTGTCAGATTGGAGTCCCATGTAGATACAAAGAAATATAAGAAGTTTCACCTTTTAGCTACATGGAAGTGTACTTGACTAAAACTGGGGGATCTAGTAATCTGAGAGAGAAAGGTAGAGGGCCAAACATGACTTCCTTGGTCAATGCTGGGCTGATACCTTAAATCTATCTCTGCTTGACTTGCTCATAGTGTAAATTCTCATTTTGAACCACATGCTTGACTTCTCCACTAACAGACTATATCCAAAACAAAGTTCATCCATTCAATTCATACATAAAGGAATGAATGGCTACTATTGCCCAATTCTGCCC
>NW_006290677.1:577713-617546 GCF_000327345.1 Myotis davidii | reverse complement strand
CAGGAATAAAGAAATTATGAGTAAGGCTCTTGACATACAGAATAACACTCCACCTCCTCATCAGCGCTTTCAAAATCCTCTATACACTGTCCTTCATCTGTTTTTCCAGCTTTATTTCCCATCACACACCCAAGCAAACTCAGTAATCTCCAGTGGTTCTGAAAAATACATAATTTTTAGAACAGCATTCTTTTATAACTGGATGCTTTTGTTCATTCTGTTTTTCCTCATCTTCTAGTGCTCTTTATTTTCATCTTTTTTGGGGCCCAAGTTGTATGCATTCCTCAAGGCTTACCATAAAGGCCACCTTTTCCAGTCTGGTAATTGGAATTAATGTTAATCTTTCTTCAGTTTGCTCAGTATCATGTCTTTCATCATTCTTTTATGCACCCTTTACATTGTGCCTTGCCCTATAATTATTTGTGCACATGACTGTTTCCCATACTAGACTAGAATCTGTTGATGGAGGGGGTCAGGTTTTACACACACACACACACAGCATTCAGCACTGACTTTCTGCATGTAGTAGGTGGTTAACTCATGTATGCTGAACAAATGAATGTTAATCAGTCATCTCCTGATAACTAAGGATGTGATCCTCCTTTCCAGAGAAAGGATGCCCTACAAAGGCAGACATACACAGTGGAAAGTCCAGATATGAGAGACAGACAATTCCGGGATTAGTTCCTATCACTTACCTCCTAGGTGACCATGGTCAAATGACTTAATGTCTGTGAAACTCATGTGTGTTTTTTAATTTGTAAAATGGAGAGATTAGTAACAAATTCACAGTGCTCTTATTATTCAATGCCAACATATGCAGAGTGCCTACTCTAGTGGCCAACCAATGGCAGGTGCTCAATAACTATTAGTGTCTTTCCTCATTTCCTCCTCCTCTTGGATCCCATACTGTCAGATAATAGACTAAGACGTTTTTACCTGGAAAAAATACATAACTGGTGTTTTCATGCCATGTGTTTAAAAAGCCTGAAAGAAAACAACTAAAATTTAAAATTTTTTAAAAACTTCTAACAGTTTTAGCAAAACAATATTACTGGAGGGCCCTATCTGGGTGGCTCAGTTGGTTGGAGGTTCAATTCCTGGTCAGAGCACATACCTAGGTTGTGGGTTCAATCTCTCTCTCTCTCTCTCTCTCTCTCTCTCTCTCTCTCTCTCTCTCTCTCTCAAATAAAAAAAATATATCTCAGGTGAGGATTTAAAAAACACAAAACAATATTACTGGAGGGCTTCTGGTCAAGATGGCAGCATGGGTAAGCATGGTACTTTCACCCTCCCTCAACCACATCAAAATTACAATTAAACTACAGAGTAACTATCATTCAAAACCACCTAAAATCTAACCAAACAAAAGTCCTGTAACTCAGGATATAAAGAAGTCACATTGAGAAGTCATACTGAGACTGGTTTTTCAAACTTCTTGGCACATTTAGGCCTATCACAAAATGTGTTACATTGAATGACACCTGGAACTAAGACTGCAACAGTAACTGCCACAGAAGTTCATTACCTTTATAATGCTGTAAGACAGGATTGGAATGACCCCTCAACACAGGCCTTGTGCTTGAGACCAGAGTGAATAACTTGGGGCAGAAAACATCTGTGAGGATTCTAGAAACCTGCCAGAGAGTTGAGCTTCGGTACAAATATCATCTCCTATGGTTTCCTTCAAATGACTCCAAAGGATCATTTGCCTGGAGCTGTGCTTTACCTGGGTTTCGGGAAACATTGAAGGAAAGTGAAATTTTCTTAGACAAATATATGGAGAAAATAACCTACCTCAAAACAAATGCGTATCTGATGAAAGGTGATTTTATTGGAAGCAACCTAGGTATCCATGGTTAGACAAATGGACAAAGCAGATGTGGTATATATAAATACAATGGAATATTATGCAGCAATAACAAAGAATGAAATTTGCTACCACATGAATGGACTTGGGGGATATTCTCAGTAAAATAAGAAAGACAAATAATATATGGTTTCATTTGTAGGTGGAATCTAAAACACAACAAAACAGACTCATAGAAAGAAGGGCCAAAAGGGTGGTTGCCAGAGGGAAGGAGGGTGGGGGATAGTGAGTGAAAAAAAGTGAAGGGAAATATAGTCAATAATATTTTAATAACTATGCACAGTGACGGGTGGTTACTAGAACTTATTTTAGACTTCTTGTGGTGATCACTTTGTAAGGTATATGAATGTTGAATCACTTATTGCATACCTAAAACTAATATAACTAATATAATATTGTATACTAACTATACTTAAATGAATAAAAGAGAAAAAAGCAAAAGACAGTTAAATTTAAAACTTACAAAGTGGGAAAAATTACCCAATGTTCCATTTTTTAACATTAAGTGATTAATATTTTAGGCATTTATCTGTGCATATAGACAAATCAGTCAAATATACAGATGAACAAATTATACCTGGTTTAACTGTACCAACAGAGAGAGATCAATCAATAGATAAATTTATAAAATTTGATCATATTTTGCATGGAATTTTAAAATTGTTTTTAATTCATCAAAGGAAAAGAAACATAAAAGGGATCTCTTGAGTTTTAGGAAAAACAATATTACTGGAAATTATTTAAAGCCACCAAGAGTTATTTATTAAATGCATCAGATTTTGAAAACAAAAATAGTTTAGAGAAGAGAGAGAGAGAACAAGGAAACATAATAAATCCCAGTGAGACTTTGGACTAAGAGACTACCACTCAAGCCAATGAAATCACGAACATTTTATTTTACCCTGAAATTACAAAAGCCCACATCTCTATGGATAATCAAATTACTTCACTCAAATACAGATTTCTCTCCCTGTTTCATAGCTTCCACATCCTCCCCCATTTGCTGTCAGTAACTTCAGCTTCCTCAACTGATTAAATAAAATTGAAAACAACTCCTTGTGGACTTTACTTCCTGCCAGAATTGATCTAAATCTGTCCTAGGCCATGAAGCTCTTCCTTGCCAAGCAGTCTACCGTGATTAACTTCACAAGTTGGTTCCCTTGGGATGCTCACCCCTCTACAAAACAAGAGAAACCCTGCTCCCCACTACTCCAAATTACCATTCTTCAGGGAGTTTCTTCAAAACCCCGTACCTGCTTTCTTTCTGCCAATTCTGTGGGAATCATGCATTCAGCTGACCTAAGTATTCCACCCGATATTCCTAAAACTCAACCATGAAATACCGACAAGCATCCTAAGCCTGTTTTCAGGTTTCATGTATCATTTCAAGCCTGTGTTCAGGTTTCATTTATCATTTCTAAACTTAGACTCAAGACAAGAAGCACATCATTCAAATGTATGGCCGTATTGCAAAGCCTAGAGGATTACTAGGCTTTCTCTGTATCAAGTATGGGCCAGAGCTGGGGGTTCAAAACCTTTTTTCTTCTCTGGGGCTTAACCCCTGGCAGTATTGGTATCTTGCAGAGCTCAAGGTCTGGCCAGTCCAATAGAAGTAGGCGGCTGGGGAAGACTGTCACACTCAGCATTCCAACTGGCCAGCCCTTGGTTTCCTCTCAGGTTGTACCACTTCTACTGTTGTATTTTACAGATGAGGCACCAAAGAGATGGAGTAATGTTCCCAAGGTCACACATCCTGGGTTCTGAATTTAGTTCAGTTCAATTTAGCTTCTTGTTATGAGCACCTTCTCCTCTGTGCTCAGTGCAAGGGACACGAAGATAAATGAGACTCCCACCTGATAAATGAGACTCTCACCTGATGGAGATTCCTCCTCTTTGATATCATAGCACCTCGTTCTAGTTCCAATGATAGCAGGCATCACATTCCATTTTAACAATATTTAGGGCCTTTGCTCTGGCTATTCCTTCTTCCTAGCACACTTTCCTCAGGTGCCTGCATGACTAACTCCCTCACCTCTCTCCAGCCCTACCTCAATTTCTCTTTCTCAGTGAGTCCTACTTTGACCACCCCACTTAAAAATTCAGCCTTCACCACCACCTCAACTCCACCCCATCTCAAAATCCTGACCTCCCTTACCCTGCTCTATTTTTAACTTTTTCCATAGCAATGATCCACATCTAACCTATTATACTATTTACTTATTCATTATCTTTATTACTTATTAGCATTTCCCATCACTAGAATATACTAGTAAGCTCCACAAAGGCAGGAATTTGTGTCTATTTTCATTCACCAATAGGACCCAAGCTCCTAGCATTGTCATTGGTACATACTCCATAACTATTTGCTAAATGAATAAGTGAGTAGCTGAATGAATGTACTTCTTACCTAGACTCGCAAACATTAAGCTCCATGAGGACAGAAGCAAGCCTCTTGTTCCCTGCTGAGTCCTCAGCAAATAACATAGTCACCGGCACATTGTAGGCACTCTGTAAACACCATTGCATTTAATATTTAAGTAACTACTATCTCATAACCATATGTGTGGAAGTTAAACCACGTCCTAACTCCGTGTTTTCACTTGGGTGAGAAAGAAACCGTCTTCTGTCCTCTATCTCTACCCTCATTCATTAGGTGAGAATGGGAGCCTTTATCTCACACATGGGAATTCCTTAATTCCAGATCTTCTCTGGCCTCAATCCAGGTCTATAGTTGCTCCCAGTTTTCTAAAAATGTATAGACAAAGAAAAGACACAAGCTCAGTATTGAAAGAGCTAAAGTGATTGATTGTCCCACAGTCTGGTTTGTGGTAAGTCACCATTAAGGACTTGAGGTAGTTGTATGAAATGTTCTTGGATGTGTTTCTCCCCTTTTTCATCTGCTCATGAAAGTCGTGAACTTTCTCCAACACCTCTTCTAAGCCAGGCCCCGTGCAGCTGATGTCTGTTAGTAAATACATAACAGAAAGTGTTGTTGGCTTGCTTTGTTCATGCTTCAGTAACATTATAGAAAAGGGATGGAATTGACATGGAAGAAATTTAGATTTGACTCCATTGGCATATAGTGAGCACCTACTGGGTTCTAGAAGCTCTTGTACATGAAATTCTCATAAGGCATCTATTGCCCCTCATTCTGCACCATTGGAGACCCAGGTACCGAAATGAAGATCACATTCAATGGCAGCGCCTCTATTAGAACCCAGGACTTTCTTCATGGCCACATCCCATAATCTTTACATAAGTCTTCTATGGAGACATTTAAATGTTAAATGATAATTGCGTGTCAGCAACAATGAAATTCCACATCAGGATACTTCTGCTTCTCCACTGCAAGCTTACTAATTTGTGGCAGTAAGATCCTGAAGACTGAATAGCAAAGTTTGGTCTACATTTTTAGCCCAGATCAGAAATCAAAGGCTGCGGTCAGGCTGTGTCAGCCTTTCTGAAGTACCTTGATGAATATGTCTGATTGCCTGATCAGCAAGGCTGGGACGTAAGAGCTTTTATTTCGACCATAAAACGTGGGCCATTCATCCTGGACATATTCCTCTCTCCTGTGTTTCATTTTTCTGAGGATCCAGCTGATGGCATATGGGGGAGACAGTGATTTTAAGATGATTGATCTTTTCAGCTTCAGCCAACCCTGAAGCCTGAAGCATTATTCGCCGTGGTCTGATGAGCTGCCTGGGCAGGTTCAGATTTGCCTCTGCTTCCCTCAGACGGGGGCCTGTCAGTCGGCACTTCAGTGTGAACCAACCTGACAGACTGCTAGGGCACCCTGAGAGAGAAGGCAGGCTGCAGGAGGCCCGTCCCTGGAGACTCGGATGATGAGTTGTCTGGAATGATCAATACACAGGCCTCTGGCCATGCAGAGTTGGCCGTGAAAGGGGTGGATGGGGTGGCGGGGGGGCGGGGGGATGCTGTCACTGGCAGCAATGCTTCTTCCCCAATTAAAATAAAAATGCAGCTGCAAAAGGACCCAGGCCATGGTGCCCAATTAGCTCCATCTTCCATTGTGACCGTGACTGCCTGATTCCTTGGGTACAATAGAAATTGACATTTTCCCAACACCCTGCTAACATAGAAGGAAACAGTCTGGGATGCTGAGAATAGTATCTTTAAAGAGCATAAACCTGCCTTACAAGGTTATTGGTGATTAAATGACATAACCCATGGGATACCATAGTCTCTGGCACATAGTGCAGCTACTCCATAAAATGGGAACAGTGCCTGCATAATCAGGGGTATCTTTCCAATCACAGATAATAAATACCTGTAACAGTACCTGACATATAAGGTCTACTGTGCGCTCAGTGAACAATGACATGTTGCCCGATGGCCTCAGCATATTGACAGAAGCCAATGTGTCCGATCCACTAAGTCTTATTTGCTCATAGATTTAGGTGCCTTTTCATTGGGGATAATTCATTATTGAACTAAATGGGGTCATAAGTGGCCTTGTGAGCCTGGACATGAAGACGCGCCCACAGGGGTGTGGATGTTATGGCTCCTTGGGGAGATGTGCGAAGTAATCAGTGCAGAGCTGCGTTTCCCTCTTCCCTGGATGAGTGTGTTCTGACGTGGGAGACTGAACTGTCTAGTGTTGTCCGGATGTTCATCTTTCCTAAGAAAGTCAGGAAAGCCTGGGCTAGATGCCACTCAAGCCTTTCTTACCTATTTTTTCCAACTGCCCAGGCCTCTGTAGGAAAGAAAAGAAACTGTTGAATTCCCTGTGACAAGTACAGGTATAAGTGACAGACTGAATAATAGAAAATAACTTTTATTGGGTATCGGCTATATGGGGATAGAAGGAATGTAAGCCTTCCCCATCCCCCATGCTTGTGCCAACTAGGATTTGCAAATGTTAAATCACAATACAGGTTGATATAAGAGTATATGCGAGGGGCAGTTAACTGCAAGCGAGGGCGTGGGGAGGGAGAAGGAGTGGTCCCGGGACTGACGGAGGAGGTGACAGAGTGATTATCACAATGCAAACACAGTCCTATGAGACATATTAATATTTCCCCAAAGTGTCTTGCAGGACAAAGGCACAGATCATGACAGCTGAAACACACCTTAGAGAATGTTTCTGGCCTGTTAATGATATAGAAGGTGAAGCACAGAGAACTTAAGTAACTTATGCAGATTCACATAGTAACGATCATGTTGATGGCAGAATTAGAACCCTGACCTCCTAACTCCATCCAAGGTTCTCCTTATGTCCAGGTTGCCTTCTGTTTTTGAAACACTTAATTATCAAGTTTATAAGTGGGTGAAAGAATGCTTTTAAGAAGAGAAAACAGTTGGAAATTGATTATTTGTAAAGTAAGAGCAGCTAAAGTTCAGATCTTGTGCTTCCAGTCCCACATCCCCCTGGCAGGAAAATGTTTTGAGAAAGTTTAGTACGTATACATTTTTATATCAGATTTAAAAGACACCATATTACATTCTCCCTCCAATACTTGTAGAAATAACTTTCACTCCTTTTTAGAGAATAGGTGAAGTAAATATATGTACATGGCAGTGCTTATGCTAAATGTTTTTCCTATGTCACCTCATTGAATCCCTGCAAATATGCTGAGATTTAGGAATGACTGCGCCCATTTTATATGTAAACCAAGGCTCAGGCTAATCTGCTGATTTTTGCCAACAACACTCAGAAAGAGGAGGACTCACTTGAATGTGTCCCTTTATCCCAACATCTGTGCATTTTGAACCGTCCTGAGCCACTTCCCTTAACAACGGAACGTACCCATCCAAGCCAGGCACAGTGGGATGAGCGGAGACAAGATTTTGTCCCGCTGCTTTTGTTCTCTCTCCTGCTGCATGGAAAGGTGAGAACCAGGTCTCCTCTCATCAAGCAGAAGCCTCCACTTCAAGAGACAGGAAATTGAGTTGAAGCACTCTGCTTCTTGGACCTTAAAGTTGTCATGGAAACCGAAGTTTCTCCAGCCCAAGCAAGCTCACAGCCTAGGAGGGAGTAATTTGCTGGTTCATTTGTTCCTTTATAAATGCATTTGCAAGGCTAGACTTGGGAGCTTCTGACCCTCAGTGGCTTCTGATCCAGTGCAGATGAATCACATTCCCAGTCTTGAATGGGCTTCCCACTTCAAGGAACCGGCAGACTGCTTTGCAACTTAAGGAAAGGAAAGGGCTGCTTCTTTTGGGTGTCAGTTTCCTTATCAGAAAATAGAGACAATAATATTTCTCTCATGGGGTTTTTGTGAGAATTGGATGGAATAAAAGCCTTAAGTTGTTGTTTTAATATATTTTTATTGATTTTAGAGAGGAAGGGAGAGGGGGAGAGAGATAGACAATGATGAGAGTGAATCATTGATCGGCTGCCTTTTGCACACCCCACATTGGTGAATGGAGCCCACAACCCAGACATGTGCCCTGACCAGGAATTGAACCATCGAACCGTGACCTCCTGGTTCATAGATCAACACTCAAATACTGAGCAACACCAGCTGGGCTAAAGCCTTACGTTTTGTTTTTGTTTTTTTGTTGTTGTTTTTTATGCCCACCAGCCGCGGCCGCCCCGAAGCCCTGCCCTCCCCCCAACCCATCCAAGCCTTAAGTTTTTTAACTGCAAAGTAGAAATGATCATACCTATATCTCAAGCTATTTACCAGGACTCAATAAGATGAAATCATGTGAAGAAATTGTACTTTGCACATGGCTGGCCCAATAGGAGGTACTCAGTAGGTTGTTATTATTGTCACTGACTCGCTTTTATTCTAAAGAACCTTTGAGAGGATCATCACACCCATCACACCGGTGGGCTTTGCCTTCTACCAGCCCTCTAGTAAATCAACTTGTGTCTTGTCTTCTGTTACCAGTCTCCTCTTACTGCTGTAACAAATTACCTTCCTCCATCTCCCAACCCAGCAATGGCAGTCTAGTCCTTCTCATGTACCATCTCTCTGACCTATTCTTCTGTCTTCTCTTCCATATTTAAGGACTCCGTTGGCTCCCCCCACATAATCCTAAATAATCTCCCCATCTCAGGACCCTTAGTCCTTATCACATCAGCAAATACCTTTTGCCATATTAAGTATAGTCACAGGTTCTGGGGAGTAAGGAGTGGACACCTTTGGCAATAGGGGCTTGGGGATTATTCTTCCTATCATATTCTGGGCAACCATGAGACACATCATGTGCTTTGTCCTATTCTTAGGGGCACTGTCCCTGTGGGTTCTCTCCACCCTTGCCATTCTACTATACCAGTGGTCGGCAAACTGCGGCTCGTAAGCCACATGTGGGTCTTTGGCCCCTTGAGTGTGGCTCTTCCACAAAATACCAACTTCTGCGCATGGGCCACAAAGTTTCAATCGCACTGTACGTAAGTGCCCACATGTGGTATTTTGTGAAAGAGCCACACTCAAGGGGCCAAAGAGACGCCTGTGGCTCACGAGCCGCAGTTTGCCGACCACTGCACTATACCAATCTCAAAGTGGTTCAGCCAAAAATGATCCTCAGACTAACATGCTATTATGATCCATGATTAGTAAATGTTACTGCCGTCTTAGCACAATAGAGAGTGTGGGTGTTTTGGGTTGGAGAGGGTTGCTTGCAAAAACACACGGTTTGGTTAACAGGAAGTTCTCTGGCCTCACAGAGGTAGGCAGGTTTTGAGCTGAGTTCTGCCCCACCACTTGACAGCTGGTATAACTCAGGATATGCTACTTAGATCATCCAAATCTATATTTTCTCATCTGTAATACAGGGCCAGTATATGCACGGCAGGGCAGTTGTGAGAACTGAATGTGCACTTAATAAACGATTCACACCTCGCTCCTGGACTCCAGTGCATGGTGTCCTTATAAATGTGACCATCAAATCACAAAGTCCTTGGACACGTGGTCTAAGTCCCACATTCCTAATCGAGAATTCCAAGCTGGGCTTTAGATTCAGACACATCTATCTATATTTAAATCTTGGTTCTGCCACATTCTAGCTTCTTTTTTTTTTCATTTTAGCTCTTTGAGTCTCATTTCCTTTATGAGATCAAAACTGCTCGCATGGCAGGATTGCTATCAGAAATAATAAAGTGAGGTTCATTCTGTTTGGTGTTGTGCATTTTGTGTGCATCTTCCCGTTGTTGCATGTCTATAGCAATCTTTTGAGTTACTGTCCTCATTATCTATATTTCATAGATGAGGGAGTTGTCATCTATGGTTCAGAGGCCGTCTGAGAGGTGAAGTAACATACCTCCTGAAATTCACAATGAGGAATGGTAGAGTCGGGACTTAAACCCAGGTCTCTTCTCTCTCCAACGCTTAGCATATAGCCCGACTGCTGTCTTCCTCCCCCAATAAATTGAGTGAGACAATGAATGTAGAGTCCTTAGCACATTGTGGGCACTTACTAAGCACAGTTTCATCAGCTACCCAAATGTCTCACAGCCCCGGCCCTCAGCCTTCAGGATGAGCAGCTTTACTCTTCCCTCCCTAGACTCCCTGGCTTGGCCAGGGGCCGCCACACACTGAAAGGCAGGAGGGGCAGGAGGATGGGAGAGCCACTGCATTATTCATGTCTAATTCCTCTTGTCTAATGGACTTGTTAAAAGCACCCTGGGTGGGAAGTGTGAGTCTTAATGGCATTTTATAAAAGTTGCTGTGATGAATTAGCACATAAAGCAAATTAAAAACAGCTTATCGCTTTTTAAATTAAGTGATGAGGCATTGGAGCATTTTCCCCAGATGTGACGATCCATTAATATCCAGAGGAGCCAGGCACTGCTGAAACGTGTCAGCTGCTTGTTTTTGGGACCTGACAAGTCTGAATCAGCATGATCCTAGAGGGGAAGGTTGTCCCAGATAATAGCACTCATGGAAAGAGAGTCACCACGCCCCTTCCTCCAGGACACTGATTGCTGAAGGCCAGAGTGGGAACCTCCCCTCAGGGATTCTTGGGAAGAGAATGGAGCGCAGGACATGAGCGTTTGACCCTGGTGGGCACCACTAGGAACAGTCTCTACTCCCCTCCCCTTACATGTGGGGACACTGAGGCTTTGGAGAAGTGGGGCTTCTGAAGGTCACCTGAAACATTTCCCAGACCTGCACCGAGGGTCCACTTAGTGCCCAGTGCTGTACTGGGTCCTGAGGATAGAGAGGCTTTTAGATGTCTATACAGAGTCCACAAGACAACTATGCTAAGTGGCCCATTGGGACCCAGTCCATTTTTTCAGAATAACAATTATTACAGTAATAATAAACAGTGGCTGAGCACTCACTAGTGCCAAGTTGGTATTGCAATACTTTGCATATATTATTTCATTTAGTCCTCAGCTGCTGTTATTACTATGCTAGTTTTACCGTTGAAGCCCAGAGAGGTCAAGCAACTTGTTCAAGGTCACAGAATTAAAAAGTGGCAAACCCAAGCAGCCTGGTGCTAGAGCCTGCCTTCTCAGCCACCACCTGCCAGCTTTCCTGGTGGCTTTTCTACCTCCACTCCCTACACTTTCCATTCAAAAGGAGCCAAACCAGAGCTTCGAGAATTTTTAAGATAAGAAATACTGGGGTAAGTCAGGCCAGCGTGGTTCTTTGATTGAGCATCAACCTATGAACCAGGAGGTCAGGGTTCAATTCCCTGTCAAGGCACATGCCCAGGTTGCAAGCTGAATCCCCAAATGGGACGGGGGAGGGGGGGGAGCGTGGTTGTAGGAGGCAGCCAATCAATGATTCTCTCTCATCATTGACATTTCTATCTCTCTTTCTCTCTCCCTCTCCCTTCTTCTCTGAAATCAATAAAAATATTTTTTTAAAAAGAAATACTGGGTCAAGAACTAAATGGCTGGGAACTTCAGGGATTTATAGGGGAAGCGGTGGTCAACTCTGAAGGGAACTCTAAGGTTCCTGGTGCTGCTAAGGTATAACCATGGCCAGAGGGTGACAGACTGGGAACTTGAGCCTGATGTTGAAAGGGCCATGAATGAGGATTTGGAACTCAGACAGCGCTTGTTCTAGATCCATTCTCTACCATAGGTGTATGTGTGGCCTGGGGCAGGACCCTTCCTGAGTTTTCTTCTCTTATCTGTAAAACAAATACAAATTTCTACCTTTCGGGTTGCTCTGATGTCAGATAAGACAATGAATGCAAAGTGTTAGGCCCCCTAACATGGGCATTAGTCGTGGTTGCCATCACGGTTATCGTCCTTGCCACCTTGTCACCACCTCTGCCACCTCCCAGATTGAGGGGGAGACGAGGTAAAAAGAATAGAGCTGGGACTCAGGATCAGGAGACCTCAGCTCCAGCCCTAGGCCATGTATCTGGGGTTAGTCAATGGGCCCCGACAGATAGATCCCTTATCTATAGTAAGGGGGTACCACTATGTATGTGGACATAGTTATTTGTAGGGTTGGAGTGAATCACAAATGAGGTAGTGCATATGAATATGCTTTACAATCTCCAGGGAGTGTTGGGGGGGCCCAAGACAACTCCTGAGTCAATGATTCACTAGGAGGGTTCACAGGCCTCAGCCTCATCATAGTCATAACTGATTTATTAGAGGGAAAGGATTCAAAACAAAATCAGCGCAGAAAAGGAGCGTGAAAACTGGGCACCGGCTTCCAAGAGTCCCCTCCCAGTGGAGTCACCCAAGACATGCCCAGTTCCTCTGCAACGCATTGTGCCAACAGGTGTAAAATATTGTCTACCTGGGAAGCTCACTGGAGACTCAGGGTCCAGGGTTTTTAGTGGGGGCTGATCACACAGGTATCCTCTGCCTGGCAAATTCCCAGACTCCCAGAAGAGAAGCCAGTGTTCAGCATCATGTAACTAGTTACACAGTTTAGGCAGAGTGGAAACTGTGAGAAACTTCCCAAAACCTAAATTCCCAGAAGTAAGCCAAGAGCCACTCTTGCAAGCAGGTCTTCTGGAGGGTAGTGGCCTCAGGACTGCTATGTCAGCAACTGTTTGCACAGAGTAGCATTTGTAGAAAGGTTTTTGTGAATATACACTCAAAAGGGAAAGGGGAAATAATAACAACAGTTCATACTTATTGTCACTATGAGCCAGGTACTGTTGTGCATGCTTTCCATGTATTGCCTTGGGTAACATTTCATCCATACTATTCCTTCACTGAGGTACTGTTATCACCATTCTTTTACATAGGACAAAACTGAGCCCTACGAGAGGGTACATAGCTCACTTGGGTAAACAGCTAAAGGGTGTCCCAAAATTCACGCAAGAAGTAATTTTGATAGAAAACACAGGTTTATAATTAAAAATTGCAAATTTTTTATTGATTCACAAAGTATATAGTATAGGGTTATGTATGGAATAGCATATTGGATAAATGGCTGCCACGGCTTTGCTGGCACATACACACTCTTTGGTTGAAATTTTTTATGACCATTTTGCATAAATGTGGCTGAATTTCAATGAGTCTCATTTTCATCTTGATGGCTTGGTTAATCGGCAAAGTTGTCACATTTGGGGTTCAGGAAATCCATGAATGATTGTTGAGAAACAAATGCATCCACAACATGTCACTGTTTGGTGCGGATTTTGGGCTGGAGGCAACATCGGACAATTCTTCTTCGAAAATGTGGCTGCTCAGGCAATAACAAAAGAGTGCGTATGTGCCAGCAAAGCCGTGGAGGCCATTTACCCGATATGCTATTCCATACATAACCCTATACTGTATGCTTTATGTTATGAATCAATAAAAAATTTGCAATTTTTAATTATAAACCTGTGTTTTCTATCAAAATTACTTCTTGCGTGAATTTTGGGACACCCTTTATATGACTCGTAGGAAGTCATAGGCCACGATATGGCCCTCACAGTGTGGCCCCTCCGTCTATATTCTTAACCCCTGTGTTACACTCTGCTATGCGGCACCTACTGGGGGCTGGGTGCTTTGTATGTGTTATTTTATTAATGCTTACAACAGCTCCCTGTGAAGATAGTTATTGGACTAATTTCGCATGAAAAAGCCTGTGGCTCAGGAATGTTAATTTATGTCACATCACCCAGCCAGAGAAGTGACAATTTCCAGAGTGGGTCTCTGTCCTCTCCCCGCCCTGTTTTCCTGGCACGGGCTTTGTTGAAACTTTCGGTAGGAACATGCAAATGGCCAAGGTAGAAAGAAGTCATTCTGGGGCTGAAACCTAAAAACTTCCCCCATATTCCTCCCATGGGGATAGAGTTAATGGAAGAAGGGGCGGTGTTGCAAGGAATTCGACTTCCTGCAGCATTTCAGAGCTTTAGATGCTGCCTTCAGCTCTTTGCGGTTGCCATGACAGCAGATATGGCATTTCTTTCATAAGGAGAAAAAAAATAAAAAGAACCCCACTTAGTCCTGTGATATTAGAAAAGTCTGTTTCCCAGATCTAGCTAATTTTTCTTGCATAGTGCTTGCACTCCAGGGAAATTCTTAGAATGGAATCACAGGAGAATAAAGAGGGAGATGGAAAAATCTGCTCCTCTAGAGAAATTGTATACTGTGTGTGTGGTGGTGGTTTGTGAGAGTGGGACATACAGGAGGAGGGGGCCAATATAGGACTTGAGACAAATTGTACCTTCTGAAAGCAACAGCTGGTTATTATAAGGTCTCGGTCATCATTTTAATTCTGCTTCCAATTCCCTCACCCCACCAGTCATTCCTGTGTTGGGCTTTGCTAGGCTAAGCAAATGCTCTTCGGTGGGGAAAGCATGATACATAAAGCAAGACATACAACCCAGAGTGATCATTGCAATGATGAGGTGGGCTCAGCATTCTGTGGGAGCAACAAGATTTGTCTTGTCCATATCATTTTGATCTATCTATACACACACACACATAAACATAGATATGTAGATTTGCATTATTGCATCTTAAGCATTTATCCGTGTCATTATGTTAATCTCTACAACCATCCAATTTCAGTGATGGCCCAGTATTCCAGTAGATGGAGGGATCACAGTCCCCTGTGAGTGGACATCTGAGTTTTTACCATTTTCCCCTATTATAAAGGAAAGGGTTCTATAGAACGATACATCTGAGAGGATTTGTCCATAACACAAATGGTTCGTTCAGAAAGATGCCCATGCTCCTCTTCATTATTTCCCTCTTTTTCGTGATTTTAAAAAATTGACCATAGTGGGAAAGAAAAAAAATCATCGCCAAACCGGTTTGGTTCAGTGGAGAGAGCGTTGACCTGCGGACTGAGAGGTCCTGGGTTCGATTCTGGTCAAGGGCATGTACCTTGGTTGCGGGCACATCCCCAGTGGGGAGTGTGCAGGAGGCGGCTGATCGATGTTTCTCTCTCATCGATGTTTCTAGCTCTCTATCCCTCTCCCTTCTTCTCTGTAAAAAATAAACAAAATATATATTTTTTAAAAAATCTTCATCAGGTACTAAACTATCTTTACCATCTCCTATTATCACCTTGTCACAAATGATGGTCTCCAAGGAAAGCACCCCAGTTTCAGGAGTCTAGAGGCTCCCCCTGCAACCACCAAGGAGAAGCAAGAACTAGCCTCCACTTGAGCCCTAACCAGTTTGGCTCAGTGGATAGAGCATCAGCCTGCGGACTGAAGGGTCCCAGGTTCTATTCCAGTCAAGGGCATGTACCTTGGTTGCAGGCACATCCCCAGTAGGAGGTGTGCAGGAGGCAGCTGATTGATGTTTCTCTCTCATCGATGTTTCTAACTCTCGATCCCTCTCCCTTCCTCTCTGTAAAAAATCAATACAATATATTTTTTTTAAAAAGAACTAGCCTCCACTTGTGACCAAAGCAATGGGAACATAGACTGCAATTTGGGAATTAGTCCTAAAAGCTGGATGATGGGTGCTCAGGGCAAGAGTGAAAAATCAAAACTGTGCATCCTAAACCTGTGCTCCAGGGAGTCCTAACAATGTCCTCTCTTTTCACTCCCTCCAGAGCCATGTTTGACTATGACAAGAGCAAGGACAGTGGGCTGCCAAGCCAAGGACTTAGTTTTAAATACGGAGATATTCTCCATGTTATCAACGCCTCTGATGATGAGTGGTGGCAAGCCCGGAGAGTCACCCTGGATGGAGACAGTGAGGAGATGGGGGTCATCCCCAGCAAACGGAGGTAAGAAGGCCTTCTCTGCTTCAGAGCACTCGCTCGTCCGCTCTCCTGGCAGGGGAGATGAGGGAGGATGAACATGGGACAAACTGTTCACAAGTATCTCTTTGAATGGGAAAGTCAGTCTGCAGGGAAATTGACAGGTGACACAAATTAAATAGTCTCACTCCCTTCATGTTAGGGTTTTACTGAAGCCGGTGACTGTGATAGGGCATAAAGGAAAGAGAGGATCTGCCAACACTGCCTTCCTCAAACTACAACCAGCATTCCCAATTGCAAGATTCTGCCCATCAGCTTCATGCTGACTTACACCCTCAGAAGGCTTATTCCAAAGGTTCAAAATGTAACAGATAATTTCATAGAAAGACCAGGTAAGTGCCAAAGAAAGTAGATTGTTTACTAAGGTAAGGCCCTGGTTGTGTGTCACCTCCAAATATTGAAGGAAATCAACTACAGACTTCCATTCCCTTCCAAATCCAGATGCTTGGGACACGAGCTGTCAAATCGTGTGAGGTGGAAAGACTGAGTTTACAACTGCTTTTCACTCCTTTAGTTAGCCTGTTCCCCACCCTACCCTACAACTCTCCACCCACTCCCACTCAGATATTTGGTTCCATGTTCCCTAAGTAGAGAGAATTATGCTCTTTCTTTTCTAAGTATTTGTTCAACTCTGCTTTAGAAAGGCAAGAATATACTTCAGAACAGCCAAGTCCTTCATCTTTCCCAGCAGCTTCTAATCTTCACCCCAGATACTAGGAACCAAACTATCTGCACCCTAGAGAAGAGTAATGGCAAGAAATGAAAGTGGGGAATAATGCTTATTCAGAGCAGTCACCATGAGCTGGGGATTTCTCAAAGGGCTCACCTCACATCCAGACCCCCAACACCTCCGTAAAAATCCTCAGTAAAGAATGTAAGTGCCACACACAACATGGTCCAGTGACTGAGCTGGCTCAAACCACAGTGGGAAGATGTAAATTATACTGAAGAATAACCCCGCAGGGCGTTTGCACCCCAGAGAAGACTGGTCTCCTACCTTGCTCTGCTTGTGGCCTCACAGCCTGGGGAGAAAGGTGGGGGTGGGGGGGTGCGGGGTAGCAGGCCAACTATTCACAGCTGCTCCCTCACCTTGAAGGGTGGACTTGCAGAGAAGCACTGAAACTCCAGGGAACCTCCCCTCACCCCTGCCCATGCCCAGGATTCCCCCGCCCCCCGCTAGCAGACAGGTACCTGGGGTTCTCTAAACCTCTGGGCACCTGGATAGCTGCCTCACGTTGCTTTGAGAGGACATTCAGAGTTTGTGCCATGGCTTGTAATGTTTTCTGAACGATTTTGTATTCAGAGCATGTCTCTCAGCCCTAGTTTATATTCTGTGTTTCTCCATTTTCATTTACTGCAAAAAAGAATATGTCAAAGCAACATCCATTTTTATATGGTTTGATTTAATTAACCGAAGCTGTCTGAGGGGCTGCTCTGTAGAAAAAAGCCCCAAGGATGAAATGGGTGGGGAAGGAACACTTTGTGGGAATAGCCTCCAGCTCATGTTAAAGTGCTTTTACCAGTCAGAGCTGCCCAGAGTTGGTGTGGAGTACCTGGAAGATAGTCAGCTAGAATAATGATTTTTCACACCAGGGGAACATTACAAACACTTAGATATGCCCGCCTTCTACCTCCCCCTCACACCGCCTCCCCCCACCTCCCCAACACACACACACACACACACACACACACACACACAGATTCTAATTCAGTCCGCATGGATGGTCCTGGAAATCTTTATTTTTCTGTAAATTCCTCCAGGTGATTCTGATAATAGAAGATGTGGTGTCGGGAAAATTGCACAAAGGAGTCAGGCTTCGGATGGGAGAGTTGAACTGTATGATTTTCAGTCTCTTTCCAACCCTGTGGTTCTGTGATTCTAATTAGCCTTGTCAATACTTCTTCCTTTGTTGGATTACACACCCCTTTCTTCCCAAGAAACATTGTAGGTACTATTCTTTTTGTAATCTTCCACCTGCTAGCGGTCATTATTAGTTGGCTGTCTTTTTGAGGGGGGTGAGAATCATTTTAACAACCATACTACAGCTGGCCTGGAAAAGAAGTTTGTCTAGTGAATCTAATATTGATATTTGTTTGTATTGTATCTCACGAGGGACCAGTGCCCTCCTTCATATGTGTGCATGTGATTCCATGTGTGCCTGTGTGTGTGTGTGTGTGTGTGTGTCTGTAAATTAATTTCTCTAAAATTTTCTCTTTAGAATTTAATTCATTCCAAAGTCATACATTTCACTGTAGAAAAGTGGAAAATTTTAGAAAAGTATAAAGAAGAAATTAAAATATATCTCACAGAGTTCTTTAAAAAAAATACTTTTATTGTTGAGAGTATTACAGATGTCCCCCTTTTTCCCTCCACTGCTCCCCTCCACCCAGTTCCCACCCCACCCAGGCCTTCACCACCCTACTGTCTGTGTCCATAGGTAAGATCTTTAGTTAATTTCTTCCCGCCCACCCCCCACCCCCTTCCCTCTGAGATTCGTCAGTCTGTTCCATACCTCCATGCCTCTGATTCTCTTTTATTCACCAGTTTGTTCATTACATTTCGTGTTCATTTAATTTTTTGATTCAATTGTTGATATGTATTTGTTGCCATTTTATTGTTCATATCTTTTATCCCCCTTCTCCTCATCCTCCTTCTTCTTCTCCTTCTTCTTGAATACTCTAACATTTCTTTTTTTTTTTCTGGTGATGAATTCCTTTTGCTTTTTCTAGTCTACAAAGCCCTTTATCTGACCCTCAATTTTAAATGAGAGCTTTGCTGGGTAGAGTAACCTTGGTCGTAGGTCCTTGCTATTCATCATTTTGAATATTTCTTGCCAGTCCCTTCTGGCCTGCAAAGTTTTTGTTGAGAAATCAGCTGACAGTTGGATGGGCACTCCCTTGTAGATAACTGCTTACCTCTTGCTGCTTTTAAGATTCTCTCTTTGTCTTTAACCTTTGGCATCTTAATTATGATGTGTCTTGGTGTGGGCCTCTTTGGGTTCCTCTTGTTTGAGACTCTCTGTGCTTGCTGGACTTGTAATTCTTTCACCAGGTGTGCCCCTATGTGGGCTGAGTGCACAGTCTTGTAGTTGAGCTTTGATTGCTCTTGGCATCTATGGGAGGAGTTGGCCTCCAGATCAATTAGCTGTGATGACCAGCTGCAACTACAGTGGGAGAGCTGCTGTGCAGGAGGCAAGGCCCCGCTGTGAAGCAAGGCAGGCTGGTGCTAGTTCTGGGTCTTGGCCCTTTTATTGATAGGTTTGGGGCACACTGTCACCAACTGAGGCTTGTTTGAGAGATTTTAGCAAAGTCTGAAGTCTGAGCAGGGACAGGCTATTCATGCGGAAAATTGGGTGCAGCCAGGTTGGGTGGAGCTGTAAATTGGATTGGGTGGGGTCTCAGGAAATCACCAGGGTGGAGCAAACAGTCTGGGCCAATCTGATGGAAACCCTACTTGGCTGCCAGTCAGCCCTGGGACAGGGAGGTCCCAGCACTAGAACAATGAACCCTGCGAGCAGCCCTTTCTGGGAGAAAGCCTCCCCCAAGTTCCTGCCCTGATGCCAGACAATCCAGTTCCTCCCCATATGTGTCTGGGTGCCCCTGGTGCTGGAGCTCAGAAGAAGTAAGACCGTGTAAGTTCCTGCCCAGTTCTTTAAAAGGAATACCTGGATCTTCACCAGCCTCCGTGTCACTCAGCCCCAATCCCCACTGATTTTTACATCGCAAAGTTGCAGGGACTTCTCTTCCCAGCTCTGGGACCTAGGGATAGGGGTCTGGTGTGGAGCTGAGACCCCTTGCTCCTCATGGGCAGTTCCACAGAGTCTATCTCCCTCCTGATTAAAAAAGGTGCACAGGTGGGTGCCAGTCCAGCCTATTCTGTGTTTCTGCCCCTCCTACCAGTCTCAATGTGCTTTCTTTTTACTTCTCTGGTTATAGGACTTCTATTCAGCCAGCTTTTAACTGGTTCTAAATGATGATTGGTCTGTGTTTTAGTTGTAATTTTGATGTGGTTGTGGGAGGCAGTAAGTATAGGCATTTACCTACACCACCATCTTGGTTCTTCACAGAGTCTTATGCACTTGCTTTAATGCAATTTAACGCCTGTCATGAGCCTGTTCTGAGCCTACTCTTTAATACTTCTAATGAGGCTGCCTCATTTCAGATTTCATTCAGCTCAGAGTAAATGGCAGCTGATACAAATATAATTTACTATTACATTGGGGTTATTTTTCCATCCTTAATTTCCCTATAGCCCCTTTTATGAGTATAGTTCAGCTAGTGGAGTGGATCTGGAAAAATCTCATAATGGATTACATCAGTGTGTGACATTACTCCTTACAAAGATGTTTCCCTATTACTATTCCATTTAATCATCCCAATAAAACCAAGATGAAAATGATTTCCCTCCATTTTTTGAAAATGGTGAATAAATGTTATTTACCAGAACACCCCTAGGACATGCTAGACACTGTTGTAAGTCCTTTACAATTAACTTATTTAAACTGCATTGCAACCTTATAAAGGAAGTGATATTATTTTCATTTGATAAATCAGGTTGGTTAACTTGCCTAAAACTGCCTAGCAGTACATGATGGAACTGGGATTTGAATCTAGGCTGCAGAATTGATGTCCCTAATTCATATGCAATCCTATCTCCCAAAGTGACAAAAGTAAGACTTCTCAAAATTTAATTCAGGAAGCATTGCTTGAGCAGCATCTGGGTTCCAAGGGCTGTCATCGGGCCACTCTCTGGAGCTCAACATTTATGGGACCAGCATGTAACTATGGTACAGCTGCACTGTGATTAGAGCAATGAGGGCTGTATCGTAAATAAAGGTATTGTCCTACTCGGCTTAGGCTGCGATAACAAAATACCACAGATTGGGTGGTTTAAACAATAAACATTGATTTCTCACAGTTCTGGAGACTGGGAGTCCAAATTCAAGGTGCTGGCTAATTGGGTTCCCAGTGAGGGCCCTCTTCCTAGTTGGCAGATGGCCTTCTTGCTGTCTCCTTATATGGCTGAAAGAGAGGTTGTTTTTTCGTATGTCTCTTCTTCTAAGGGCACTAATCTCATTTATAATGTCTCCACCCTCCTGACCTAATTCTCTCCCAAAGGCCCCACCTCCAAATACCATCACATTGGGGATCAGGGCTTCACTAGATGAACTGACAAGGTGGGGGTTGAGGGCACAAACGTTCAGTCTATAGCAGGTGTCAAGAGAAGTGAAAGGGCAGCAGACAGAAGAGAGATAGATTCCATCTGATGACAGCACTGCCTCTGTATTGCGCCAGGTGCTTTCAAATATACAATTGCATTTAATCTTCACAAAAGCCTTATAGGGAAACCAAGGGTTACAGCCAGTCAGTGGCTGAACCCAGGTCTCTCTGGTAGTAAGACCATGCGGCTTTCCACTACACCAGGAGTGTACCATTCCCAATTAAGGAGTTCTTACTAGGTTTTGGACACTGTGTGAAACAATTTTCTTGTTATTATCTCATTTAACATTCGCTATAATTTTTTGAAGTCTATATTAATATTCTAATTTTAACAACATGAACCTGAGATCCTAAGAGGGTGAATGACATGCCCTAGGTCAGTGGTCGTCAAACTGCGGCTCACGAGCCACATGCGGCTCTTTGGCTCCTTGAGTATGGCTCTCCCACAAAATACCGACTTCTGCGCATGGGCCACGAAGTTTCAATCGCACTGTATGTGCGCGCCCGCATGTGGTATTTTGTGGAAGAGCCACACTCAAGTGGCCAAAGAGCCGCATGTGGCTCGCGAGCCGCAGTTTGACGACTGCTGCCCTAGGTCATAGAGCTAGTAAGTGGTAGAAGCAGAACTCAAACCCAGGCTTGTGTGATTTCAAAACCTGGGCTCTTAGCATAAACCTTTGTTTTCTGAGGCTACATAGTTTGGGAATGGCCAAGCTCAGATTTGTTCCAGAGCCTTTAATCCAAGTCTCTACTAGTATATATTGCCCCATGGTGACTGGTCACCTGGGCTCTCAGATGACAGATTGCAGCTGGCATTGCATAAGGGTGTACTTGCCCAGCTTTCGCAGCAAGCCTGTGGCCAGTAGTATGGATGGCATTTCCATTCTCCCTGCAGCAGGGTCTTGTGGAGCACAGCCAAAGGGACACCCAGCACCAAATGATATTCCCACCAGCTAGCACTCCAAGCCTGACTTCATTAGGGGGTTGGCCAGCACCTGAAAAGGCCAGATGGGAATTGGCTGAGAGGGCAGAAGGAGACAGTTGGGCTCATTAAAGCGTGACCATGTGGTTCTCTCTGGAGATGCTCGGTGTCAGAACCAATTGCTCGTATTTTGCCATCCAGTTTATATTTTCTGTATTTTGGTCAGCGACCAAATGAGGGCGGAGAGGATTATTTCTGCTTAAATAATCTAATTAATTGCTTGCCTCTCTTGAGTGTGAGAGAAGTACAGCGGTTCTTCTCAACTCTATTCTGTCTACCTTTTCCTTAGGTAAAGATTTAGGAAACTTAATATCACCTATTTCTGCCAAAGGAGTCTTACTTAGTAAAATAATTAGAGAAGGTGATGCTAAATTTACCAAGTGAAAAAGTCATAAAACAACAGTTTTTTGTTTTTTATCAGACACACTGGTTAATTGGTCATGTCACTGAAAGTCTCCGAGCCTGTTTTCATGTTCAGGTCAAGAACTAGTAGCTTCCTTAAGGGTTAATTTATTCATGTATTTATTCAACAAAGATTCATTTAGTTCTTACTCTATTCCCAGCTCTATATTAAGCCCTGGATCATTGTACAGATGATAGATAATGTAGGCAAAGTGCTTAGAATAGCTTCTGATACTTTTGTGCATTTGCAAAGGATGGCTATTTTCCTTTCTTCAGATTTTGAGCTCAAAGCACTATGTAGGGCCTTGTTTCCCAACCCGAACTCTCACTTCAGCAATAAGCTATCCACATACATCCCAGGAAGCCATTGGAGAGAAGCAGAGACTGAATAAGGTGAGGAAGAAAAGATAAGCCATAGCCACTACTACCAAAGAGGGGGGTTTGCAGGGAAATCCAAGCGGCAATCAATGTGGGCCTTAGTGATGGGAAAGCAAGACTATGGTGGGGTTTCTGTGAACACCAAAAAGACTGCTGATGAGAGAAATCAATCACATAGTTGTGACATAATGTTGCAAATACACATTTGGCTAACCTGAATGTCAGTGTTAAGAGCAAGTTAATTCTTAATATTGAGGCCAGACTATTAAGATATGGTATTATCTCAGTGATTATATGCTTAAATTGGGTTCTGGTTTATTTAACTCAGGACATTTTGGATATGGGAGTACAAGGGAAGGGGTTGTTATTCGTTGTGATAAACTCAGCCCAGACTAACAGGGAATTGTACTGGCCATAAAGCTATGTACTTCTCATCCAGAACATCACGTTTTTTTTGAGAATTCCCATTGGATAAGGGAGGTGTGGACGGCCCTTGAAGGCTGTTTCTGAAACTGAGTGGATGTGCATGTCACTAAAGTTAGCTGTTAGCAGGTACTTGTTCAGGCCCTATTTCTACCACTTTCTAATGGTGTACACTTCAAGTCTCAGCTTACCCAGCCATAGAATAGGGTTGATAACACCTACATCACTGGGTTATAGTGGGGAGCAGATGAGATCATGTAAAAGTAAAGGAATTTTTCATTAATACTTATATGTTAAAACTTCAGCCACCACTTATATATATATATCATCATTATCATTGTTAATGAAACCATGCCACCTACATAAGGAGGGCTTTAAAAATTATTATTTACTAACTCTGTTGCCTGCTCAAAGAGTAATAATATACCATATCAAATATTAGGTTTGTATGCATGTGTTTGTGTCTGTCTGGCTGTTTGTTCATCCATCTGACAACATTCTTTGCAACCCTTTTAAGATTTAAGGGATAGACCATTACAAATGGCCTAATAGGGACACTTGTTAAGAAATCTGAAAAGAATGGACTTAGGGCCCTAACCAATTTGGCTCAGTGGATAGAGCATCAGCCTAGGGACTCAAGGGTACCAGGTTCAATTCTGGTCAAGGGCATGTACCTTGGTTGTGGGCACATCCCCAGTAGGGGGTGTGCAGGAGGCAGCTGATCGATGTTTCTCTCTCATCGATGTTTCTAACTCTCTATCCCTCTCCCTTCCTCTCTGTAAAAAAATCAATAAAATATATATATTTTTAAAAAAAGAATGGACTTAGGAACCACGGGGGGAAAAATTAGAATGCTGTGGCCAAACAATTTTTAGAGTAGAATACTGAGCCTAATATTATGCATGTTCAGGGCCCCCGTGAGTTTTATGGATTTATGCAGAATTTGCACAGCCTGATCAAATAACCATGTGTATTCTCTGCATGCTACAGTCATTTTGGCAACATCTATTGGACTCGTCTTTTCCATATTTAGCCTGGTTGATGCAAAGAAGCCAGGATAAAGTCAGGGCTATAACAGCGGTGTTAGAAAAATCCAAAGAAATGAATATGAATTAGCATTTGCTCTTGGATTAAAACTGAGAAAAGCTGAAGGAACTCAGAGAAGGCATTTTATCAGGGAGCATCTTTCCAGCAGCAGCTCACCTTTTCTGAAGTCTTCCTTGCTCTCCTCCCAACTCCTGAATGTTGGGTGCTCACAGAAACTCTCCGTGGAACACATTGCTTTCATATGTGAGGTTAGATTTGAAAAATTTTGTTCAGCTGTTTCCACTCAAATATTCTACTCTCACATTGAAGTAAATATATTCTGAAACTCCATTCTGTAACTATAGAAACCCTGATTCTCACTGTGTTTCAGCTGGAAGCACAAAAGAGCCCACAGTTTAAAAGGCGTATGTTGTTAATTATTAATCTATGAATAGCTTAGATTTTAGAAACCATTAAGTTTCTCTAGATTTAGGTTTTTCCTCTTTCTTTTCTTTGTCCGTTTTTGAAATAAGCTAGTCATACTTAAACAGTGTCATGTTAAAACAATGCAATGAATATTCTGTTAGTTCAACAGTTACTAATGGAGGACTTGTTATAACACATTGTGGGGTGATATGTGGGCTTGCCTTCAAAGACCATAGAGCCTTGCATGTGTAATGAGAAATAAACAGACACAGGGAAATTAGAGAAAAGCCGACACAGAGGTGCAAATAAGTGTTATTGTGGCTCAGAGAAAGAAACGATGTGACACACTGGAGAGGCAAAAAATAGGGAGATATTTAAATTTTTGCCTTTTCCTCTTTTTCAATGGCAGCCTTCAAACAAGGCACAACTCCTAACAATTTTATTTTACTGATATTCCTCAAGCCCTCTCTCTCCTCCACTTCACTATGATATCTAATCATTTCCTGCCTGGGCTATGGCAATATCTTCTCAATAGGCCTCCTGAGCCCTCTCTCTCCTCCACTTCACTATGATATCTTCTCAATAGGCCTCCTGACCCAGCAGGCGTGGCTCAGTGGTTGAGCATCAACCTATGAACCAGGAGGTCACAGTTTAATTCCTGGTCAGGACACATGCCTGGGTTGTGGACTCGATCCCTGTGTGGGGAGTGCAGGAAGAAGCCGATCAGTGACTCTCTCTCTCTCATCATTGATGTTTCTACCTCTCCCTCTCCCTTCCTCTCTGAAATCAATAAAAAGATATTTTAAAATAAATAAATAGATAAATAGGTAGATAGACCTCTTGCTTCCAGCTGTCCCTTCCCTCCTCCAGTCTTTCTTCTTCACCAGGGTCACTTACTTAAAATGCTAATCTATTCTATTACTTTCCTGATTTACATCCTCTAATCTTGAAGACTCCCCAAGGAAAAAAACCCAAGTCCTTAGTGTGGGTGAATACCCTTTACAAGGAGGCCCCACCACCAGCCTCACTTCCCCATCCTCTATGTACCATATGCCGGAATCTTCCTACCACCTTTAGCTTGCTTATAGCCTCAGCTCATGGTGTATGTTGTCTCTCCTGTCTGGGAAATTCTCCCTGAACTTTTCCTACTGACAAGTTCTTTCTCATCCTTCAAGTTCACATAAATTAACACCTCCTCCAAGAAGCCCACCTCAATGCTTTCCACTTCTCTTTATCCTTCCATGAGATATATGCTCCCACATTGCTATCAAAGGTCTAACTGCGCAGCATTATCAGTCTTTATGTTCTTTGCAGTCATGCTATTAAAATGCTTTCTCCTTGTTCCCAGCTCCTTACTTGATACATGGTAGGCCCTCAATAAGTGATTGATAAATAAATGAAATGGCAGGTAAATAATGAAGTCTGCAGAAGAATGGACAGGAGAAGGACATTGGGAAAAGGGGAAAATTCAAGATTATCTGTAACATGTTTGGTTTGGAGGTGAAGGTAGTACATTCCCCAGTGTCTTAAAGGGAAGGGAAGAAAAAAGAAAAAGAAAGGTGAAAAGGTTGGAAGAGAGGATGCACTGTGGTTTCTTTGAAATAAATTTCGATGGATTTATTCAGGCACTTAAATAACAAATACTGGTTTTTCTCCCTCTTTGTTCCAAAAACTATTACTTTCAGTACAAAAAACACAGAAATTTCAAGGGATGTGTTAGCAGCTTAAAGACATTATACCAAGACTTTCTATACTGTCTTTGTATACTTTTTACACAAAAGAACAGAAATATTTTAGAGCACATTTTATTTGAGCTGTCTGATAAGAAGAAGGGGTATCCTTCAGTTAATGAGGAACTTTAATCCTAAGTGACTGGCCATGTGATAGAGTCTTTATTTTCAATTTTCTCTAGGGTGGAAAGAAAGGAACGTGCCCGATTGAAGACTGTGAAGTTTAATGCAAAACCTGGAGTGATTGATTCAAAAGGGGTAGGTACAAAATAATCAAAACATTAAGTTCTCTCGATTGCCATGGAGTTAACTATAATTAACATTTAGTCTTTCAGTAGCAAGTAAATTATGAAGCTACCAGACAGTAGAGCACTGTTATAAATGTATTGCTAAAAGTAATGATGTGATTTCTGATGAAATTGATTTATGGTGAATATATTAAATCCTGGGGGTAAAGTTGCTAGTGGTCAGCAGAAATCATGCATTGATGAAGGTGATATAATGATTACAACGAAGAAGAGAAATATAATTTAGGTGTTTTCATTTTTAATTTGTTTTCTTTTAAATGAAATGTCTAGAGGGATGGATTTCATAAAAGATACCTGTTCATCATAAATTATGTCTAGTCTGTTACACATTATAAAGCTAAGAGTAGTGGTCATGGAAATATACATATGAATCATCTAAGTGAATACATGGATTGTTGTGACAGACATAGAAGAGAATTAACAAATGAAATTTAATCACTAAAATTAAAAGATTTACTCATATGCACATGTATCTTTTTTAATAACAGCTTTAATGAGGTCTAATTTACTACCATACAATTCACCAATTTAAGTATGTAATCCAAAGGTTTTTGGTATATTGAGAGTTATACAACCACCACCATAATTTTAGAACATCCTGTCACCCCATTAAGAGATCCTGTAGCAGTCACTTTCCATTTCCCCCAATCCCATCTCCACCCACACCCCGCCCTACTACTAATTCACTTTATCTCTATAGATTTGCCTATTCTGGACATTTCATAGAGATGGAATTATACATTATATGATCTTTTGTGCCTGCTTCTTTACATAATGTTCTCAAAGTACATCTATGTTGTAGCATGTGTAAATATTTTGGTTTTTTTCCACTGCCAAATAATATTCCACTGTGGATATACCTCAATTAACTTATTCATCAGTTGATGGATGTTTGGGTTGTTTCCACTTTTTTGGCTATTATGGATAATGCTGCTGTGAGCATTCATGGACATACATTTATTTCCATTTGGGATATACCTAGAAGTGGAGTTACTGGGTCATTTTAAGAACTGCAAGACTGTTGTCCAAGGTGCTCATACCATTTTACCATCCTACCATCAGTGTGTGAGAGTTCCAATTTCTTCACATATTCACCAGCACTTGTTATTACATATCTTTCTGCTTATAGCCACCCTATTCGGTATCTCATTATGGTTCTGATCTGCATTTCTCTAATGGCTGTTGGTATTGAGCATCTTTTCACGTGCTGATTGGCCATTTGTATTTCTTCTTTGGAGAAATACCTATTTAGATCCTTTGCCTATTTTTAAATTAGGTTCTTTTGTTGTTATTGAGTTGTAAAGTGTCCTTACATATTGTGAATATTAATCTCTTATCAAATATATGCTTTCCAAATATTGTCTCCCATTCTGTGAGTTGTCTTTCTACTCTCTTGATAGTGTTTTTTGATGAACAAAAGTTTTAATTTTGATGAATTTTATCTACTTTTTTCTTTTGTTACTTGTATTTTAGATGTCATATCTAAGAAACCATCACCTAATCCAAGGTCATGAAGATTTATGTTGATATTTTCTTCTAAGTGTTTCATAATTTTAGCTCTTACATTTAGGTATTTGACCCATTTTGAGTTAATTTTTATGATATGAGGTAGAGTTCCAATATTATTCTTTTGCAAAATCATGTCATATGTAAGAAAGAAGTTTAAACTTCCTTCTTTCCAATCTGGATGACTTTTATTTCTTGGTCATGCCTGATTGCCGTGTCTAGAACCTCTGATTGCCCTGGGTAGAAGTGGCAAGAGGAGTCATCCTTGTCTTGTTCCTGACATTAAGAGGAAGGCTTTCTGTATTTTACCATTAAGTATGATGTTAGCTGTGGGTATTACAGCTTTTAAACTCTGTTTTATATAATATTAGCATTATATTGCTATAGTATAAAATACCTTAGCTCCCTTCTCCCTATTCTCTTTCTGTTTGTCTCCTTTCCTTTATTTTTCTGTCCTGACATATCTGGTTTCTCATTGTCAAAAAGAACCATAGGTTATGGTCAGTATATGTCACTATGGAAAACAAGAAGAAAATCTATTATTTCTCAGGACTTCTGATCCCCAAACCTACACTGCCCTTTGTATTTTTAAGTAGAAGTGTAATTGTGCAGTCCTTTTATTAACATAACTTACTTTCCCCTAAAACATTCAGATGGGAATTTATTTAAACATATGATGGTGCTCTAAAAATAAGTGAAAGTATATGTCTTCATGCATGCAGTCCTTTTAAATAAATACTGCTTCTATACAAAAGGATAGGATTTTTTAATGATTCTTGGTTAAAAAAAAGGATATATTTCCTGTTTGTTTCATATATGCAGTTGGATTTATATCAAAGAATTTTTATTGAATACCTATCATGTGCCAAACACAGAGCTAGAACTTGTGAAAGATTCAAAGTGGAACATAGGCCTTTCTCCTTAAGTATATATCAATGCATAGGATATAAATTCTAGGGCTTGAATGACCACTGAAAGAGAAGCAGTGATCATGTGGAAAAGGAAACCCTAGACTGAAATTAGGAAGGTTAAGTAACCTGGGTTCTGGTTTCAGTTCATGACTAAGTCACAACTGCCCCTTGGGCCTCATTAGCAAAATAACAGCTTTGAACTACGCCAGATATGTCAGACACGTTTCACTTCCTACATAGATTGATGGATTGATAGTTTCTATCTGGAATAGTGTGTTGAAAATGATTCTGAGGCCATATATGACCTTGGCGGGGGGGGAGGGGAATTGCCATGATTGATAGTCATGACTAACACAATATTTAGAATTGTTCCCTTTTTGATGTGTCTGGATTCAATGATTTTTGAGGTGCCCACCAGCAGTAATTCTCCATGAGTCAACAAATTAAAGAAATAATGAACCAAAGTTTTCCAAACCCCCAGGAGAATAATACATCAGTAAGAAGATGCTTGTCCAGAAGGAGAAAACAAAGGACAGTTGAGAGAAAGTATACTGGCCCAGCCAGTGTGGCTCAGTGATTGAGCATCACTCCATGCACCAAGAGGTCACCAGTTCGATTCCAGGTCAGGGCACATGCCTGGGTTGCTGGTTTGATCCCTGGTGAGGGGAATGCAGGAGGCAGCCAATCGATGTTTCTATTTCTCTCTCCCTTTTCTTTCCTGCCTCTGAAAAAAAAAAATCCATAAAAAAAATATGTTTTAAAAGAGAAAGAGAAAGTGCACTGGAGAAGGAGAGACAAACTGTGTAAAGAGTTGGGAAAGTTGGGTCAGGTGATCAGGAAGTGCCACTCGCTTTGAGCCAAAGGCAAGGAGTATAGACATAAGCCATTGTTACAGAGGCTTTAGTGGCTAGTACCATAAAATAAATTTAACTTAAATGGAAGAGTGAAACTCTTTGGTATGAGAAAGAGATGGTGTTTTAAATAATCTTATCATTTGCTGGCAGTTACAGAGCATTGTGAAGTGTTGCCCAAGTTGAAAGTGAAAGCCACGGTTACTATCTTGGAGTAACTTAAAATCAATTAGTATGTGTGAAGCAGGCTGTGACAGAGCTATGAGAATTCAAATTAACGGGCTTGAGATGACCAGAGAGCACTTCATAGAAGAGCTTTGACTTTAATTGACCTACCAGTGCTTCAGTTACTTTTCCTGAACTACCATTGATTTAAAGAAAAACACAACACTAAATGCTGCAAAATACCAGGCACTGTGCTAGGTGCTGCATGGGGCAGCAAAAGAAATAAAAAGGCAAAGTCTGTCATCTCAAGGAGCTGACACAAAAAAGTTTATAGGAAAAAAATAATGAATCCAATATCACTGATTTCCCCAATAAATTTAGAGAATTAATAATCTTGATTTCAATATCAGGACACAGAGCCTCAGAGAAATTAAATAATTTACCTAAGATCACATAGCTAGTAGGTGCAAGGGTCAGGTTTAAATTCAGGTCATTTTTTAAAAATATATTTTTATGGATTTCAGAGAGGAAGGGAGAGGGAGAGAAATAGAAACAACAGTGATGAGAGAGAATCATTGATCAACTGCCTCCTGAATGCCCTTCCTCCACTCCCACTGGGGAGGGAGCCTGCAACCCAGGTATGTGCTCTGACTGGGAATTGAACCTTGACCTCCTGGTACATAGGTCAATGCTCAACCACTGAGCCACACCACAGCCAAGCTAAATCAGGTCATTTTTGACAGCAGAACATTTGTTCTTTCCATTTCTTCACACTGTACCTTATTTTGCTGGAGGACAGAAGAAGAATAGAGTTCCGATTTATGCCTTGGGTAGGAAAGAGGGCTTCAAAGAGAAGGTATCATTTGAACAAGATCTTGAAGTGTAAGAATTTGCCATGAACATGAAGGTGGAAACTGTAGGCATGTTGGAGTAAGGCCCAGCAGATCAGGGACACCAGATGGATGGTGTAGATAGTGTGGTGGGAGTTTTAACAAATGAGCTGATAAAAACTTCTGGAAGGTCAGGAAGCTTACATGGAAAGTCTAGCTATGAGCTTAAAGCGAATTGAAATTTTAGAGTATCCATGAGGAAATCTGAGGCTTTCCATTTGAAAGTATCCGTTTGGTACAAATGAAATGCCTGGAATTTTTGTCCACTCCATGTGCCTTCACAAAGTCTGTGTCTACACATGCAAAGACAAGTAGACAATTGTGTCAATAACCCAGATAATTCCAGTCTTCCCAGACACCTGAGGTCAAAGTGGTCATGTTTGGATGGGTCTCATTGAGAACCATCTCAGTTCCCCAAATCTCACTGCTAAGTTCCTAATGAGCCTCCATTCAAACCAGCCTGTGATGAAAATGTAATCACCCCCTTAATTTCCATCTTTGTTCTTCTAACTTTTTAAAATCAGTTTCCTAATCAGTCATTTTGTTACTTCTTAAGACGCGTAGGAAATTGTATAGTCTTCAGAATTGAGCTGTTTGCCATTGAAAAATCAGTATTTAGTGACTTGGGCTAAATTTTGTTTTATTTTTATTTTTAAAATATAATTTAAGGAAGGGAAATATATGTTGGAGAGAGTATGAGAGAGCAACAATATCCTTACTAAATTTCAGCAAGTGCAATACGTATGTGCCCCTTTTGTATTGTAAATTTAAAGGCAGGCAGGCTGTACATAAATAAATAACCTATTTAGCCACAGGCTGATACAAAACAAAGGTGATAGATGTTATTTGAAGTAGCTGGAGTGTTCGTTGGAAAAACCCAGACAGCTTACATGGATCTCTTAATCACCACCACAGAATTTGAAAGGAAATTATTCATTCCCTCTTTATAGATTTAAAGAAACTGAGGCTTCAAAAGATGAAGAAACCTGAGCCCATGTCTGATTCCAAACCCATAATCTGTGCACAACAGCATGCTCTCTTCCTTATTAAATCCATGTTACACTTGTGCTTTTTAAGAAAAATGAAGATGCCCTAGCTGGTGTGGCTCAGTGGATAGAGCATCAGCCTGCGGACTGAAGGGTCCCAGGTTCGATTCCAGTCAAGGGCATGTACCTTGGCTGCGGGCACATCCCCAGTAGGGGATGTGCAGGAGGCAGCTGGTCGATGTTTCTCCCTCATCGATGTTTCTAACTCTCTATCCCTCTCCCTTCCTCTCTGTAAAAAATCAATAAAATATTTAAAAGAAAAAAGAAAAATGAAGAAATAAATTGAATTGGGTTTAGCGTTGTCAAAAACTTAGACATAAGCTTAAATCCTGAAAGGAGAAAGCTGGTTTCCTCAATGGTGTATCTTTCTGACTCAGACCATTTCTGCAGTGAGTGTGGGCTACATACTTTCTCTCTCGTGGCCAACCAGAATAAAGGAGGGGACAGGTCTTGGCAAACATGCTCATTCAGTTATCTAATAAGCCTTTACTAGATGCCAATACAAAGCAGCTTGCTAGTCAGTGTAGACCAAGACAAGCCATGGTCACTGCCCTGAAGGAGCAAGGATTTCAGGGGAAAGAACGAGTCCCCTCAGATAGGAAGTTATTCGTGCCAAACAAGAAGGATAGGAAGTTGCTCTGAAGTTCAGTGGAAGAGGAGATTCTGGCGTGGAGGCTGAGGGATTTTGGATTAGGGGGGTAAGAGGGACCTTGAAGGATTAGCACAGTTTTCAAGGTGTGGGTGGTGGAGTAGAAATTGGACACAGGAAAAGTAGGAAGTAAAGCATGATTTCTATTCACTGCAAGCAACAGTGTATGGAGGAGAGTAAAAGGATTCGGGACTGGAAAGTTAAACTCCGGTCAGTTTTGGTGCCTTACCTTTCCCTGAAAACATGTACTTTATAGTGGAGACAGTGAAGATTTGAAGGGTTGTGACCCACCCAGACCTACTGATTTCCTCTGGGCTTGCACCCTGAATATAACTGTATCATTGCCCAAATGTCACTCCCAAAGGTCCAAACTTACTCATCTTTGCACCCCTAACACTTAGCATGGTATCTACCATGTCATTCATCCATCTTAGAAGAAAGAGAAGTAATGATAAAAAAGTAGGTTTCCAAGAGGTCAATCTGGCAACTGTGGGAAGGATAGATTGGAGAAGAATGAGACTAACGGTGAGAGATGTTCAGAAAGCTATTGTAGTATTCTGGTGTGAGATTCTGAAAATCTGAGCTATAAATAGTGGCAAAAGCAAAGGCAAATGGGAAACTGTTTCTAGAGAAATCAGAGAAGACTGTTGTTCTTGGGCATTTGACCTAATGGTTTCTCATAATATTTTGTTTCCTTTTCCAAAGCCTGAGCTCCCTCTAAGAGTAGATGCGGACTGTGAGAGAGGGCGTGGGCAGAGATGACGCTATGGGTAGTAAGGTCATGGCCGTCTCCCTGAATCAAGTTGGAGCTGGCATGAGAAATCTCAGTTCAACTTCACAGAGTCTTGGAAATTTCTCTATGGCCATTGACTCCTTACTCTGTCATTTACAGATGAAGAAACTGAGAATCCTTTCTCTGGGATACACAGGGAGTGGGCAGCAGAGCCTGCCACTGTGTCATGTATCAAAAAAGTAATTGGACACTCAGTGTTTTGTTAGCAAGAACTGTGTTTGCTTCACCAAGAATGGGTTACAGGAATTGCTTTTGTAACAGCTCCAAAGTGACATTTGGAGTTTCAAGGGAAAGTCATCACTGCCCTCGAAAGAAATCCCCTTATAGAGCCAGTCTTCGGAGGGCCCACGCCCAATGAAGAGCTCAGTTGCCCAGTGGTGACCTAGAGATTCAGGGAGGAGCGGTGGAAGGAAAGCCATACTGCCCACTCCATGGGCCTCTGGAAGGCATTTCCCCTCAGAGCTCATAAATTCAGAAAAGGCCACTCCTCGGTGGTATTATTACTTCCTGCTCCAGGCCCTCCAGCAGTATCCTGACTGTTCTTCCTGGCTATAGTCTTTCTCTCTGATTCTTTCCCCATTTCGCAGGCAGTATGGTTTTAACCATCTAACATTTTTATGCAAAGAACTAAGACAGGGCTTGTCCAGGGAATTCTGGAGTATCGCTAGCCCAGGCTGGGGACAGGTGCTAACTCATTACATTTTCTTTTCAATGTGATAATCACATTTGTCCAAACCTTGAGCTCCATGTCCCCTGAGAACCACAGAGCAGCACACTGTGAATTCTCTGACAAAGAAGTACTGGTGGCCTCTCTGTAGATGGTCCTCAGAGGGGCCTATAATTGAGTTTCCTGCTCTGATGCATGTAAGATGGTCCCCATCTGAACCTTGAAAGGCAGCTGAACTCAGTGAATAGTTTTGAATGAATAAATATGTATCATTTCATTCCTTCTCCAAAAGGTATTTATTTATCAAGTTACTGAAGAAACTGCTAGTCTATGAAATGGAATGGAGAATAGATCACGTTCCTTAGGTATTTCTATGCATACTTATTCTTGGTAGCCATCTCCCTCCAAGGTCCAAAAAGTACTACTGTTGAAACTACCAAATTGAACTGCAACTGTATATACCAAATTTAAAATAACTTAGAAATATAGACAGTAGAATCTGCCTACTATGCACACACACATCCATTTTTAGAAGTGATTTAGTTTATAAAGCATGTCTACCTTCTATAGCTTAATTCCATCCATTTTTAAGACAACTTTTTTGTTTTGTATATATTGGCATATATATTGTATATATGTTGGGTCAACCTCATCATCAGAATAAAAAATAAAAATAAAAAAGTGGTAAACTTGAAAAAAATACTTTTAATGGCCCATACTATTTTCACTACTTAATTAAGCTAAATGTTTCATTTAATGAATATTGGCAGGAGCATGGAAAATTGAATTAATAAATATACTTGCTCATTATGCTCTACTCCTCTAATGTTTTCTGTTGTTTGGGCTTTTATTAACAGGCATTTGTTGAGGCCATACTAAGTGCCAGGTACTGATTGAAGCAATGGAAGAACACCATGCATAAAAGATGGTTTCCCCTTTGGAATCTTAAAATATTCTGCGTCAATAAACATGTTAGCAAATAAGAATCTGGAAAGTGCTGAGTGAGAAGTGAGCCCAACGTACTATTTAAACTTAGACCTGGAATACTTAAGCATCTCTTGGAGTCCATAGGAAAGTTCCTAGAAGAGATAACATTCAAAGCAAAGCGGAAGGAAAAGTAAAACCTATCCAGGAATAAAAGTATAGAAAGAATGATATATAGGGAACAGGATGTAAAACAGGAAACAGCCCAGTGTGCCTTGGGGAAGCCAAAGAAGCTTGATGTTACTTAACTACAAAAGCAACAGTGTCAGCAGAGAAGGCAGAGGGAACGTTGGGAGCAAGATCACTCGGGCAATGGAGAGTCTTTGCAAGAGTTTAGCAGAGACTAGAATTTTAGCAGACTGTTCTGCTGCTGTGTTGATTAAATTTCCAAAAGGAAGAAACTAGCAGGGGGGATGATTAGATAGATGATTAGATAGATGATTGAGAGAGAGAGAGAGAGAGAGAGAGAGAGAGAGAGAGAGAGAGAGAGAGAGAGCGCCAGCCTGGAGCACCTACATTAACATCAGTTGAGGCTCTTATTTAAAATAGAGCTGTCCGGCCCATCCTCAGTCCTGTGGAATCAGGATTCCTGTGGGTGGTGGTAGGAAAGCTGCATTTTAACAGGCTCCCCCAAGGTTCCTTTAGACTTACTGAAGTTTGAGATACAAAGGCATAGCTGGAAGGTGTGGTCTCAATCAGAATGACCAGCTTCTATCAGAAGTATAATAACATGTCATATAAAAATGAAATTATATTAAAAGAGAGAATATATGTAAAGTACCTGGAAATATTAGTCTATCTCTTTCCCACCCCTACCCACATGCACACGCATCTCAAACTCTTCCCCATTTAAAAGACTAGAATGAGTAGCTTCCTGAAGGTGCTATTTATCTAGGTTCCAAATCCCCTTTGCACCTAGAGAAAGAGGGAGTTGCCGCAGTTTTGCCCTACATCCACTTGCGTGAGGAGTGTTTTTGACTACATGCTTGCTGACTTTGAGGTAGAGTTGGCAGCAGGACTGATCTCAGTCCCCAGCTCTTGCCCCTGCCTTTGGTTAGAAATTGGGATTATTTCTGAGTTCTCTGCCATATTGTGTAATAACCTGTCCAGAGCAGATTCGATCAGCACTATTGCATTGGAAAAACACTGCATTTCATTCAGTATGGCAGTTACTTTGAACATCTGTACATTGCTTTATTTTCTACAGGTTATTTTTAGAGGCATTGTTCATTTGCTTCTTACAATAGCCCCATAGGGTAAGTTTTTCTAATGTGCCCATTTTACAGATGAGAAAACTGAAGCTTAGAAAGAATAAATAACTTACCCAAACTCATAGAGCTAGTAGGTGGCAGAGCTGAGGCCTACACGATATGATGTATTATTATATGAACAAGGTAGAATAATTCTTAAAGGCATTTGCATGTATGAACTAATTCTAGATATGATTAGCATACCTAATTCTATTTATTCAATTAGTGATGCTAGGACTAAAGTAATGTAAATAGAAGATGCATAATTTGTGGTTATATAAATAATGAGTGTAGTTTCATCACATGAGCTTTTGTTAAATTTTCTTCCTATTAATGTAGGATGTTAAGTCTAAATCATAAAATTTGTCTCCAACCCATTTCTACTTTGAGAGTTATTCATGAATAAATTCTGATTCACTACAGGGCTTCCTTTAACCTTACTCTTGGAAGTAAAAAGCCCAGTCACACTTTCGAGTTTACTTTGCAAGTCTTTAGCTCAAAGCTGAAACATCAATACTGGAAGATAAAGATGATAAGCTACTGTCCAGTCATCCGACTCCCTCACTACCATAATTATAGCCAAACCCTTAGCAAGCAAAAATAGTCCGTCCTGCCCCTTGACTACTGTTCACTGCATTTATATGTGGGTAGAAGTGTTTTCTTTTTAATGACAGATCATGTAATGTCTAAAAAGTCAATAATAACTTCCATATGTTCCTAATATTCATAAAAATACCTAATTATTTTGTCTTTTCATTTTAAAAGAAATAGGCTCTGAAATTAGACTCCTGAATTCTATTCTTAGCTTTCCTAACTATGTGATCTGGAGCCAGTAGCTTCTCTGTCTGAGACTAATTTTTCAACTGCAATAACATCTAGAGAACAGATTACAAGTTCCTCGAAGACAGGGAATGTGATTTATTTTGGGCCTAATGTAGTTCTTGGCATTCAACCAATAAACATTGAATTAAATATATGAGAATAAGGGAGATGTATTTGGAGAAAATATATCTAAATTAGAAGGTATAGTCCTCATGCTTTTTGCTGTCACTTGTGAATGGAGAACTGAACAATTTATTGTCGCCTTTAAATGAAGCTTCTCTTGATCTGAGTGTTATTTCCTTTGATTTCAATCAATAGAATTGGGGTTTCCCATATGTACAGGGTACTGCCCTCACCACTGAGGGGAGAGGTAGATGGGTCAGGCCCACTGCTGCCAGGCCAGAGCTTACCTTGATATGTATACACACACACACACACACACACACACACACCCCAAACCCCCACCACACACACACACACATACACACACCCCAAACCCCACACCACACACACACACCCTAAACCCCACACCACACACACACATACATACACCCATACATGCACACACACACACACACACACCAAACCCCACACACCACTATGGTATATATGGCAAAAAAGCTTAGTGAAAGATGCAGTGTCTTAATGGAGGCTCAAAGGGGAGAGGGCCTACACTGAGTGAGAGCAATGAAGAAATGGTTCTAAGAAAAGGTAGCACTTAAGTCTATGAGGATGATGATTTCAACAACTATAGAGTAAGTGCATTTCACACTTAGAAAACAGTAGTAGAAATAAATGTAAAGGAGTGGAGGATGTCTGGCTACCAGTAAGTATTACATTTGACTGGAACATGGACCATACTCAAGGGGCCTATTGGGGAAGAAGGCTGGATGTGTAGCTTGAGGCCAAATAATAGAGGGTATTGGGTACTCCTTTATGAAGTTTGAGAAGGCTATTCATTAGGCCCGGGAGGGGGGCGGGGGGTGCAGGCCTTAAAGGTTGTTTGGACAGAGCAGTGATATTTATGAATGAAAAGGTTGACTCTTGTTGCTGGGAGGATGAATGGTGGGTACTTGGCAGAGACTGGAGGGGAGAGGCTGGGGGTGGGGAGAGAGGAGTAAAAGGACTCTGGTCATGGAGGCCTCAGCATAGGGTTAAAGGATGCCTGAAGATGACAGTGTCATTTAGTAGAGAATGTTGAAAATGTTACCCGTGAACGTGTTGAAAATGTACCCGTGAACATGAATGAGTACTAATTGGTAGACAAAGGGGTTAAGAGCAAATCATGCAAAGTAACTGCACCTACTCGGGTAACAGTGGGAGAAAGAACTTGGTAGAGCTGAGACCAGAAATTAAAATTGTGTGTATGGTTATAGGCCTATCCTCAGGCAGGTACCTCCCCACCACCCCAGTACGTTTGCATTACCTGCCAGTTGAAGTCTCTAGCATTAGGTAACAGCTATGCGCTGTTATAAATTGATACCAATTCATGCATGATACTGAAACAACCCCTGAATTGAACTGAAAACCAACCCAGAGCGGAATCAGTATAATTGTCACTAAAATAAACTTTTTTTAAAATGAATCCAATTTTAGACGGATTGCCAGGTTAAAAGTAAAAAGGTGGTTATGATAGATCCAGTCCTCTGGGTTGAAGACATTATTTGTGGACACTAGAAATAAGTCCTTATATTGCAGAGTTTTGTACATTCATAGATGAAGAGGCAGGGTCAGAGGAAATGAGTGACCTAGTCATAGTCACACAGCTGAGTACAATCCTTTGGAGACACATGAATATAGTTTCATTTATTTATCAAAGGTTTACACGCTGTCTTTCATGTCTAGCACTATGCTAGGGCTTGGGGAAACAAAGATGCATGAGCCTTTGTCCTTGCTCTTGGCAAACACCGAATGATCTGGGAAAGGTTTGGATTTCATTGGAAGTTGGCACTCTCGGCAGTGTAGAGGCCTAATACTGCAATCCTAGCTACAGTGATGGCCATGTCAGCTGAGACAGGCCAATCACCCCTCTGTAAAATAGGACCAGTAAGAGGGATGCAGTAAGCTTGCTTCATTAAAATGTGAGATAAAGCCCAGCTGGTATGACTCAATGGTTGAGCATCAACCTATGAACCAGAAGGTCATGGGTTCGATTCCCCATCAGGGCACATGCCCGGGTTGTGGGCTCGATCCTCAGTAGAGGGCATGCAGGAGACAACCGATCAATGATTCTCTCTCATCATTGATGTTTCTATCTCTCTCCCTCTTCCTTTCTCTCTCTGAAGTCAATAAACATATCTTTAAAAAATATGAAAATCTGATCAATATAATTTAAACTAAATAAATAAAATGAACAAAAATCTGCCTACATTTTAAGAATCGAGTTCAATCTCCCATATTACAATAGTCTTGACTAGTCTTCATTAACATTT
>NW_006290677.1:553923-577234 GCF_000327345.1 Myotis davidii | reverse complement strand
GTTTCAGTGGTTGAGCATCTGCCTATAAACCAGGAGGTCATGGTTCAGTTCCTATTCAGGGTACATGCCCAGGTTGCAGGCTTGATCCCCAGTGTGGGGTGTGCAGGAGACACCTGATTGGCGATTCTCTCATCATTGATGTTTCTATCACTCTCTCCCTCTCTGTGCCTCTCTGAAATCAATAAAAGTATTTCTTTTAAGCCACAAATTTAGGATTGCTACTCAGGGGTGCTGTGTTAAAGGTAAGAAGCTCTCTGTTTTCCCAGCTGATCCCCAAGAACTGACTGAGTATCTCTGCTTACCGTTGGAATAATCAGAGTTCACATTTGGTAAATAAGAGATTAGACTTTGATCAGTTAAGTCTAAAATGTGATGCAGTATCACAAACATTCATAAGCCAGGCACTTTGCTAAACAGATTATAAGAATTTTTCTCATTAAATCCTCACAACAACCTTATGAGGTGAGGACTCTTCTCAAAAAAAATAACCCTTCCAGTCTCCCCCAGTCTTAACTAAACTTTTCTATGATGATAGTCCCTAAATATCTGTAAAGATAAAATTGTGTGCAAAAACCTTATGCTTATAGTCCTTATCATCTATACAGCTAGTAATTTTATAAATTAAATGCCCTATATATTTAGTATTTAGATATTACAGCCACAAAATTCAAAGTCACAAAGTTAATGTGCTCTGTGGAACTTTTTTTGAGTTGTACCCGCTGGATATTAGGTAAAGACTCAGTTTTCTCACCACCGTTCTCTGCGCTATACCCACCGTAAACCATTGCAATGATCCGGACCAGCCCTCACTCCCCACCGTTCACCCAGCCCCGAGCACAAAGCCCTTAGGAGCTGTTGAATAGATAATGATGGACCTCCGTTATCACACTACAGATGCCTTCTTCTCTGTAGCTGAATCCAAGCTTGGTTTTCCTTGCCTGCCTCACTGTGCAAGGCTCAGCTGTAGTCTATTGGCACCGGCTACAGATATCTGCCTGGCAGCAGCACAGCCACTGTCCAGCCCCCGCCAAACTGAATTTGCTATTTTTAATCTGTGGGCTGAGAAACCCAAGAAACCAGCTTTTATTTTTTCCCCTCACTTAATAATAAGCAGGCTCTTCCCTGCCATGGCAGTGCAGACAACTTTGATGGGTAAATTCTGTGACTTCTCTGTCAACTGCAAAATTCTCCTTCAGGGTTTGTAATCCAAACACTTGACGGTGCTGATTAAATGATAAAGAATAATTTTGGAGCACTACATTTCTGTAGAATGATTTATACTGCTCATTTATTGCTTGACAGTTCCTTGAACAGAAATAGACTCTCAGTAGTACCATATGCAACTGAGGGTTCCTTACAGTGCAGACCAGCGCTGCCCCAGCAGTCTTTCCCATCACTCCTCTAACCCCATTCCCAGTCCTATAATCTGTCCACTGCACTGGGGGCGAGGGGCGGGAAGAAGTGGCTTTTTGCCCCCTGTTGAGAAGGCCTATCCTCTACCCTGAATCAAGCTCTGCTATTTCTCCACCTGAAAACTTCCTACTCGTTCTTTAATTTTCAGCTAAAATGGTGCCTCTGAACTTTCTCCAGCTTTCCCAGCGGCCCTTGCTCCCTCTTTGGCGCCCTTACAGCTTGTTTACAAGCTTCCATTGCAGCAGTTGTTACACAGTGTGGTAACGATTTTCTTCAACTGTGAGCTCCTGGCTTTGTGCTCCCAATATTTATTATGGCTACATGGATACAGAGGGGACACACCGGGGATGAAGCCCATCCCATACCATTCAGCAAGGGCCAGCTGGAGGAAGTGAGCTTTGGCAATTCCTCTTCTCAGAGAGGGTGACTTTCTCTAATTTTACCCTTTCTAATTTTCAATTTTTTTTTTACCTGATAGACATTTTCCTAGCCTCACTATAGTTATATTTTATTTTTTATTAAATCTTAATGGTTGAAAGTATTACATATGCCTCCTTTTCCCCCAATTGACCCCTTCTAGCCCACACCCATCCCCCACCCCAGGCCTTCACCACCCTATTAATTTTCAGTTTTTAAATGACACTTTGTCTTTGGAGCCACTGAGTAAAATATTTGGTAAAGACAATAAATGTTAGTGGAATAAAAATAATAATTTATTGAGCAGTTAGCATGGCTAAGCCCTTACCGGCCTGGTTGCTTTTAGCACTACAATAGCCTATGATGGACATATTAGTACCCCATTCCTTTGGAATCTTCCAGTAATGGATATTGTTGTCAAATGTACTATCTTCTAGTACCTAAATGAGGGTTGGGAATGGGTAAAGAGCAGTACATGGTTTATTAGATGCTATTTCCTAGACACTGTGCTAAGTGATTCTAGTGCATTTTCTCACAAGTGGACTGCAGTTGTCACATGGATTCTACAGTGAATTCTATGCCAAAACAAAGTGAAAAATTCCCTCCCATTGAACAAGGACAGTGCAGGAGGGATGGAGAAAAGGTGACATAAATGCACAAGTAAGGGACCAAGGGTGATTGCAAAGTTCCTGGTGGATGCTGGGGTGGGGGATTCTTCCTCAGACACACGAAGCATTTTCTATCGTTTTGTTGTGGTGGTTGTTGTTTTGTTAATCCTCACCCGAGGATATTTTTTCTATTGATTTTTTAGAGTGGAAAGGAGGGGAGAGAGAGAGAGAGAGAGAGAGAGAGAGAGAGAGAGAGAGAGAGAGAGAGGGAGAGAGAGAGAGAAACATTGATGAATTGAACCTGGGATCCTTCAGTCTATGGGCTGAAACTCTATCCACTGAGCCAAACCAGCTAGGTTCATTTTCTATAGCTTTAAAATGACAGTTGAAGTAACAGTGACAGCCTCACTGCAGTGATCCCTGGTGTCTTGTACAGAAACAACAATAAACCTGCTGGGCTGTGACAGGAACATGAACAGGAAAAGTGTATAAATGTGCAGAAGGGAGGGAGGAGAAAAGACAGAGATTATACTTAAAAGGAAGTGTTGGGGGTTTTGAAATTGTTTCCATTTCCTTGAGGTGTGTGGATGTGTTTTCACGGTTTTTATCTCTGCACTCTAAAATCTTACAGGAATTCAAATCCTAGCCAAGTGAAAATCTGCACTTGTATCAGCTACTATTTGAAGTTTAGCAAATAGCGTTTGATTTTTCTCTCCCCTAAAAATGAACCACTGAGACATCCTTGGGCGGCTCACATTCTCTCTAGAACTGTGATCTACTCCTCGTATGGGCTCTGCTTGTCTTTGAAAACACAGCCCACTAGTGTAGAGCATATGAAATGCTCCTTGGAGGAAATGTGTAGATGGAAGGCACAGTGTGGACTAGACCAAAGTGCTCAAGGCAGAAACCACCTCTCCACTCACCTGCCACATGACCGAACTCCCAGTGAGAGTCCTAATTCCTGTGACTCATCCTACGCAAATGAGGCTATTGGCTGAAGGTCCAGCAGTCTCCCTGTAATGGATTTGCCTCCATTTGTAAGTAATCCCTCCTTCCATTCAAGCATGAGGTGAGAATTATTCAATCAGGCACAACTTTAAAAAGAGTACTACTTATTATTGTACTTACTGGTTTGCCCTCAATTACTCCAAATACTGCAGGTGACCTCTTGTGCTCTAGGTATGGAGTTGACATTGGACAGTGGGAGACAAAGCTCAAACTGTCAGGTCACGAAAGTGAATCATCGTCCAAGAGAGTGAGGCTAAGTACCTCTCCTCATAGCTGGGGGCGGGGGGGGGGAGTACAACCAGAGGGAGGCACTGGAAAGGTTTTCATGGCATAAAGGACCCCCAAAGTCATCTCATTTATCTCCCTGGTTGACAGAAGAGAAAGCTGATGCACAGAGAGGGAGAGTAACTTTCCTAAGCTCATATAGACAGGAGTCTCTCCTCTGAGTTTCCATAGCATGTATAGCCTGGATATTTGCCTGTTGTCCTCCACTAGACAGTAAGTCCCAGAAGCAAAGCATGCCTTACCAGGGATAATGATGATGATGTATTACCAGCGGTAGTGATGATGATGCAAATCAAAACCACAATGAGACGTCACCTCAAACCTGTTAGAATGGTTATCAAAAGACAGAAAATGACAAGTGTTGGTGAGGATGTGGGGAAAAGGTAACCCTTGTGCTCTGTTGGTGGGATTGTATATTGGCGCAGCCACTGTGAAAACAGTATGGCAGTGCCTCAGAAAATTAAAAATAGGACTACTTTATGACCCAGCAATCCCACTTCTAGGTATTTATTCAAAGAAAACAAGTCATTGGCTCAAAAAGATATATGTGGCCCATGTTTATGGCAGCACAATTTACAATAGCCAAGATATGAAAACAACCTAAGTATCCATCAATGGATGAATGGATAAAACTAATTATTATGGATATATATAGATATATACTGTGTGTGTGTGTGTGTGTGTGTGTGTGTGTATGGAATGGAATATATGGAACAATGAAACATTATTCAGTCATAAAAAAGGAATGAATCTTACCATTTGCAACAAATGGACCTCGAGGGCAGTATGCTGAGTGAAATAAGTCAGAGAAAGGCAAATACCATGTGACCTCTCTTATACAGCGTGTGGAATGGACAAAATAAACTGACGAACAGTGGAACCAGAAACACTGATACATGGAACTGACTGGCTGGGGCCCAAGGGGATAAGGAAATAAATTCTAGAAAAGGTTACATAATTAACTCCACACAGCCAGTGATCAAACGTATTAGCAAGGAAGACTCTCAGAAAGAAAACACGTGTAGCAGAGAAGCGGTGTGCCTGCCTGGGCCTGTCTGAGCCCAGGCCTGGGCTCTTATCTCTTCCCTGTGCACACTCCTCACTTCACAAATACCTGGGAGTACAGTGATGCTGGCTTCGCCCTGCACCAGCGCCTGCCTTCATTGGAATAAAACCAGATTGTGAAATGAAGTCAGTGGTCCCTCCCTTCCTGCCTGCAATAGGACATAGCACAGGTACCTGCCTGGGACCACTATCTATCAACCAATTCTCTCCTCAGACAACATGCTTAGGCAACTGCTCTCTACTCAGCCCCGGAAAAGTGCAGACAAACAAAAAGGGTGAAATGTGGGCTGTGGAGTCTGAGAACTGAGTTTGAATCTGTTTCTGCCATTTGCCAGCTGGGAAATGATGTTACCTCTCTCAGCCTCAGTTTCCTTATTTGTATATGTATGTTAATATAGACAGAGGTGTCTGAGTGTGTGTGTGTGTGTGTGTGTGTGTGTGTGTGTGTGTGTGTGTGTGTGTGTGTGTGAGAGAGATGGAATTGTGAGGAGGATCCAATGGCATAATTAGTACAGAATATTTAATAAGATGTATATTGACAACAGCACAGAGAAGCAGCTCAATAAATATGAGTTTACGTTCTAATTGGAGAAAAGACGCTGAGTTATCAGAAAATAGTCAAGATTTCTGCCTAACTCCTTTTGCTGGTGGAATAACCTCCCTTTCAGTCCCCTTGTTTCACTTGTATGATGATCTAGCCTTTACTGTTTGTTTGCATTTCACCTCTTGCACCCCTGCACAGCAGCACTGACTCTGCCTTCCTCGCACACTCTGTCACATTGTTCTAGTAAATTAGGAATCTCTCTTTCTGTTACTGAGTTGTGAGGTCCTTTCGAGTTTATTGTAGCTCCAGCTCCCAGCACAGCACTTGGGTCATGCATAAGCTCAGTATATATTTGGTGCATGAATAAATGGACATAACTACCTCGGGTAGAGGGGCCTGGCATAGTTAGAAAAGGCTTCTGTCAGGAGAAGTCCCAGAAGAGGCATGTAGCTCCAGAAGTGCTCGGAGCCCAGGCATGAGGTTGTTCAGTGTTTGAGGGTTCACCTATGAACTTGGAACTCACTGTTCGATTCCCAGTCGGGGCACATGCCTGGATTACAGGCTCGATTCCCAGTAGGGGGCATGCAGGAGGCAGACAATCAATGTTTCTCTCTGAAATCAATTTAAAAAAAAAAGTGTGGTTGTTTTTTTTTTAAGTGCTTGCGGTAGAGGGGCCTGGCATAGTTAGAAAAGGCTTCTGTCAGGAGAAGTCCCAGAAGAGGCATGTAGCTCCAGAAGTGCTCGGAGCCCAGGCGTGAGGTTACTCAGTGTTTGAGGGTTCACCTATGAACTTGGAACTAAACACTTCCTAAAACAGCTCAGCCAGTATGGCTCCTTGAACATCAACCCATGGGTCGACACACATGCCCAGGTTTCAGGCTTAGTCCCCATTAGGGGGCATGTAGGAGGCAGCCGATCAATGATTCTCATCATTGATGTTTCTATCTCTCTCCCTCTCCCTTCCCTGTAAAATATCAATAAAATATATTAAAAATAATAAAATAAAGTGCTTGGAGAGACAGCAGTGGAAACAGGGGAATGTTGAGCATTCTGTTACTTTCCATTGGTGTAAATCCATGTCTGGATTTGAGTGAGTGTCTTTTCCTCGAACAGGTTAATCAGTTTAATCAGTTTATAGCTTCCCTACTGGCCTCATGGGGGTCGCCTCACCTTCAGGGGAGATATGTAGGACCAGCCAGTGAAGACTGGCCTGAGGATTACGAAAAAGGAGAGGGATTACCTTGGGAAAGTTGCAAAAGAACTGACATTGCTGGGAATGAAGAAATGAAATTGAGGAGTGACAGGCTTCCTGCAGATAAGCATATTACTCCATAATAGTGGAAAGCATTTAATCTTCTAGCCCCTAGGGGACCTGTCACAGAAATCTTGTTGTTTGAATTATTTGAAAAGAATAAAGCAATAGAGATCATGTTTCAGAAAAAAAAAAAGTGTAAAATTCCACAGAAAGTAATTTGCCTGGAGAAATGCTTGGCCGGGGTTACTGTGGCTATATGCTGAAAGCAGAGGGGTATGCATACTTTTGAAGTCTTTGCAAGCAATCACAGAAAAGGCAGTGTTGCATAGTGGTTAGGAGCTCAACTCTGGAGGCAACTGCTTGGGTGTGAAACTTGGCTCATGACTAGCTGCTGTGTAAACCCTGAGCAAGTGATTCGAACTCTCTATACCTCAGTTTCTAATGTGTAAAATGTGGACACAGTTTGAATCCACCGAATAGGAGATGATGGTATGTGCAAAGCACTTATGGTTAATCCATGTAAATCATTTTAAAAAGCACCTGCCACATAGGTAAACATTTAACAAATGTTGGTGTTTAAAAAAAATGCCATTATGATTACCAAGTATGTGTTATCCATTTTGCCCCCTGCATTGCTCTAGGCCAGTGGTCGGCAAACTCATTAGTCAACAGAGCCACATATCAACAGTACAACGATTAAAATTTCTTTTGAGAGCCAAATTTTTTAAACTTAAACTATATAGGGAGGTAAATTGTTATTAACTTAATTAGGGTACTCCTAAGGCTTAGGAAGAGCCACACTCAAGGGACCAAAGAGCCCCAGTTTGCCGACCACGGCTCTAGGCCACTATGGGACGTGCAATAGAAAATTGTAAGACAAGAGGCTGGTACAGAGGTAGGCTGAAGATGCAACAAACAAACTAAAACAGCTCACATCAATAAGGCAATGAGGAAATTTTAAATCTCAAACTTGGATAACTGTGAGGGATGAGGTGGGAGAGGACTCGAGTAGTCAAAGAAGCCTAACCTAGTGGATATTCAATTAAGGTTCATTAAAGATCACTAAGATGGGATTTCATTAAGGTTTGGATAGTATCAACTATTTTGTCAAACTCCGGATTTTGGAGGGAAAAAAATCATAGATATAAAAGAACCCTCTCGATTATCAATGCATTTAGAGAGTGCTAGAATAGAAAGGAGGGGCGTTTTTAAAAACCGACCTTGAAAGAGATTTCAGAATTTGAGATGACAGAAATAAAAGAAACCTCAGCGGTCAGCTGGTCTAAGCACCTTGTATTACAGACGGAGAAACAGGCAGATGTGAGGTGCTTGCCCATGTCACACTGGAGCCCCCGCTCTCCATTCTCCTCATCTGATACTTAGCCGCCTGTGGACCTTCGATGACTCTTCTGGCTCCTGAGAGGCATTCCTCTTGCCCGACACCTATAAGCTGGTTGGACTCCTGTCTGTGAGGCCCAGAGCTTTTCCTGCTGGTGTCCCTACTGTGCCAGTTGTATGCTGACAGCCACATCTTGCCCTTAGGCATTGACAAGAACCTGTGAATTGTAGAAAATTACAATTAAAAGGAAAGGCCCGGACAGTGTGGATCAGTGGTTGAGTGTCGACCTATGAACCAGGAGGTCACAGTTCAATTCCCAGTCAGGGCACATGCCCGGGAATTGAATTGTGATCTCCTGAGTCATAGGTTGATGCTTAACCACTGAGCTACACTTGCTGTGCATCTTTTCCTTTCCTTTTATATTTTAAAAAATATATTTTTATTGATTTCAGAGAGGAAGGGAGAAGGAGAGAGACATAGGAACATCAATGATGAGAGAGAATCATTGATTGGCTGCCTACAGCAGGCTCCACATTGGGGATCATGGGAATTTTTTCCCTTTATTTTATTATTTTTTTTCCATCACCATTTATTCCCCATATACCCTCTTCCACCTTCACCCATCCCACCCCCTCATGCAATTTCTAACATGTCCCAATGATGAGCATACCTTGAAAATGAGGAAGGTAGGGAAGATGATTTTTGGACTTTTGCTTTTTTGTTATCATTGCTTTTTTTATTCTATGGGTTGTTGTATAAGCTATAGTATTTTGTGGCTTAATGATGAACTGCTAGACAATTCTAGAATTATGAAGCAATAATTGGAATCACATAGCCTGGCAATTTTCTATAGAGTCTACTTCACAAAATGCTGCACAGAGAAAATGACACATTGTTAGAATGCATTACCAGCACTAATATCAAATACAATATCTATTTGAATGAAGACCAAAGTGCTAAGGGCTCAGCAGAGGGCTTGGCACATAAAAGGACATAGTAGGCATTCCATAAATAAGTATATTAATAAAGGGTCAATGACAAATTATAAATTTGTTTAGTAATTAATAAGGGTGTAACACCCCACCCTGACAGCTCACAGCAGCATGAAGGTACAATAAACTTGAAGAAAACCATTTCAATTTTTTTTCCAGTGGCATCATAAATTTTCAAGTTTGCAAGGCAGGATGGACTGCGGAAGAAACACGTGTCATACAATACTCACTGCAACAGATTCTCTGATACTTTCATTCTCCCAATTTGAGGTCATGTCCATATACCCATGCTGGAATACTTTGAATCTTAACAAATAGATGCGTACTAATTGTAGCCTGCCAAAGCCCTCTCTCCAAAATGATAGCATTCTCCCTCCCCCAATCTCATTAGAAAAATCAGGAGCAAGTTTGACAAAATCTTCAGGCCATTTGGAGAATACAAATGAACAGTAATAGATGATGGGTAAAATCAAAGTCTTCTTTTTCCATTGATTAGAGTAATGCTGGCACAATACCTCTGAGCTACTCAGGAGTGACAGCTTGACAATGACACAATGTTTCTCTGTCTGTGAATATAATGCCCTGAATTTAAATACATCATTCTCATAATTTTTTAAATCTTTATTGTTATTAGAGTATTACAGATGTCCCTTCTTCCCCCACTACACCCCTTCACTCAATTCTTGCCCCACCACCCTACTGTCTGTGTGAATAGGTAAGATCTTTGATTAATCTCTTCCTACTCCCTATCCCCCTTCCCTCTGAGATTCATCAATCTGTTCAATGCTTCCATGCCTCTGATTGTCTTATTCACCAGTTTATTTTGTTCATTAGATTTCTTGTTCATTTATTTTGATTTTGATTCAATTGTTGATAGATATGTATTTGTTGCCATTTATTGTTCATATTTTTATCTGAGAAATCAGCTGACAGTCATATGGGCGCTCCCTTGTAGGTAACTCATTTCTTTTCTCTTGCTCCTTTTAAGATTCTTTCTTTGTCTTTAACCCTTGGCATTTTAATTATGTGTCTGGGTATGAGCTCTTTGTGTTCCTCTGGTTTGGGACTCTGTGCTTCCTGGACTTGTAAGTCTATTTCTTTCACCAGATAGGGGAAGATAGTGTCTCCTTACACTATCTTTATATTTTTTTTAATTCTTTTTTCTTTTTGCTCTTGATGGGGTGTGTTTTGTTTGTTTGTTTTTGCTTCCTCATATTCCAAATCATTTATTTGATTCTCAGAATCCTCAACTCTTCTGTTGAATGCCTGTAAATTGTTCTTTATTTCAGTAGTGTATGCTTAATTTCTGACAGGTCCTTTTCATGCCTTTGACATTCTCACTAAGATCCTTGAAAGTATCACTAAGTCCCTTAAGTAACTTTATAAGCAGATTTTGAACTCTGTATCCAGTAGTTTGCTTGGTTCCATTTCTTTCATTTGTGACATGTCTATTTGTCTCCGCATTTTGGCTGTTTCCTTGTGTTTGTTTCTATGTATTAGATAGAGCTGTTATGTCTCTTGGAATTGTGTAGTATGTGTCCTGTAGGGCTCAGTGGCTCAGCCTCCCCAGTCACCTGAGCTGGGCACTGTAGGTGGGCCCCTGTGTGTGCTCTGTGCACAGTCTTGTAGTTGAGTCTTGAATGCTGTTGGCCTCTCTGGCAGGAATTAACCTCCAGGCCAATTGGCTGTGAGGACCAGCTGCGACTATAGTGGGAGACCTGCTGTGCAGGAGGTGAGGCCCAGCTGCGAAGCAAGGCAGGTTGGGGCTAGTGCTAGGTCTCAGGCCTTTTATTGATAGGTTTGGAGCACGAGGTACCAGCTTCAGCTTGTTTGAGAGGTTTTAGTAAAGTCTGAAGCCTGGGCCATTCATATGGAAAAGCTGCTACAAACAGCTTGGGAGGAACTGCAAAGTGGATGGGTTGGGGTCTCAAGGAATCACCAGGGTGGAGCAAACAGTATGGGCCACACTGATATGGCTGCCAGTCAGCCCTGGGGCAGGGCAGGTCCCAGCACAGGAACAATGACCCTTGCAAGCATCCCAGTTTGGGAGAAAGCCACCCCTGAGTTCCTGTCTCGATGATGCCAGACAGTCCAGTTCCTCCACATATGTGTTTGGGTCTCCCAGAGCTGCGTCAGGTGCTGGAGCTCAGAGGAATGGAGTCCAAGTAAGTTCATGTCCAGCCCTTTAAACGAAACACCTTAGTCTCTGGCAGCCTCAGTGTCCCTTAGCAACAATCCCCGCTGGTTTTTATAGCCAGTAGTTGTGGAGACTCCTCTTCCCAGCTCTAGAACCCTGGGCTGGGGGGCTGGCGGGGGGCTTGGACCCCTAGCTCCTCTTAGGTAGTCTCCACAGAGACATCTCTCTCCCAATTCAAAAAAACAGCACACGTGGATGCTGGGCCAGCCCATTACAGGCCTCCATCCCTCCTAACAGTCTCAGTGTTAGGACTCAGTGTTTCTAGGACTTCCATTCAGCCAGCTTTCAGGCAGTTCTGAATGACAGTTGTTCTGTATTTTAGTTGTAATTTTGATGTGGCTGTGGGAGGCAGCAAGTACAGGTGGTTACCTAACGCACCATCTTGGTTCTCCCCCTCGTAAATTTTTAAATGTCTTATACCTTCAGTTTTCATATAAAGGTTATGTAAGATTATGCTTGTGTGACAAATAATCTCTCTTGGAAAAGACTTCAAGCAGAGAATTTGATAGTGAAAAACCAGAACTTAGTCTTCCAGCTGTAGGATGTATTTTGATTAACCTGATTAAATAAATCTTGCTCTTGGCTAACAGACTTCATCAGGGGTGGGGAACCTTTTCTGCCAAGAGCTATTTAAATATTTATAACATCATTCTTGGGCCATACAGAATTACCAACTTAAAAATTAGCCTGCTATATTTCATCAAACATTTAATTAACTCACACCTACTGCCTTGGCAGGGCCAAACCAAATGACTTCAAGGGCCTTAGACAGCCCGCAGGCTGGACGTTCCCCACTGCTGCTTTAAATAATGCTTTTCTCATAGAAGTCTTACATTCTATGCAGTAATTAGGAAAGTGTAGGGGATGTCAGAAGGGGAAAAAAAGCAGTCAGGACACATCCTGGAGACCAATTATAAATTAAGAATAAATGGCTGTTGGTGGAAATATCAATTAGTACAGATCATTTTGAAAACAATTTGGCAATGTATCAAAATTTTTTAACTATCCACAATTCTTAACTCTAATTCAAATTCTACAAATCTATCCTAAGGAATGTATTTGAAATGCAAAACAATGTTATAATCATTAAAACATAGAGTAATTAAAAATGGAGAACTACAGAAGTGTACAGCATATAGGAATATTTAAGTTAACTGTGGTAAATCCACTTGAGTAAGTTGTTCTATTTATAAGATATATTGGTTTGTAATCTTGTGGTGTATTTATTAGTTTTGGTATCTGGTAATGGTGGCCTCATAGAATAAGTTAGGAAATCTTCCCTTTTCTATGTTTCAGATGAGTTTGTAAAGAATTTGTATTCTTTTTTAAATGTTTAGTAAAGTCACCTGGGCTTCTCTTTGTGAATAATTATTTAAATTACTAATTTAATCTCTTTATTTGTTATAGGTCTACCCAGAGTTCTATTTCTTCTTGAGTCAGTTTTGGTAGTTTGTATCTTTTTCTAGGAACTTATCCATTTCATCTAAAATATCTAATTTATTGATATTCAATAAATTATAAGGTTCATAGTATCCCCTTATAATTCTTTTGTTTCTATAAAATCAGTAAAAATATCTCCTCTTTTATCCCTAATATTGTAACAACTTTCCTTTTTTTCTCTTAATCTAGCTAATTGTTTACCAATTTTAATAATCTTTGCAAAGAACCAACTTTTGGTTTTGTTGATTTTTCTGTTTTTCTCTTCTCCAGTTTATTAATTTCTGATCTAATCTTTATTATTGTCTTTTACTGCTTGCTTTAGTTTTAGTTCGGTCTGCTTTTCCCAGTGTCTTCAGGTAGAAGGTTAGATTATTGATTTGACATCTTTTTTTATATAGGCATTTTACACCTATAAATTTCCCTCTAACTACTGCCTTAGCTGTTTCCCATAAATTTTGGTATCTTTTGTCTTTATTCTCATTCATCTAAAAATATTTACTATTTCCCTTACAATTTCTTTTTTGATCCTTTGGTTAATTTTGAAAGTGGTATTTTGTTATGTTTTTAATTTTCACATATTTGGGGATTTTCCAAAATAGTGTTTATTAATAATTGTTCATTTCATTTCATTGTTATGCATTTGTTAAAGCTGATGCTTCCAAAGACTCTCTTATGATGTGGGAAAATACTCTGTTACCATTAAAATAATTGACTCCTTTTTATTAAGCTTTACTAAGTGACAGGCACTATGATACCAGCTTTTAATACATTATCACATTTAAATACAACTTAGGCTCAGAGATTAAACAACATTCTTAAGGTTATACAGCTCAATTCCAAAGCCCTTTCCCATGATACTTTGCTACATGTTTTAATAGTAAATAAAAACAACTCAGAATTTTAAATTCCTTAAATTATATAATACAACAAGGTTTAAACAATAAATTTTTTTAAACACAAAAAATAATATTACTGAAGGTCATTTGTTTCTCAATAATTTCTTCTATTTCTTACAAATTTTCTCTAAAAAAGGCATGCTTCATTTGTTAGTAGAAAAAACACTTTTTCTCTAAAAATATAGGGAAAGTATTTTTAACAAACTAATCTTTTTTTGTTGTTGTTAATCCTCACCCACAGGTATTTTTCCATTGATTTTTAGGGAGAGTGGAAGAGAGAGGGAAAGACAGAGAGAAATATCAATGTGAGAGAAACACATCAATTGGTTGCCTCCTACACAAGCCCTGACCAGGGCCCAGGGCAGGGGAGAAGCCTGAAACCAAGATACGTGCCCTTGACTGGAATCGAACCTGGACCGTTGGTCCGCAGGCCAACGCTCTGTCCACTGAGCCAAACTGGCTAGGGCCCAAACGAATCTTTTTAGTTAAGAAGTAAACATTAGTTAGAGGAGGAAAGAGTTAGAAAAGGAAAATTAAATGGTAGATTTCTTCAAAGTTATGAATACCATTAAAATCTTTTCATTTTTTCTATTCAGATAGGGACCAGAGAGCTGCAAATGTGATATGTACTGTGCAAACATACATACAGCAAATAGCTGAGTGCAACATTTTTATTACTAATAATAAATGGCAACTAAATCAGATCAGTGAGCATAGAATTATGAGATAAAATTCCTAAGAAAAACAATTTCTGAAAGATAAAAACTACGGAGAAATGCAATTTAAAAATATTACTCATTTGGCTACGGTTCTTATTCTTCCATTATTCCTCCCCATTTTCTACGGGTGTTTGTTATTCCTCCTAACCCTCCTTCCTTTCTCTCTTTTTTCCCCCCCAAGTTTCTCCCAATATTTCCAACGGAATTCATCAGTCCTCGCTTTGGTTCATACATTTATTTGGTGAATAATTATTGAGTATCTACCATGCTCTGATCTTGACGATACAGAAATGAAAGTGATGTGGTACCTGCTCTGAGATCAACATTTGGTGGGAAAGAAATATGTAAAAATGAGTGTTACTCACTGTGACAGCCTTACGTAGAACACCAGAGCAGAACCTTAAAGATGCCTCAGTGTCCACAAGATGGACAAAGGGGAAAAGGTTTCTATAACCACCACCCCCCAAGTAGAGATATAGTAGATATACATTTAGGAGAATACTGGAAGCTAGAAATATATTTAGGCTTAACTTTATAAGAAATTGCTAAACTATTTTTTCAAACTGGCCATTTTGCATTCCCACCAAGAGTTTATATAAGAGTTGCAATTGCTTCACATCCTTACCAACACCTGATATTGTCAGTCTTTTTCATTTTATCCACTCCAGTAGATATGAAGTGGTATCATGCATTGGATTTAATTTGCACTTCTCTGATGTTTTTATGTTTATTGGCCATATACATGTCATATGTTGTATTTAAGTTTTTTGCCCATTTTTATTGGATGTCTCTTTTTGTTCAATTATAAGGGTTTTTAAATACTCTGAATAAAAATCTTTTGTCACTTATATGTATTGTAAATATTGTTTCTCATTTGTGACTTGCCTTTTCATTTTCTTAATGACCTTTTTGAAAAGCAAAAGTTTTCTATTTTAATTAAATCCAATTTACCACTTTTTAAACTTATTATCTGTGCTTTTATGCTCTATCCAAGTAATCTTTGCCGACCTCAGATTATAAATATAGTCTTATGTTTTCTTCTAGAAATTTTATAGTTTGAGCTTTTATACTTAGGTCTGCAGTCTATCTCTAGATAATTTTAGTGTGTGGGCTATGAATCACAGTTCATTATTATGAAAACATTCAAACATGTAAAAATATAGAAAGAATAGAATTCTGAACTTCTTGTACCTGTTACTCAAATTTAACAATTACCTTGTTTTGTCATTCTGTGTAAGAATATATATATGGTGTCCAAAAAATGTATACACACACTTTAAATAATTATAAAGGCAGTGTTTATTAAAAATACATTTTATTTTCAAAATTGAACTATCAACTGTTAAAGTGTGTATACATTTTCGGAGGACATCCTATATATGAGGGGAGATATATATACATCCTAATTTATTATGAAAGAAAGTTTTAGAAATTATGAATTTTTTGTTCTGATCCAGAATTCAGTCAAGAACCACACATTGCATTCCCTTTTTCCCCTATGTCCTTAACCTCCTTTAATCTATAATGATTCTTTAGCTTTTTATATTTCTCATGACATAGTGATATTTTAAGAGTGGTCTCTTAATATTAATTTGCCTGATTATTTCTTCATGGTTAGCTGCAAGTAATGCAGTTTTGGTAGGAATACTACGTAAGTAATATTATTTCTCAGTACTTCCCATCAGGAGGCATATGGTGTGAAGTTTTCCCACTGTTTGGTGATGCTATATTGGATCTCTTGGTTAAGGTAGAAGAAAACTGAAAACTACCCAGAGTTAGAAAGTTTTCTGGATGGGAAGGATTAAAGTATGTCAAGTCACTCACATGTCTTAAGAACATGGGATTTGAGTGGGAAAAGTAGCAATTTGAAGTTTTTGGTGTTGTTTCCTTTTGTTATTTGTGAGTGTGCATTTTATCTTAAGCCAGTTTCCGAATGCCATTACATCTTGGGGTCAGGCTGGGCAGTTTTATGCCATTTGACCTAACAATTTAGAAATTTCTTCTTGAGTGACAGTGATGTAATATGCTGACTCCTGGTACAGGTGTTCTAATGTCTGTCACAACATGAAAGGTATTCATTTCACAGAGACACAACAGAATCAGATAAACAAGGCATGTGTATCGGATTGATTGCAAGGGTTGGGAGAGAGGGGTTCCTCTCATTCAGTTAAAGATAAAAAAATATTTAGACCAAATAAAATTGAAAACATGCTGTGATTGTTTCCTCTCATCACGTGGTGTAGAGTTTGGCAGAGGGGTTCCATGTTGTTTTGGGATTCTTTTAATGGCTTTATTGAGACATAATTCACACAGTATACAATTTACCCACCTAAAGTGCACAATGCATTATTTTTAGTATATTCGTAGGGTTATGCACTTATCATTACAATCTAATTTTAAAACATTCTATCTCCCCTAAAGTAAACACCCTACCCATTACTTGTCACTTCCCACTCCCATAATTCCCTACCTTCAATCCTGTTCATAGCCTGTTACATTGAAATGCTTTTTTTATTTTTTTACATTATTATAAGAATAAGTACAAAGGATAGAGCCCTGAAAAACATAAATGTGTATTCAAAAATTGTAGCAGGGTAAACCACAAAGATATTATTGAAGCAATAGCATCTGATGGATTTTTTAAAAAGCATTGCCAAGCAAGGAAGCTGTGGGAATAATGACAGATTATGTTATCACTTAAGAAAGACAAAAGCTTTTTAAGTATAAAGACAAATGACTTTAAATATAAACTTGAAACAGGCTCTGGTTACAGAACCTCATTTTTCTCATAAGAACAACAAATATTGGCAAATTCAGATCCTGACTTCACTGCTCACCAACTGTGTGACTCTGGACAAGTAACAGAAGATTTGTAAACTTCAGTTTCTTCTTTTGTAATATGAGAATAATGATAGTGCCAACCTCGTAAAGTTAGTGTGGAGGTTAGCACATGTAGAGCTTTGCAACCAACCCTGGCACATAACTGTTGCTCAATAAACACTAGCTGTTGCTTTATTACTTTTGTTCATAAGAACTCAAAAATTCCGCTCAAATTCCAAAATGGAATTCTTAGATATGCCAACTTGCCACATGTGATTGGTATTTTTAAAATCTCTATTGAGAAAAGTTTCCTGCCATGAAAGCAATGGATGGGGATTTAAGATACTGTAATGTAGAGAGAAAAAAATTTACCTTGATCAGGTATGATTGATAGTGCTGTAAACCAGCCTTCAGTTGCTTTAGAGCCATGTGTTCTGTAACTAGTAAAAGTGCTAATTTATTATTCTCACCTAACACTGGTATAACAGATTTTCCTTTTCTAAATTTAAAGAAAATCTAACAGCAACAAAAATCTTATATAATGGCATTAAACATGTCTAATAAAAAATAGTGGTAGAACATCATAAACCACATATAACCTCTTACAGTTGAAATGTTGAAATAAGTAAGACCTTAAATGTGTGACGTTTAAACCTGTGTGAACTGAAGTTGTGATTTGATTTTGTGTCCATAAATGTAACCTCCAATGATTCCATTACTTTTCTTTAACTCCAACACAAAATGGCTTTGGGTGATAAGACTATGCTAGATGATTTTCTTTTTGAGGAATTGTTATGTATTTTCTGTTCTTTTACAAGTGTGGTGCTAAATATTATGTCCCAATCAGATGACTATGATGCACAACATTTTGATACTTGGGAAATGTTAACACATTACAGCCCCTGCTTTGAAAAGATAAAAGAATTAATCACAGGCGACACATGTTCATTTTCCTTTGACCCCGTGAGACAATTTAAATGATGTGGTTTGCACGTGGCCCCATATTGTCTCTCAAGGCTTCCTTCATTGTCCATCTGTGTCTACATTTTAACCCCAGGCTTTACTCATCTTGGCATTGTTTTGTATTTGCATGAAAATTTGTAAAAATTTTTTTTTGCATGACAAGTCATCCATACTGTTGAAGTTAAATGTCTAACATATCTTGCAATGTCACATGTCATTAATTCTTACATGATTTTTTTTCTTTTATTTTCAGTCACTGAAGTTTAAATATGCTTGAAATGTAAAAGTGGCATGAAACTGGAGTGATGCAAGAATATTTAATGTTGCTTTAAGAACTTACCATTTTTTAGTTGGAAAAAATGGGGTGGGGGGAGGCTAGTTCCCATCCTTGTCTTTGGACACCAATTCTCAATTACAAATTATGATAAAACCATATTGAACCTAAGTGCTGTCGACAGAGTAATAAATTCTGAAGTGATACTTCTTTTTGTCCCCTGAGAATGTTTCTGGTTCTAGAATATTAAGTATAAAATATGTCCCTTTATTTCAGAAATTACTAAATATCTGATTTAATGTTTTTCTTCAAGCCTTCTTAGTGATACATAAAATTAAGCTCTCCCAACTTTGGTGAAATTTTCTAGTAACTGAACAAGTAATGAATGGCTCACTAACTGACAGCACCAACATTTTAGTACTTTCACGTTTCCTAAATGAACATGACGACCAAAACGGATGTTGATGTAGAAGTGCATGAATATACAAGTAAAATAAGTTATTTACACCATTTTCTCAGGCTTCAAATCTGTAAAGACCCATAATTGATTCATACCAGTGGACCCAAATACATGCATATAAACAAGTGCTTTTCTTCCAAGCAGTCGCCTTGCTGGCTCTACCAGCTGCCATTGCGAAGACTGATTTAGAATACTCCTTGTTGAATTACCCTGGGAGTCTATTACATTCCCTGCAATACCTAAATGGTAATATGTCTTGTTCCTTGGAGAGTGACCCTGAGAGCCAAATCAGTCAAGTAAGGATGGCAGTCAAGCTGGCAAAACATTTTTTTAATGATAAGTGAACTTACTAAGCCTTGTGTGGTTATAAAATGACTGTGAGCACATTTCCCAAAGAAGAGCCCAGAAAGCATTTTCCATAATAGCAACGATTGGAATAAATGAAAAATCTTCAAGGAGTCTTCTAGGCAAGCGTCTGATAGTCACTTGAATAAAAAAGTTCTAGTACAGGTATACATTATTATTTTTAATCCAGCCTCATTGAAGCTATTGGAGTGGTTTACATTTTTAAGGACAGTCAGTCTTTCTTCAATGATATTTTATCATATCAGAATATAGATAAGTAGCTGTGATAGCTCCCTTGCTTGCATGAATATCGAGTTGATACCTATTTAGCAACAATTTTAACAGCTTTTGGTTGACTGAGTCACCAGCTAGCTCTGTGATATTGGCAAGAGACTCCACCTCTCTGTGCCTCTGGCCCCCTGTCTACAAATGAAGGCTTGGGCTAATTATCTTTAAAATCACTTATGAATGAAAATGTTGTAGTTATTTATCTGTGCGTGAAGCAGCTATAATTATCATGTCATAAGTCTATATACTTTTCTGTGTGATTTTAATTAAATCTAAGTTAAAGTAATTCAAAAAGACAAGTTATTTAAAAAGACACCTAGATATCTATGTGTCTAGTATCCTAATAAAATCTTTTCTACCCGATGATAATAATGATAAAGATAACATTTGATTAGCACTTTACATTTCCACTGCCTTACATGAGTCTCACAACTTAAGAGCTTCTCTCATTATCCGCATTATGTTGATGAAGAAGATACTGATGTTCAGAGAGATTCAGTCTAAGGTCATGGATTGGCAAGTCATAGAGCTGGACAGAGACAGAGCTTCCAATTCAATACTCTATTATCATTCAGCTACAACCAGTTTTTTCATTAGGATACAACTTTTCCAAGGTGTCATCACTCAGAATTTACACTCCTTGAAAGTGAAATCTGCCTCTAGGGACCCGCTGGCACCTCCTTCGACTATCCCCTTGCGTCACTACAGCTCTCTCTGCTTTTACAAACTAGTTGTTTTGTCAGCATGAGTGTGACAACAATTAGACGTCCCCTGTTTTTGCCCCATGCCTTTTCTCCTTCACAGTCATTCAATGACAAGCGTAAAAAGAGCTTCATCTTTTCACGAAAATTCCCATTCTACAAGAACAAGGAGCAGAGTGAGCAGGAAACCAGTGATCCTGAACGTAAGTAGATTCTCAAAGAGAATGTCACCTGCAACACAAGAGAAAAAAAAAAATCCTTCACCGGCAACACGCATGATGTAGGCTCTCCCACGCCACATGCCCAGGCAAACAAACACGGCAGGCAGGCAGGCAGGTCAGGGCTTACTGCTGTGACCAGTGTTTGGCTGCAGTCTGGATCCTTCCCTTCGAGTGGCTCTTCTTTGCAGGATGCACTGGAGAGGGGCTTGAGGATGCTGGGACTTGGCTTCCATAGAGCATTTATCTGTGACCAGGACTGGGTCTGGTTTGCCTTTTCTCTCATGCAACTCTCTAGGGCTTGAGATGAATTCTATTCTGGACAGAAGTATTATATTCCATTGCCACTTGCATTTTTTGGAATGCTAGCTAATTGGAAGTGATTAAATTCCCTATATTGATAACGAGCATTTGTTCACTCTTTCACTGCCAATGACTACTAACTCCTGCTGAGCAGTGAGCTTGTATTGGTGGATATGAAATCTAAGAATTGGTCATGAAAGGTGGAGTGAATCATTGCTCTAAGTGGTATATTTTCGTGGCAATGTCGGCAATGGGCAAAAATGTCATCCGCTGAATCTTTCTCTTTTTTGTAACAATCATCTGCTCAAACCTTTTGAGTTATTTTACAAATTCTAGAGTCTCAGCCCAGGGAGTTTGGGGCGAAAGCTGTTTCAAAATAAGAGAGATTGGGATCCAGATTGCTTAGGCAACGCGGTCTGTCATGGTAGTATCCATTTCAACTCCACTGACTTCTTCCTTCCTCTTCCGCGGCTGTTCTTCCTCTCTCATTGCTCTCTCTGGGGACTTCCATGCAGGACATCCCCGGATTAGGTGACGACGGTTATGGAACAAAGACTCTGAGTAAGTTCCCAGGAATGGTCACTGTAACTTTCCTTTTCTTTTCCCTTCCTTTTGAGTTTGGCTTTTGTTCCTTTACTTGAGGGCCTTCTACTCCTAGCATGCACAAGATACGAGTTTTATTTGTTACGTAGCTGTGAATGCTCCTACAAAGTAATTTTCAACCGTTTTGCTCTGCATGTCAGCATTTAAAAGCCAAGTGTGTCGTCAGGCACTGTAACTTCTGTTGCGATTCACACCTTCCCTTTCTGACCGTGTGATATGGCCAACATGGTCCTGCTGCCAACGATGGCATCCCTTGCTCTGCAGCCTAATTTCTGCCAGAGAGCAAGGAGCCATGTTGAGGGAAAGGGCAAGCTAAATGTTCTAGAACAGGAAGGCGGAAATGTACTTTATGTCCTTTCTTCTGCCTTTTCACCCAGACCTTGCCAAATTTGATAATTGGCTTGTACTTGGCTATTAGTAAAGGAGCTATTTTATAGTCAAAAGGAACATGCATTCTCAAAGTGTAAATATTAAGCTATTTGATCTTCCATGACTAATTCTTTGTTATTAACGTTGATTGCTTTTTTTCCCTGACTTTCAGTGGTCCTGCTTGAAATGTTTGTATGATAAAAGTTTTAGACATGTGTTAATATGTTATTCTATTAGTGATGTATTAGCTTAGCTGTGTTACATAAGAGGTCTTCATTTTATAGTGGAAAAGTAAATATATTAAACCTTTAAATCATTTAGTTATTAATGCCTTTATCTGTGTCTCATTGCACTGAGCAATAACAAATAATCTTGTATATTAATACACTATGCTATGATTTTTCTTTCTTTAGTACTAACTTCATTGTGTAGGCACCAGTGAAATAAGAACAGAGTTTTGTGTCTTTTGCAACTGTATCACATGTTCAATTTGTGTTTGTTTTGTTTTAATTTAATAGCTATAAGCAATATTTTTAGAAGCTGATCATTTCATTTGTATAAAACAAAATAACATTGAGCTGAACTTTGTTTTCAAGAGCTGTTTATATAACCCTGCCTAATGATACCCTTCATCCTTCAAATTGTTACTTTGGAGTTTTTTTGTTTTTAGTTACATATACAGAAAACAAAATCTGATCAAGAATAAACTACTGATCTCCTTAAAGATGAAAACTTTATCTTTGAGTCTCTATAGGGAACAGGTCATGAAATTTTTCTTGAATTAACAGCTGCAATTCAAATATTAATTTTAACATTATCTGGATAGCATCAAGTACCACCAGAGAGAGTTTCTAAATTTTCCATTGGGGGGGTGGGGGGGAACATTTCAATGCATTGCTAATAAATGAACATCACTAATAAGTAGTTGCTATAGTGTCAAAAATATGAGTGATGCCCTTTTAAATCTAGAAAGTGCAAATGTTTTCTTACTCTAAAAAACTGAACAGATTTCAGTAGCATCATTCACCAATTAATGCTTTTGTTAGCCATAATTTGGACTTTTGCTGGAACACATTTTTAATTTCCTTTTACCTACAAAAATTCTGTTATACAATGTCTTGATGCAGAGATTGTTAAATAAAACACTGCATGGTCCTAAATTTCTCCATAGATAGTGTAGCTTCACTCTGAGTTACTTAAGAAGTAAAAGTCAGAAGCAAACAAACAAAAAGAATGAAATAGGCAGGAGATAAGTGAGCTTGGTTAAAAAACAAACCCTTTTTCCCAAGTCAAAGTACTTAAAATAATCGTGTGCATTCAGATAAACCATTGTTGGGTATATGCCCTGGCTTTTTTCAGTAATAGAAACTGATTCATCCACACTGCTTTCCCTAGTGCGCTACCTAAATTAGCGATGCAGTACTGGTCATACATCAATTCAAAGAGAAATGATTCACGTGACTTTAACACATACTTTGATTTTTATTCGATTCATGCGCAAACTAACCCATCCTGGGTGCGCTAAATAACTCAATCATAGGAATCATTTCACAGTGTTTATATATGTACTAGGGGGCCGGTGCACGAAATTCGTGCACTGGGTGTGTGGGGGGGGGGAGTGTCCCTCAGCCCAGCCTGTCCCCTCTCACATATGGGAGCCCTTCAGGCATTGACCCCCATCACCCTCCAATCGCAGGATCGGCCCCTTGCCCAGGCCCCTGGGCAGAGGTGTCAGGCCTGGGCAGGGGACCCTCTTTTCCCCCCATCACTGGTTCTGCCCCCAGCCCTC
>NW_006290677.1:543756-553479 GCF_000327345.1 Myotis davidii | reverse complement strand
TGGCCTAGGCGTCCGGCCCGGGCAGCGGGAACGTGCAGTGGCAGCGGGGGGCGCCGCGATCGCGCGGGCTCCGCCCCTGCCCCTGCCCCTGCAGGACGTGTCCGGCCTGGGCAGCGGGGACCCACAGCTGCAGCGGCCTCACGATTGTGGGCTTTGCTTTAGGCCCAGGCAAGGGACCCCTAGCTCCTGAGACTGCCAGCTTCAACCGTGCCCAGCTCCCATTGCTGGCTCCACCCCTACTTCCTGCTATCACTGGCCAGGGCGGAAAAGGCACCTGATTCCGCCTTTGCCCTGCCCCCCAGCTCTTAGCTCCCCCCTGGGTTTCCGATCACTGTCAGTGGCAGGGGGCTTCTTCCTGCTTTCCCTTTCGCCTCCCTGCATTGTGCCTACATATGCAAATTAACAGCCAGCTTGTTGGCAGTTAACTGTCAGTCTTAGATGGCAGTTAACTGGCAATCTTAGTTGGCAGTTAATTTGCATAGCCCTGATTAGCCAATGAAAAGGTAGCGTTGTACGCCAATTATCATTTTTCTCTTTTATTAGTGTAGATCATTGCATTGTATACTTTAAAGGTATTATAACTTTATTTGTCAGTTATACCTCAGTAAAGCTAAATAAAACTAATCCATTCAATTGACAAGAATCTATATCAAATACTTTTAAGCACATCTTTACCATTAGAGAATGATGTTATGTATCCTTTTCCTTTTTCTAAAAATGCACAATAGTTATCACTGTTTAAAAAGCTAAAGTTATTAATAAGGTTCAGAAATCTAATAGTCACATATGCTTCATTTAATTTAACTCATATACAAAGCAGTCAATAAGTTGATGAATTATCTTCTATAATTTAATACACAGTACAGATGAAAGGATATGATTTTGGAAATAAAAGCTCTAATTCTGGCTTATACATCCCTGTTATGTGAGGTAAACTGTGTGTGTTTGCTTTTTTTAAAGTAATATCACTGTATAAGCAAGTCATTCAACATGAATTCAAAACATCCTTCATTCCAGGACCTGCTTGGTATCAGCTCACTTATCTCCTGCCTGTTTCATCCTTCCAGAAACTAGTAACTATCCAAAGAAGAATCTTAAAATACAAACAATGAATTATAGAACTAATTCATGAATCATTTTTCCATGACTCATTTCTTCCTCCAAGATCTTCTATTCACTCTCTGAAGCAGGGAAGATCTCCAGCAATCCTTTCTCATCCTGAGAATTAGTTTAGGAAGTATTTAAATAGAAATAAAATTCAAAGGACTCCAGGGATCAATTGGCAATTTGAAATGCAATATTCCTACAAAATACCTAAAGGCTAAAATAGAGAACCAAAAAGCCTACAAGAAAACTGCCGGTTTAGAAACCCCTGAATTTATAGTCAAGAAACATCCAGCTGAAATACCCAATAACACAACTCTGGAAAATCAGACCTAGGAACGGGTCAAAGTATTTATCAAAAGGAAAGTGCTTAGCTTGACGTTATACATTTTTTTTAACTAAAGATACTTTCCTTAAAAAAAAAAACCAACAGCAATCAAGTAGTAGTTTTCTGAAAAATGGAGATAAAGTTTTCATCTTTTTTATCTTATCTGCATTTCCTGAATGCGGTCTCCTCTGCGGCCTTTTACTTGCCTTTTGCTCCCATTTCTAGTTGCCGTGCATGAGTGTGTGCCTTTAAGTTCTGGCTGCTCGCCAATGCTTGGTATCTTTTTAATTTGCTGTGCTGTTCTTGCAGAACATGCTTCTTCTAATGCCAGCGATAGCGAAAGTAGCTACCGTAAGTTATTGCTTTGGTTTGTGGCTTTTTTCCCTTTGCAATTGCCCCCCATTGCCTGTGGTGGTCATTTCAGATTTTTGCTGTTGTTGTTTTCATCTTCATCCAAAGCAAATGGCTTGAAATGAAATCATCCTTTGATGTGGAAAGATACAAAAGACACTAGGGCCCCCGGTGGACTCGTGTGATTAATGCAAGCAGTTCCAACCCCAGTGGAATGGCCTATGAAGCAATTCTCCCAGAGAAGGTGGGGGGAAAGTTCAACCTGGTGGGTTTTGACATTCTGCCCCTGCCTCCAACCCCCAAATAATTTAAACTCCCTGTATGAGGGTTGAAAGTCATGGTTTTATTGTCCTTCTCCCTTCTGTTCCTGACCCCCTTTACAAGTGAAATCTTTCTAAATTATGGTGTTCCTTTTAAATCGAGCATGAACCTTTTATATCTCTTCTCTCCTTGATTGCAATTTTAAGGTAGATACTAAGATACTCTAACATTATATGTTTGATGGTTGGGAAGTGATGAAAAAGTTTCATCCTTTAATGTTGAAGGGGCTCACATTTTTTCTTTAAGTGAACAAATCTTGGATCAGAAAGCTTAACTGAAAAGGTAGGTAACTACTTAAAAGTATTTCTGATCTTTGTTTGGTTACCTCAAGCCATTTGCTTAGTGTATAAAAAAGTTCACCAAACACCAAGCACATCCTTTTGATCCGTTCATGTGGTTTCTTACCACCTGCTTACTGGTTTTTGGTGACTAGCATAGGTACATAATCTTAACTGGGATTTTTACAATTTCTACAATATTTCTTGGTACTCCTTGCTGAAATGGGTTACTCAAATAGCAGTTGGTGAGGATATTAGAAAACTGCTGGCACAGTACATATGACCCACAGCTACCAAGACAGAAATTGGTTGGGATTTTGTTCCTTGAATAGTGTATTAATTGAAAACTAGAATAGATTTTGTTGAGTTGGTTCTATTTTTTTTTTCACTAGAGTGTGGTACTTTACAAAACCATGCCTTTTTTGAGGTAGACTGCCACACAGTGTTCTTGGAATATGACACATTTAGTTTGGATTTTGAGAAAGGCTTTGGAGAACCAGATAGAAAAAAGCACAAAAGAGAAAAGGTGACAGAAGGGGTCAAGGCCAGAGGGGGAGACAAAACACACCATGAGATAAAATAAAAAAATATTATGATGCGATACTGTTGATCCGACAAATTTTAGAACCACCTAATTTTCTTCCTCAACAGAGTGACAAGTCTTATGAATGAAGGAATCACTGAGTTCTTATCCTCAATTTGGCCCCTAACCTTGTTACAATCTTCCTATTCTTACAATTTTACAATTATCCCAACTTGGAGAAACATTTGCCTCCCCACTCTCTTCATTTGATTTAAAACAAAGAACCCAGGCCAGGAAGAAGTGACCAAAGATTTTTCTTCCTGACCCCTGAGGTACCCTCAATTTAGGATAAGGAAATACACCATTTGTCAGGTTTCATGGCCCTACTTTCTTTGCTGTTCAGTTTCCAGTTTTTAAGTGTTGTGCTTCCATCCTATAGATATAGGTATAGGAAGGAGATCACACCTTGTTTTTTTAATCCTTTTTATGGAAAGTATATATAAGAACTGCCTTTTCCTCTAGAAATCTTTTTAGAGTATTGTAGAGACTCCTCTTTTCTCTTCCAGACCTGGGAATGTTCTACCTAGAATCACTGACTTTTAAAAATTGGGCCAAGGCTTTTAGCTGCTTGACAAGTTTTGATAGTAACGTTCCAAGATGACATCACATAATTCCTTTCACTCTCAGATAAATGTTAACTGAATGAATAAAGGCAACATTTGGAAACAGCTTGAATTATCTCTGAGAAGAGAGAAGAGTTGGAACTGGACTCTATGGTATTACTAGAGCAAATACGGAGTCTAATAATCTAGATTGATTTGGGTCTCACCTGAGGTTACAGAAGGTCAGCCTCTCCGATTGCTTTCTTTACAAATGAACAAAAGTAAGAAGAGCCTTTGTCAGAGCTTAGAGGAGTAACTGATTTTCCTTTCTCCAGGATGGAAACATGAGGGGTTACAGAGGAATAGTAATTTATTTATTCAGCAGCTACTGTAGGTCATTCTCTCTTCATAGGCACCATGAGACCCAGTATGAATCTCAACCAACTCTGGAGCTCAGCACATGTATAGTGGGAGAGAGAGAGCAATAAATAACAAATGCACAAAGTGTGTCAGTTTCTAGGGTAGAAGTCTAGCCCAAGACAGTGATTTCAAAGAGGAAGTGGCTTTAAACTGAGCTTTGGAAAGAAGTGTTTACCAGCCAGATACGTTTAGGAAGAAACCTTCCAGGTAGGGCAGTGGCATGAAAAAAGGCACACAGGCTTGGGACAGACTGGTCTCCAGAAAGTGCCATTTTAAAATCAAAATAGGCTGCACTTTCTATTGACTTCCCGGCTTTTGCTGTAATTATGAGTACCTTATGTCTCATAAATAGCAGAGTAAACAAACACTAAAAAGACCGTTTTCCACTGATGTCCAGGTGTTATCTTTTACCCTTAGAATCATTCCATGTCCACTCTGGGGACAAAATAGCTTTACATCAGCAGTTAGAAGCAAAGACCCAGGCTGCACCATGCACACCGCATCCTGGAGTTACAGATTGTAACAACTTTTTAAAAGCCTCATACATTCCTGAGAAGACACACACACACACACACACACACACACACACACACACACATTTAAACAAACCTCAAATTCTAATAAATAGCTCAGAGCTTTGCTGCACCATCTCAATCATTATTGAATAATTTTTTTTTCAAAATCCAATTATACTGAGCAGTAGCCAAATGCAGATAATTATAGGGCACATTCGTCTAATTATGCAAATGCCACCTCAGAACTATCTTAATTATGGGCTCATTTTAGATTTCTGTCTGTCAACAAAGTAGTACAGTGCTGGCTGTATTTGTGGTTGTTTTGTGACTTCGTTTTCAATTGCCCTTGTATCAGGATGCAAGGAAGCCATGCAGGTGTAATGGAGACTTTCCAATCCCTACAGCTGAAGACTGCCTTCCTCAAAGCTCAGTAACGCTCTTATGTCATTATGGGTAGGGGGAGCTGATGATTATCCTTCTAACCCATTGGTGCTCATCAGCTAAGTAGAATTTTTAAACCTAGAAGCTTAAGGAAATGATCTGAGTGAAGTTGAGGGGCGGATGAGGAGACCCAAGACTTTTCCATTGGAATCAGTCAAAATGATGCCCATATTCTTGTCCTTGGCGTCATGTCCCAAATATTGCCCTTATATTTCCGGTAGTTCTTTAGCCTTCATAAAGCAATTTCTCATTATATCTATTTTCTCATTTGATTTCTACAACAAAACTATGAGATGCATCTTGTAGTACTATTCCATTTTACAGATGAGGTAGCTGAAGCTCCAAGAGGCAATGTACCTCGCTGACATGGTGGCACTGGAGGTCCAACCAAGGCGTGTTAATTCTGAATCCCGTACATTCCCACCCTCCCCTAGAGTTTGTAATCCAGGCCTCTTCGTGTTTTATCTGGAACATTTCAACCATCCCATCTACCTATAAAATTAATACAGCAGCAGCCTTTATATAGCATTAACCATGTTCTAAGCCTGATGTTAAAGCCCTGTATAGTACATTAACTGATTTAATCCTCTGAACATCCCATGGAGATTCACGATGTGTTCAGTGTCTTTGAACCTCAGTTCTCTCCTATGTAAAATGAGTAGTTTGGTTTCAAACAGAGATGACAAGTAGATTTTAATCAAAATTACAACTCTGACCATTTAGTAATATCTGCCTGAAGAGTTGTCCTGGAAGTATTGAGGCCAACTTAAGGCTCTGCAGTAATTCAGGCAATGACCCATTGTGATGCCGGTCAGGGACATGGGATGGGGGAGTGACATCATGTGCTACATACTCGCCATCTATGAACCACAGGAACTTCAAACCCTTTTTTAACACTAACATTCTATGACTCTAAGAACCTAATTTATTCTTAACAACCATCAAATGGAGGCACTAAACACTAAACTTAGAATATTAAATGTACTATCCCTGGTCTTCTCTTCCCTCCTCTCTCTTTTCTAGTTTCCAAAAATTCCGAAAGAACATCAACTTGCTTTTCTCTATCATCAGTGCATATCAAGGTCTTACTCCAAGTCCCTCTTATTGTGACTTGCTTCCAGTTCAAACACCAGGTGTTTCATGGAGATTGTTACAAAGGCTGTTTCCTGCAGCTGCAGATGCCCCCACATAGCACTGCTACTCTCCTACTCTCAGCCATGCAGTTGCAAAAACAAGACCAAGTAACAGTTGGTACCCTTTTGTTGGCTGTTCTTCCCAAGTGCCAATACCTCTGGAACAAATAGAAAAACTACTACCAATCACAATTTTATGGAGATAACACAACTACTTTTTTTTAAGAGTTGATGTTTATAGGTGGTGCTCACAGGTGGCCCCTCAGTGACTCTGACCCAGGTCAGCGGCTATCCCTGCCACCCATTCTTTGCTCATTGGTAAGGTCTGCTTCTACATCCCAGCCCCCAGAGAATTCTACATGTCTTGCCTTTTTGAGACAGTGTAATATACTCAACAAGGAGTCAAAAAAGGTGTGATTTTAAATATTGACTCCACTACTTACTACCTGAGAAAACAGGCCCCATTATATCTTATCCTCAGCTACTTCATCTGTAAAATGGGTTATCATCAGAGAACCTACCACAAAAGAAATGGCTGTGAAAGCCCTTTATGGCCTGGAAAGTGCTATACACACATGGATTATCTTTCCTTCATTGCTGTGACCTTTTTCCCTCTGCCTCTTAGTCTTCTTTCCATTACCCATAGGGCTTTTCATTCTTGAACATGAAAGTGAAAATTGGTTTAAGGTGCCGAATTCACAGCTATTATGTGATACCAATCACCATAGCTTCCCTAGAAACTTCTTTACATAACACCTGACTGTCACAGAGTCATTAAAATTGGGATGGGCCTTGACATAGGGATGTTGCCACTGCTAGTCTTATTGTTCTGAACAAGAAGCAGTGCCTGGTGTAAGTTAGAAAGTAAACCAAAAAGCAATCGATAAACAAAGAACTACAGATCTAACAAAATTAATCAAAGCTATGTTGCTTTGACCTAGTTTTCTGAATCACAAATTATACGGACTGACACCAAATACCTTATTTAGAATGATTTGCAAGACCACAGGAAAGAGATTCCTATGGGAACATAACGTGTTACATTCATTGAGAGAAAACCACACTTCCTAAAGTGAAAGCCATAGAAACACAAAGTAGAACCTACCTTTGGCCTCGTTACTCATCCTGTTTTCTACCGCTGAAATCAGAAGGCAAATTTATTGACATCATTATGTTAAGTGCTGGAGACACAGTAGTAAATGAAACCCACTCCTTGCCTTTATGGAGTTCCCAGTCTAGCGGCGGGAAATAAATATCACCTGATGTTTAAAACTTTTGTTAGACCATAGTTAGTATTCTCCTTTTATATTTTAATCATTCCACCTAAATTTCCCTGTAAAAATAGTCTAACATTAACTCTAAGTCTGCCATGTTTCTATTCCCAAACTATACTTTCCCCCAACTATTTTACACCTGTAGTTTGATTCCTATGACCTCTACCTCTCAGGCTTTAGATAAGTGGGAACCAATTACTTTATTTTGCCTCGCCTCTGTAAATGTCAGTTTTATTTATTAAAATGAATCATTTTTCTTGAATTTTAAAATAATGTAAATCTGACTCTTCAATACCAAACCCCTGCCCAGATGTGAGAATGTGCCCTGAAGACTTCTAGGGAAGCTATGAGTAGATGCCACTTAGAAAGAACATCAGGCCCACTCTCCATGCCTTTAGGAAATAGGTTGGCCTAGCGGTGCCATTCTGAGAATAGGCCCTGCATAAGGATGAAGTAAGTATGACTTAGGCTGGGGCCATTTCTCATGGTTAAAAATGTAAGACACCCCTACCCAACCCCACCTACCCAGTCTCTAGGGAAGACATCTGTATTTCATAGTTTTCTCCACATACTTGCTTAATTTCCCCAAATCTGTTGTCAGTCTGCAACTGGCTGTGCTATGAACTCCTTTTATGAAATGAACTCACCTGGTCTGGTGCTATGGCTTTTGAAGGAGGAACATGTGGTGTTGACAGACAGACAGTGTTTGAGGGGTGATGGGGAGATAAAGCAGTAAGATTCATTGCCTTTTGGTTTCAGGGAAAACTACCTTCTCTGTAGACAGGAAGCCCTTTTCAACAGTCCTAAACTATTTCCCATCAAAGGATAGTTACCCCTGGTCTAAAGCAAATAAAAGAGTAGACCCTTCTGCGTTTGCAGCTGAATCAGCCTAATCTCATGCCCAGGTCATCAACTGGATAAAATAGTTGACTGAAAAAAATATTTGCCAAAAACCAGTTTACCTTCCATGGTTATTTGTTGACGTGAGGCCCACCATGAATCAGAAGACTGGTGGCAAATGACAGTGAGGGGCTGACACTTTAGCTACATTGTCTTTCTTAGTTCTTTCCCCGAGTTTCACGGCTAGATTTAATGGCAATTATCACCAAGGACTTAGGGGACTCTTTAATTTTTTACCTTCTTAATTGACTCAGCATTTTCCTGATGAATAAACATTAGAGTAAAATCCTTAGTGTCCAGTAATATATGCTGAGGAAGTTTTTGCATCATAAATAAAGCAAGCAGACACTTGCTTTTGAATAGTGTGCTTCTTTGGGAAATAAAATAGAAGGTAAAATAAAAGGTCCCAAAATTCTGATAATCTAAGCAGCCAACTATTGGATGAAGCCTGTTTTTGAACTAGACCAGTGGTCGGCAAACTGCGGCCCCTTGAGTGTGGCTCTTCCACAAAATACCACGTGCGGGCACGGATGTACAGTGCGATTGAAACTTTGTGGCCACACTCAAGGGGCCAAAGAGCCGCATGTGGCTCACAAGCCGCAGTTTGCCGACCACTGAAGCAGATCTTGTTTTAAGTAGTAATGCTGGGTGTAGGGGCCATGGCACCCCACTGCTCAGTGTCAGAAGAAAGGCAGCCTAAGAAGCCACTGCCCTAATGAGCTGAGGACAACTAGCCTCCATTGGTTACCTAGAGGCATGGCCACCGGTAACCTGACACTGTCATAATGCTAATTAGTTTTATGAGGATGAAGGGAGTTTTGGAATCATTCGAGAAGAGAGAGTAAGGAAAATAAACCCTGAACTGTGCCTGTTTCCTGTGCTTCAGAGAAGTGCTTGTAGCTGTAGTATATGACTGGTTGTTAGTCCACTGTACATTTCCTTTCTTCTCTTCCCAGGAGGGCAAGAAGACTTCATTCTTTCTTACGAGCCTGTCTCAAGGCAGGAAAGTAAGTTTCCCTGCATTCTCTGCTTCCTGACTTCCAGGCCACAACAGGTGACACCACAATAGGAGTGAAAGAGTGAAGGAATAAGGAAAATAAACTCTGCTTAATGCTTGGCTGTCCCAGGACACATGCTCTCCCTTTTTCCCTATCCTCAACACACACTGCTGACCATGGAGGAGGGAGCAGCCACTCCAGATGAGTGGTCCTTAATGGAGAGCCCCGCCTATCGCACTGGATACAATCTCCCAGGAGACTGAAGACAGCTCAGTATTGAGAAGGGCTTAGCAGACCTGTCCTAGGTTACAGATCATCTGTGGGCTGCTCCAGGAGCCTGCCTTTGCTTTTCCTGGAGGCATTCAGACAGAAGCTAATGGCTGTGACATTGTAGAGGCAATGCAAGCATCAGATGAGGAGTTGTACCCAGTGAACTTCACAGTTCCTTCTAACCCCTCACTACAAGGGGATGGGGGAAACCCCACAGAGTATAAACGGCATTTTGAGCCGAGGAAAAGAAATTATAAAAACATAA
>NW_006290677.1:535010-542754 GCF_000327345.1 Myotis davidii | reverse complement strand
CTCTCTCAACTCACTTCCATCTTTCTCACTGTCAAATTGATGCATGGAAGCCTTCTGTGTATGTAGACAAACCCACCAGAAAATTTTAATTGATTAGCTTATTGAGCTCTTAAAACTGATCCCAACAAATATTTCTTTCTCATTCTACATTTTTAAAGCTCTATGCTTTGAAGTGTCTCTTATATTTCAGTACTACACATGTCACCTGGAATGCATAAGAATAGCAGGAATTGTATGTGTGCAGTACATGAACAGAAGGGAACTAAAATGATGACTAAATCTCGTGAAACTTTTCCCAGTTTCACGAGAAAACACAATCCTTAAGTATCATTTTCATTTTCTCCTCAACCTTGCACACTCTTTTTTTACTCTTTTTTTAATTAATAGCACTATAAAATGATAATAAGCACGTGTTCAATGTACGTGTTTAGAAACACGTGTTTCTAAAACTTGGAATTGCTAAAAAATAGAGTTAAGCAAGAAAATAAAAATATACAGAACCCCACACAGTATCCAGAAATAACATCACTATTAGTATTTTCCATCTATTCATTCTTTCTATATGAGCATTTTCTCCTGTGGTTGGGTACACATTAGATATATACAGTATTTTTTATTTAACATTAAAACTAGAGAGCCAGTGCACAAATTCATGCACATTGAAAGGGAAATAATTAGAAGAAATGTTTTACTATAGCTATTCACCCTTTCTCTATAAGTGTCAACCAAATTCATGATCAACATGACAGATGGAAACACACACGTGATTGGTGCCAGCAAGAGCTTTATATATATATAGATAAATAGATAAAATTGCTTATTTAGACCTGCTTTCTGATTTAGCTAAACTTTTTCCAGCCCAACTTCTCTTTCAAACTTCTCTTTCAGGTAATTGTCAACAACACAGCAGTAAATATCAATAGGAAGCAGATTATTGTAGATCACACAGGGAGAACAGAGGCCCCTGGCTGTAAAGCAAGTTGTGTTCCTGGGCTGAAGAAACTCCAAGGAGACTAGACACTAGAGAGAGGAAGCCGAGCGTTGCTGCGTGACATCATTACCTGGCGCCCACAGCAACCGTTTCTGGTCAGGGCTGTGGACCACAATTTGCGCCATGGGGTCTCGGCAGCAGCAGCTGCGATTTGGTGGGCTGTCACTCCAGGGTGGTGGCGGGGCCTGTGTCCCACTTGGGGGAAGCCGAGTTTTGCTTTGTGGGCGCCAGGTCCACAGTGCCATTCCTTTGTAAATGGCCAGTGCACGTCACAGCAGCTCCTGTGTTGAGCGTCTGCCCCTTGGACAGTCAGAAGGACACTTAGAAAATTAGCCTTATATATAGAGAGATTTTATATAAATATTTTGAATTTTTACTATGCCATAATTAAGCATCTTCCTTTATGGGTATTGTGGGTTTTCTCTGCTTTTCACTATTATGGAATTGTAATTAAATGTTAAAGTTATTTATAATTTATAAACTGGTATAACTGAACATCTTTCAAGATAAAATTTTATGTTTTGGCAATTTTTAATATAGATTCCTAGAAATACTGTAGCTGAGTCAAAGATTAGAAATATATTAACATTTTTTTTGATATTGATAATTGTTTGCTCTTCTCCTCTTACAAAGAATTTAGCCACCTCTAGCCACAATTAGAGTTGATGACTTTCAGTCCCACCTAAACTTTGATGATCTGATTTTATATATTTTTAAATTCCTGAATATATTTCTACTGTTTGTCCTTCCCCGCTCCCCCCCTGGTTTTATGACACATTTTCTTGCTTCATTGCTTGTCCCATAATATTTTATTGTGATACTACATCACTGAGGATCTGGATTTTGTAATTTTTCTTTATAAAATATTAAGTTTTTGTTCTGACAGGTAATAATTTACTGACAGATCAGCTTCTTCCAGTAATGATGGTGAAGATGGGTCTAGAGTAACTTTCCAAAATATGATCTTTCTAGGGCCACTGTATGACCTCTAGACTATCTATTAAGAAATGAAAATGGAGTGAATGTAGTTCTCCTTATATGTTTCTCTTATCAAGAATCACAGCTCTGCACTGCCTGTTGTCTGATGCCTGAAAATAGTTGTTCCATGTATTTTGTCTAGTTTTATAGTTGTTTACAGTAGGAGGCTTAACACTGGTACCTATGACTATGCCATGGTACTTCATATTACATATTTTTATCTATTTATGTTGGGTGTGTAGTGGGGTAAATAAGTGTAAAGAAGTTTACGGGTGTCAATGTAAGATCTTCATGTTATTTTTTTGTTTTATAAAGATACTACAAGGCCAAAGCGTGACTATGAAGTGGATGGCAGAGACTATCACTTTGTCATTTCCAGAGAACAAATGGAGAAGGATATCCAAGAGCACAAGTTTATAGAAGCCGGCCAGTACAACGACAACTTGTATGGAACCAGTGTGCAGTCTGTGAGATTTGTAGCAGAAAGGGTATGTTCACCAACCATCGTACACCTCCCCTGCCGACGGGTCCCAGCTGGCAAACTGTATATTTTGGTCATTACTCTTTCCTGATTGCAGTTGTAAAGTTTGATGAAACAATTCTTTTAGACCTCTAAGCAAAGAATCACTTTAGAACATGGTCATTAATCTTTGTTCTAATCTCAGTAAAATAAGCTGATGGACTTGAGGGGGAAAGGGTGGCGTATAAACATAAAGGCATTGAACAGCTTGAAGTTTATGAAGATTCCCTCTGTCCTTGACTTTGGTCCCAGTAAACAACATCGAACTTATTAAGGAAGCTTCATTACTCTTGGTGGTTTGGATCAGCATCCTCGAGTCTGTTTATTAGCAGGAGTTACATCTTATCTCCCTGAAAATGTAAGATCCCCGTGATCAAGAGAGAGAGATGGGCTGACTGCCTAGCCTACTACTGGCAAAAATTCCAACTTAAGGTTGCTGTTGTTGCTGCGATTGCCTCTCTGCTAATAATTTTAAGTGACTGGAAAGAGGAGAACATTCCAAAAAGAATAGAATAGAAAAGCACATGAGTGTGGCTTTAAGATCTGCCTATAGAGACATCCAGATCTGTCAACAGAGAATTCATTTCATAAGAGGGGAAAAAAGAGTTAAGAGCCAATTATATTTGTTATATAATTGATATTTATTGTTGGGTTGAATACTGTTTTCTCCCTATTGATGTACTGGTACAAAAATGAAGTAAGAAATTTAAATGTCTACCTAAGAATACACTAAGCAGCTGCATCTATTTCCCTCTCTCTCAAAAGTTAGTTTCTATAACATACTGTTTGTAATCGGTTTCCTGGAGAATCGCATCTATTCTCCTCTTTGAACATAAAGATACAACCATTGTTAACTCGAAATGTTCTGGCCAGTGAATAAATCACTTAGAAACTTTATGCAGCTGCTACACTTCACAGATAGCAGACTTGGAATCTATTACTTCTGTGGTAAAGGCTTGAACCATCTCAGTGCATTTCTCCTATTATGAGAGCTCAAGTATTCATGGACTCAGCTCATTTTCACTTAAATATTATAGATGAGTTGTTATCCCCTATTTAGGACTGTTTCTATCTGCATAATGTGCTTTTTCTCTTCTTGTGTAAAGTTCTGCCAGCATCAGAGTAATGAGGCCATTTCTCTCCAGGAGGTAGAATCTGATGTGTGGCAAATATATCTACTTTTCTAGGAATACTTTATAAAGCAACTCCTTGCTCTGAGCACTCATTGCAGTGGAAGCCAAGTTAAATGAGCTGTGCTATAATGTAATAGGGTTTCTATTCATTAACAAACAAGAAATTTACATACCCTGTGCAAGCCTCTCTCTCAGCATTTAAGATACAAGATTTAAGGTAACTCTTGTTGTGAGTGTCCTCTGCTAGGCTGGGCATATCAAGGTCAGGATACATATAAGCACTCAGCAAATACTTATGGAATTATTCTAAATTCACATGATTACCATTCTTCCAAATTTACCATCAGGCGGGATAAGACAATGAAGTGTCCATTTATTCCAACCAACAGCTCTGTGAGTGCTCAAGATTTGTGTTTCCATCCTCCGAACACTGAGACTTTGGGCAAGTTCGTTCATATTTCTAAGCCTTAGTCTTCTCTTCTGTAAAATGCAGTTGATAATACCTACCTCATAGATGTAGGAATTTCTTCTTGACAGCTGTCTTCAGAGATGGTTTCCAAGCTTTATGAGAATAGACTGGTCACATTACATATGTCTACATATCTTCTCTGGACAAAGCATCCGATATTTATTGGGGAGATGGGTGCACCATGCAGTGTGCAGATGATGTTTTATTGAGTTGTACGCTTGAAACCTGTATGGTTTGTGAACCAATGTCACCCCAATTAATTCCATTAAAAAGAAAACAGTTAACTGAGATAACACATGTGGAATGTCTATCCCAAGGGCAGGCACTTAGTAAGGGAGTGATAAATATTAGTCATGGCAAGCATTCAGCAATCACCTATGTAACAACTTTTACTTGTGCTTTGCAGCGATCCTTCTCAACCCTGAGAAATCCATTATCCCTTATCTTCCCCTAACACACTTGCATTGTTTTTAGTGGCTGTTGGATTATGATCACTTTTTCTGGATTAACTCCATATTTTTCTTCTCTTTCTACCAGGGCAAACACTGTATACTTGACGTATCAGGAAATGCTATCAAGCGGTTACAAGTTGCTCAGCTCTATCCCATTGCCATCTTCATTAAGCCCAAGTCTCTGGAACCTCTGATGTAAGTGGAGGCCACTGGAGGCCTTCATCTGGCCCCTGTTCCATATGACACAGCTCTGTCACATATGCTTACAAAGGGAAATGCCATTATTGATTTTTTTTAAGCATTCCCTTTTTAAAAAAAGCTGTATTAAAGTTTTTTGAGTCACTACCGACATGTCAGTAATTCCTTAAAATGTCTTCAGTAATACTTGACTTTTATTTTCATTTCACAAGTTGTTTTGTACATGTATGTGTGTGATTGCTTTGTTGTTTTGAAAGTAGGTTGATTTAATTTGGTTGTTTGGTTTGGTTTTCCAAATGATAGACAGTATCATCTTCTAATTGTTTCTTACTTCTGAGAGCAGTTCCATTGGTAAATCTTTTTAAATGTGTGGATTTTTATCAAAGGAGTGGACCATATTTTAGACTCTTTTCATTGGCATTTCATTTTGTTGTATCACAGAATTCTTACGTTCCTTAATTAGAACCTCATGAATATAGACCACTATCCTTTATAGGGAGTTTCTTCATGGCTTTGCAGTAAAATATCTATTACTTAAGCCAACAGCTCCATTTTTGTGCACATTTATGAACAAGGGGGAAAATACCTTATATTATTCTTTTAATTTTCAGAAGACTTGTAAAATATCTTCCTTCAAAAGTCACTAAACAAATTGGGCAGATATTCCTGATCTGACTTGACTATAAAGTAACATATTTCCTTTGGCAGTTTGATAGAAATTGTGGGCATTATTTTATAGATAACTTCCGTACAAAAATGAGGCTGCAGTCGCCATAAAGGTAGCAGAACAAAGAGGCAAAGTTAGCAGGGACTTGAAAATTGATCAGGCCAGGATTGGTTCTTAGCTTTGCCACTGGTCAGTTCCATGACCTTGAGTTCCTCACCTCTAAACTTGGCACATTAAGAACATATACCTCATAGAGCTAGAAGAATGGTTAAACAAGATCATGAATGTAAAGTTCTTCATACAGTCTTTGGCACATGGGAAGCACTCGCTAAATAGTAGCCATTATTGCTATGAAATATGTCAAGTTACCTTGTTATAAATGGAATAAAGCTATTTGATATTTGATCATCATAAAACATATGAACAGTACAGTGCCTTTTCCAAGAGGTCACAAGAGCTTTGCTTAAATATGCCTCCATTTGGGCCTCAAGACTTCAGGGTATCTGACAGGCTGCAGAAGTGAATCACAAAGTTCTGGAAAACAGTGTTCATGGAAAGATCAAAGAAATTACTTACTCCCAGAGGTGAACACAGTTGCTTGCAGAGGCTATCGGCTACCTGCTCCACCATCTTCTCTGAGGATGAAGAGATGAAGCAAGTTGTAGTAGCTGGAATTGCAGCCCAAGAGAATTCAGTTAAATATATAGTGGGTCTCTGAGGAAATTGCCAGAGTGATATCTTAAAAGCAGATTATATTCACATAAATAAAAGATGGGCAAAGTTTTTATCAGGATCCAAAAATAAAATAAGGAGATCACCAGCAATTCAGCCCTGTGAATTTATGTGTTAAATTTTAACATAAAGAGCTTTGCCCATAGTTGGCACATGGAAAAATCTGGATGAACAATAAAATAGTGGTTCTTGATCATATTATCCCCGACAGCATGTATTAAATTTCCCCTCATATAGGATACTGTGTGGCGTATTGCACAAAGTGAATTAAGCAACCACAAATTTCATTATGTAAAAGTAATTTATAATCTTTAACGAGCCTCATAAATTTTATGAGCAATGCTAACATTAAGAAGAAGAATAGAAAAATAGCCCTCACATCCTGGGAACAGCATCTTAAAAGCCTGTTTCATAAATAGAAAAATAAGTTTCACATCGTCAACAGACAGTGGGATAAATGGCTCCTAGGAAGTGAGGCCTGAGGGAGAAATAGCAGTTGCACATTTGGGTCCACGTGAGATTGGGAGACAGTCCCATCTGGTGCTCAGTAGGTCTACTTCCTTCCACAACTATGAGATGACTTATTTTGTTTTGCCTTAAGGCATTGTCACAGCCACTTATCACCAAGGAAAATTAAACATACTGAAGGCTGGATTCCTCAATGAGGACCAGGAGTCTGTCAGAGTGGCTGCAGCCACATCCCTAAGTCTCCAGTGCAGTAGTGGAGACATTCCAACCAATTCGCCCTCATTCATAAATGCGGAATGTGTACTTTCCAGTTCAGTTTTCCAAGGGTTTTACATCAGGGGCAAGGCTGTCCTGAGCCGCTCACACCCCAGGAGGAGTGAAGGCTAGGTCAGCCGGAACAAGAGCATGGCAGCTGTCACATTCAGGCATTGATACATCATCACACATTTTCTCAAGCACATCTTCCACATCAAACCGCAGAGCTTATCAGCACACACATGGCTGACTCTCCAGAGAAGCATGAAATGGAGGGAGTGTTTGAAAGAGATGTTCTTTTTATAGTGTGCCCCTGTGACTACTGTCCCTGCCCTACCCCATGACAATGAGAAGCTTTCGCCTTGCCACCCCCCGTGTGTGCTCTTACCTTTTTGCTCCTATGATGGCCTGTTTTCACTTCTGTCTTTAACTGTGACATAATTATATTTCCTTGTCTAGCTGTCCATTCATTCATTCATCCACTTATTCTTTCAATGTGTTGAGTCAGGCTCCTTGCCACATGCTGATAAACAAGCCATGGTCTCTGCCCTTGAAGAACTCCTAGGTTAGGCAAAAAAAAAAAAAATCATATATTAGAGAATTAAAAACCTAAATTTAGTCATTGCTACAAAAAGTACAAAGGGAATTCCGAGAAGACAGACCAGCATGGGCCAGGGAAGTCAAAGAAGATCTCGAGCTACATGATTCCTTGACATCTGGAGCAAAACACTGCCTTCCCGTGTAATGTATCTCTTCATTTAGCCCAGCATGTTCTGCACCCGAGAGTGACAGCCACTCACAGCTTCTAGGGCTTGTGCTATTTGGAGGAGGATCATAGATACCATCCCTCAGAACAAGATGAGTTTATTTCAAAAGCCAGA
>NW_006290677.1:521227-534860 GCF_000327345.1 Myotis davidii | reverse complement strand
CAGGAATTCAGGAAATTCCCATTTCTTTATATTGCAGCCATCAGCATCATGTCCAGAATCATGTTAATGATTCTGACTTTGGTTTGAATTTTTTTTTTTTCAAATAAGTCTCTTTTGAAAGAGTCTTGGTATAATAGAAGGTCTGTTTGACTTAAAAATGGTTAGAAAAAACAAACAAACCTTGAGTTCTTGCATCAGATTTACTCTTTATTAAATGTACAACCTTAGGCAAGTCTCTCTACTACTTTAGGCCTCAGTTATTTGCTCTGAAAAAAAGGAATTGACTAAGACCATGTGTTCCAGACTCGGATCTCTGGCTTCCTAAGTGGCATGCAAAGGCAGCAATGCTTTCGAAATTCTACACCCATCTGGTCCACACATCCCAATGGACCAACTAAACATCTCTGCTCTTGGCCAGACTTCTATCAGCCCAGTGCAGTCAACACTGGTATTCTTATGATGATCAGAGGCAATGACTGACAGGCTTTGATTAATAAATGTTTTTTATTTTAAAAACATGGAAAGATAAAATAATGTCTATTTAAAAAGTGTACTTTGGTAGGAAAAAAAATGTAATACTAGAGGACATGGGAAGACAAAGCTGCCACTGGTTAGGGATCAGAAGATTAGGTTGTTTTCCATTTTTCTCTCACCTCAATTTGCCCTTGAGACTACTAGTCAGTTGGATTCAAATAAACTTACAATGATTAAGCAGTACTTATATACAGTTAATGATTCACCAGTGGTTGACAGGCCAACAGAAAGAAAGGGACAGAGAATCTCAGGCATAATTCCTTTATAGCCCATTCTATCAGAACAAAAATAAGCAAATTGAGCATTAGAGATTGTTCCTTAACAAGTGCCTCTATCCTGGCTCATTATTTGATAGTACTTGCTTGCAGTCTATTTGAAAATATTTTGGAACCAGCACTATGGATTGTTACACTCCCTCTATGTTCACTTTAATTCAAGCCTTCTTCAGCAGCTCCTTGAGATTCCATCTGATTATAAAAACAGAGGAAGTTCAGGGCGCTGGTTGCTACAGACATGCCTTGCCATTTGTAAAAGTTGAGCAGCAAGAGCTGCAGAATGCCTTTCAGCCTGAAAGATACATACACCTACCCAGCCAGAGCGGCTCAGTTGGTTGAGTGTCATCCTGTGCACCAAAAGGTTGCCAGTTCGATTCCCGATCAAGGCACATACCTAGGTTGTGGCTTCAATCCCCAGGTCAGAGCATGTATGGAAGGCAACCGCATTAATGTTTCTCTCTCTCTTTCTCTCTCTCTCCCCTCTCCTCCCCTCTTACCCTGCCCCCCCTTCCTCTCTCTAAGCATGTCCTCACGTGAGAAAAAAAAGACACACATGCCTAAGGGGTCTTCACCTCTCCTGTAATTCTTTGGAAGCACTTTCTGTGTTTCTCCACTCCACATGGTTTCTGCTGCACATTAAAGTGAGCAGCAGCTCTTGGGAAGGATGGGGGAGTCGAGAAATCAAAGCTTTCTGAGGGGTCAGGACCTGAGAACAGCTAAGTCATGTTCCCTCAGATGTAATGAGGTCCAAAATGCTGTGATGTACCTTCCCTTCTGACCAGCTCTCTCCTCCCTCTGACCACCCTGGGAAGATCTTGTTCAATTCTACGGCCCACATTTAAAAGAGATCTAGATACACTAGAACAAAGTCCAAGGAAGGTTAGGACTCGGAAATCATATCCAAGGAGAGACTAGATGAGGGTTGTAGGACAGTTTATTCTGAAGGAGTGGAAACCTCAAGGCACACTGGAGGGCTTGATTTCAAGACCCTGATGCCTATCGTAGAGGAAGGAAGTTTAGCCCTACCCTGTGGGGCTGGAGAGGGCAGAACAGGGACCAGTAACTGGAAATCATAAGGAGACAGGTCTGCTTCAATCCACTGTGGGGCCAAGAGATTGCAGGGGAGAGAGTGAGGTCCTGGGAAGGAGTCCTTGTTGCTAAAAATCATTCCAGCAAAGATGAGTCCCAAATGAAGACTAGGAAGCTGCTGCTAAGATTACACTAAGTCTCCTGCCGGACTCATTTTTGCCAGACATTTTAATTTTTCAGGGTTTGAATAGTCCCTGTGCGTTCTAATACTGAACCCTCATTTTCCCAGGGAGATGAACAAGCGTCTCACAGAGGAACAGGCCAAGAAAACCTACGATCGTGCAATTAAGCTAGAACAAGAATTTGGAGAGTATTTTACGGGTAAGTTCTTTCTAAAAATTTTTTTCAATTACATAGAGGGTGGGGTGAAAGTAGGTTTACAATTGTTGGTATGGAAAATTTGTACAATAATTAATAAATAAGAATAAACTGTTTTGCATCCTCACAACTATAAACCTGCTTTCACCTCACCCTGTACATATATTAGTTTCGAATATACAATAGTGACCATTTATATAACTTACAAAGTACTCACCTCGATAAGTCTAATACAGGTAAGCTCATTTCCCCTTGAACTGTAATAAAGGAGATAAACTGCCTGACATTTGGCATATTGAGGGCCTGGTATATCTAGGCCCCAAAACCTTCGTGCTGAGAATCCCTAATTTCCCTCTGCTTTACCCATTTGCTTCGGACTCTGGATTCCCCCTGCTCTGAATTAAGCTGCAGCCAGCTCCCAAGTTCCCAGGGGCCCTATCCAAAGCCAGGAACGCCAGATGCCACTGAGCTACTTCCTGCTACTAAGGACAGTTTAGGCATTGATACTTCATTAAACTATCTCCCTGGTATTAGAAAACTTGAAAAAAGAAACTTTGAGGGCTCAGAATGTGCGCTGTCCAAAGCAGTCACTCTACAGCAGCAATCTCAGGGCCTCCAGCCTCCGCTTCAGTGACCTGGAGGTCGGCCTCCCCATTAGCACATGTGAACAAGAATCTTGAAATACTTCCTTGTGTTTCAATTAATTCCCTGTCCAAACAAAACTATTCTTTTTTCTTTTTAAATATTTCCTTGGAAACATGAAGTTTGGGGAATAAAGGACGATTTTTTTTTATCTTGGGTACCCTGGGTTCTCTCATATATATTCATGAAACATTGATCAAATCCAAAGAGTGAGCAACATTTGTGGAATTGCCTTACAACTGATAGTTTGAAAACAAGAACTTTCCTCCTGAATAACCTTACGTGAAGTTAGATGTTTTCTTTTTTATCTTACTCAGAATAGAAAACACCAGTGGCTTAGCAGTTTGCAAATATGTTGAATCCGGTAATCTTAAGTAAAATTTCTAATAACAAAGATAAGAGTGGTATTTCATCCTAAAAGAGCATCCAGGTAGGATCATCAAGTCAAAACAATGTATATTTGACAGTGGCTAATATTTGGGCATACAATACAATAATCAATACATTCTGAAGAGTGTTTTTAAAAACCTAAACCATGTTTTAGTAGCAATTTACTTCTAAGCCCTACTGTAATAAGGATGTGTTTTTAGAGATGTAGCTACAAGATAGTTCCCTTCCCCCTCCCCCCAGGAGTTAATAAAATGTACTTAAATCTAAGTGCCTTGGTATTTTAGTAATACACAGTTTATCACTTTATGTTTCCTCCTATTTATGTTTCTTATAAGTACTTACCAAAAGATATTCTCAATTTGAGTATGTAGGGTAAAACTTCATGTTATCAGATTACTCAGAGAATGAATGGGATTTCCTTTTAAAGGTTTTGGGGGCTGAGGAGGTTAACTGAAGTTTCTTCCAAGAAGTTTATTATTTCCTCTGTGTCTAAGTAAGTACAGTACAGACATATAAGGCCAGCTTTCCTTAATAAATGGGGAGCTCTCAATCTGAAAAATTGATTGATACCTACCTCAGGGCCTGGCCCAGAGTAGATACTCATAAAATGCAAATAAATGGATGATTCATTGTCCAGAACAACAGACAGACATGTAGAAAGGGGAAAGATTGTGTTGCATTTCTTGCTGATCCAGAACCTGCTGTGAAAAGCCCTTTTTTCATCATTGATGTGACCTTGCTTAAGTGAATTTTCTGCTTTTTCTTACTAGTGAAAAGTCACACTCAGTTTCCTGAGGAGTTTGTCTATCACTGATTTGAGCTTCCGCTGTGTGATTGATTGATTCCTAATGCCGGGTACATTTGCTTTCGTTCTAGCTATTGTCCAAGGAGATAGCTTAGAAGATATATATAACCAGTGCAAGCTTGTCATTGAAGAGCAGTCTGGGCCTTTCATCTGGATCCCCTCAAAGGAGAAGTTATAAATTAGCTACTGCACCTCTGACAACGACAGAAGAGCATTTAGAAGAACAAAATATATATATAATATTACTACTTGGAGGCTTTTATGTTTTTGTTGCATTTATGTTTTGCAGTCAATGTGAATTCTGATGAATGTACAACACAAACTGTGTGAAGCCATGAAGGAAACAGAGGGGCCGAAGGGTGGGACAGAAAATACACTGCGGTATGCAGGAAGGCTTTGGTTTGCTCAAGGGGCCAGGCATAGGGATGAACCTCTGACGGGCTTGGTGCCCAAGCTGGGCAGCCTCCTCACCCAGCAGATGTCCAGAGCCGACTTAGCTGCTGAGCTCTCTGTATTTTTTTTTTTTTTTTGCTTTAAAGAAAAGTTGCCAGCACTTGAACTTCACCAACCTTCCCATTACCCACACCTGTAATTGGTCCACTTTGACTTTTTATACGCACATCCTTTGATTTCTTAACGAGCAAAGGAAAGAACGAAGGAAAAAAAAAAGAAAGGAGTCCCTTTGGAGACGGCATAATACCAGGGAAGGATGTGCGTGTAGTTTCTTTGACTGGCACCTGCAAAGACGAGCATTTCATAAAACTCACGAGTGTATGGAGGACTGACCCTACTGAGAAGAGGGGGTTCCACCTGGGTTAGCTTCATGATTGTTTATTGTCTATTTTGCCATTTATAAAGTGAAAGAAGGCACTAAAGATGAGAATAATTTATACAATAAAAATATATTAAATGTATAGAAACACATTTCTATAGGTTAAAAAAGTTTTGTGAAATATTTTGTAAAGACTAATTAATGGAAAGACTAACTGTATGCACTACCTGCAGATTATCAAATTCAAGAACTGAACATTGCACTCTCCCTTCTGTTGCCAATGATCCACTAAAAGCATCTGAGTTCCTCCCAAGTCTGACACAGGCTTCTCCCTTACTTACCTCCCATGACCTCCCTGTCCGATCAGTGACAGACTCTCATGGAGCACATCCTTTAATGAGTTGCCCTCATGGATATTTTTTTGGAAGACATTTGGTTAATGCATTTTAACGCTGATGGCTTTCAGAGACAAACTCATACCAACAAGCTAAAGGGAAGTTTTTGCTTTTCTCTTGATAAACAACCTGGGCCTGCCGTGCAAATAGCTGAATAACTTTGTTCCTAGTTATTTACATACCATTCTTAAAGGGTCATGTAGTATTTTGGCCAATCGTGAGTAATTAGGACACTTTAATTTGCCTGTTTCACAAGTAACAGGTTTTATAACAGCCAGAGATGCTATAGAGTCATAGAGAGATCTGTCCCAAGATGCACTACTTCTTTGAGGAAGAGAGAGAGAAAATTATCTGGTTGGGGTTGAGGGGTGCAGACTTGTTTCTGTATACAGGGCAAAGAGAGAGAACAATAAGGAAAGACAACTAAGGATTTAGAGGTCAACCAATTAAACTGCCTTTCTTGAGGGCTGCACCTGGACCACGTTTATTTTTTAGCGATTATAATAATGATTTTTTTAAAAGAAGGGAACCTCCCAAAGCCTATATCCTACATTAGAGCTGGGGGTGACATTAGCTTTGCTTGTGCCCAAGGTGTTTAGAGAGAGGCTTTTCTGTAATCTCAATAACCACTCAACTCTGGGTTCTATGCAGGCCCAGACTCAGCCCCATCGCCTTATTCCTGGGGTACATCCAGACCTGGCAGGAATTCTGCCACACTGTGCAGCAAACCAGCATGCAGGCTGGGGTGGCAAAGCAAGAGACAAAGCCATCAGCAGTGGTGGGGCTTTTCACAGGAAGAACATTAGAGCTCAGAATGAGGGTCTCTTTCCAAAAAACAGGCGGTGTTCATCTTACACTAACTACCACTCTCTGCCTGGCTGCAGTCACCAAAACAAACACAGAAAAGCAAAATCATGCATCTACCTGTAGTCTTGAGGCTGCCTTTGCTAATGAAAGGGCTGGCAATGTACTTACCCTCTAATGAAAGTTAAATTTCTAGAAATTCCCTTAGATTGCTCAAAGTGTTAAAGAGGTGACCACATTTGCCATTAGCCAGTTTCAGGTCGAGGTCTCCTTTCACCGATATTGCTCCCAGACCTTTCCTGCCACCAGAATGCCATTTCTGGTCCCAGCTCTCTCTTTAGGCCACCATGATTACTCCTTTGGTTTCTCAACTGAGCATGCAACCATTTATTTCAAGGACTGTCATTAACGAGTAGATGTTTCCGCGGGTCGTGCGATGTGCTTTTCATTTAATATTAAGTATTGTTGTGGCTGAGTACAATCAAACTGAACCACCAACCCTTGGTTTTGTAGTAATATATTTATTTATTTTCCTAGTGTAGATGCTTTCAGACTAGAATTGGCATTTGCACTGATTTTTTTATGTAGATTTATATAAATATATATACATATATATTTGCTTGAAGAATCACCAAGCAAATTGGTGAGAGGGTCTTTTCCTATAGAATTTACACCTCCATTTGTTGTGTTGTCTTGCGCCTCCCAACGTTGAGGTCTCTATGGCTCCAGTGAACGGGTGTATTTTGCAGCAGACCTGACAACTCGTGTGGAAATGGCAGGAGAGTTACCCAGATCACATCTGGTGCCAATGCACTTGGAGCCTGGGGCCAGACTGGTGCTAACACTGCAAACTTTGTCCGGAGCTCTCTCCAATCTGAAGGCTTGCTGGGGGCGCAATGTCACCTTCCCATGCTGGGCCCTTTCGGAAAAGTGCCAGATCGTGTCACTGGTGCTATTTTTCATGCTCTGGTACAATGTGTAGCACCACGGGGGTCTCAGCTTTACCAAATTCAAAACCCCACTTGTCAGCTAATTGCAGGGGCATCTGTTTTTTGCTCTTCTCCCGTGGGATTTGTCGGCCACCTCTTTGCAGGCCTTTTCTCCCAGCCCCAAGTTCTTGGGTCGGCTCCATGTGTTTAGTGAGCCATCTTTACGAAGCTGCACTCAGGTGCCTGTGAGCTGTCTCAGATCCCACTGCCAGCCCTAAAGGACTCGAAGCCAGGGAAGAGCTCTCCGCTCCTCTGGCTCTCAACTCTGGTTCTTTCTCATTCTTCCTCTGCTCTCCCCTTCTCTTTCCATCTCATTCCATAGATGTTTTTGTTACCTCTCCTTTGAGCCTTCCTTCCTGTCTTCTCTAAGTTGTTGACTTTCCTATAGCCCTTCTTTACTCCTCCCCTTTATTACCCATCTCTTTGTCTGTCTCTTCTTTATTCTGTCTCTTTCCCCTTTTTATTCCTCTTCCCCTCCTTTCCCACTCTTTTTTATTATTATTATTTCAGAGAGGAAGGGAGAGGGAGAGAGAAATAGAAACAAGCAGGATGATAGAATTATTGATCGGCCGCCTCCTACACTAGGGAACAAGCCCACAACTCAGGCATGTGCCCTGACCAGGAATCGAACTGTGATCTCCTGGTTCATAGGTCGATGCTCAACTACTGAGCCACATTGGCTGGGCTCCTTTCCCGTTCTTTCTCTTTTCCTCACATTTCTGGTCATCTCCTCTCCAACACCGCACTTCTTAATGTTTCTGTCCTATAAGGGCTCGTGGCTGATTCAGACAGCAAGTCCATAAGCTGGACTAGTGACACAAATACTTGGGGTCACCATTTCACCTACGCAGCCCAGAAGGCAACGCTGAGCGTGAGGTCCTGCCCCACAGAGCCAGCCTGCACCGCTGCCCTGGCAGTGACGCTGCACGTGCCCTGGGCTCTGCGGCACCTGGGTGCCCCTCTGCCGGAAGGCTGGTCCAAAGCAAGCCCACTCCCAGCACCAGCCCGTGGCTCTAGGGACACTTACTTCCAATAAAGGCAGACTCCTGCCCCAACAATTATTCTGACAGCAACACTCTTCCTTCTCATTGAAGCCATGCCATCACCTTGATTTGGAGAAAGATTTTTTCCCCATTCATAAGCTCCCCCACCACCACCATTTTTATGTGAAATTTTTTTTACCCCCCCCCCCCCCGCCCTCTGCTTTTCAGCTGGTGAGATTGAATGGACTTGCTGGTGAAATAACATCTTTTTGTTCCCGTCTTGGTCCTGCCTAAATTCCTACAAAAATATTTAAGTCAAGGACCCAGGCTAGTTCCTAAGTTTATTATAATAATTTGTCTCTCCTAGAGGGAAATAAGGGGACATTTCCCTTAAAGCATGTGGAGTACCTCCTGTGACAACTGATTAGCCAGAGAACTCTCTAGAGAATTCTGTGGCTAGACATTTTACTTCTGTGTACGTATGGTATATGGGGTATGTATGTCATGTATACACATACTACACTGGGTCTGAATGACTGTGGATGGAAACCCACACACTCGCTCCAGTCTGTAAATATCCTTCCTCACTGAAAACTGTGCTTCGGAAATCATGTCTTGTACAGCTGTGCAGTTTCTTGTAGCAGCTGAGGACAAGTTAAGACGGGTGGACAATTTAGACAAAGCTCATCTCCAAGAGAGAATTCAGAATCTCCCTAGCAACTCATGAGGACAGACAACCAACTGACAAGGTTGACTCCCAATGGGATGGCAAACTTTTCTTCTCTCCTTTCTGAATTTGTGTTTCCTAAGTGAGTGCACCAGACTGTACCCTGGTCAGACAGTTTTGTGCTTCTCTCAGACAGGATGTTCCTCCATCGAGCTACTGTAGTGCAGGATGGGAGGGAGGGGAAAGACTCCTTGCCTGGCTGGAGTTTACGGAGACACTGCACAGCTTACACTCCTGTTAAGTGTAAATATTCGACACTTCCATTCCATTTGTGTAAAAAATAAAGCACACACGATTATAAAATCAAGATGTATATTTCATACCCGGTGTGTCTGTGCATATTTATTGCGTGTTCAGCTGTGAGCTGTGGCCCTGTTGTAAACATGCTTGATAGAATGGTTATAAACATGTCATGGTTTTACCTTCAGATATAAATATTAAAATATTTTATACATGATAGCAAATCCTTTCCTCCCAACACATAATTTGTCAGATTTCATAAAGAATAGAATCGTTCATTTCTATTTTTATCCAATTTGTTCTGATTTCAGAGCGGGAGTGTAGTTGGAGTGGGCTTGCTCTGAGATGCTGGCCCTCCTGAGAGGAGCTGGAAGTGGTGCTTTTGCATATTTTAAAATATTTTGCTACCATCTTGCCCGCTTTTAACCAGGAATTTTGCTGAGAGCAAACAATGTATTAAAAGAGATTTTTAAAAAGGCCCTCACATCTATATGAAATAATTAATTCCCCAGTTTCAAAATTGTGAAGTTCCAGAAGATACTAAAAATAGAGAAGAATACTTTTGTCTTATCAGATACTTCAGATGCCAAGAAATGTACAAATTGGAGAGATGTCACTATATGAACAGGACATTGGAGCCACAGAATAGTCCAGCTCTGATCAGAACATACCAAAATGGTCAAATCTGGGAACCTGAATCTGCCAGATAAATGCTTGCTTCCAAGTTAACAAGTGCTTTATCATATTGACATTTACACGTCACAGGTCTGACAGTGGGAGGATCAAGACGAATTCCTCCATGGAAGGGGTGAAATTTCACCAGCAAAGCGATCACTTTGAAGTATGTTTTCCTTCATGGTGAGTTCTCATATAATTGGATCAGCCACTCAGAAAACCAGGCCTGTTGATCAGACTGCCTTGGCCATCACTGTGAGCCCACAGCAGTCTCCCCCCACAGCAGTCTTGTCACAGTCCCTGGTGCTTGGTGACTGAGCAGAGCCATCAAGGGCAGAGTAGGACTGTTGACTGAGGCTGCAAGCCTAATGCAGGCCTCACGTTTTGACAGTTATCCAATTTTTAACATTTATACAGTCTCACCAGGGTTAATATTGATGGTATACAACAACCAGATTCACTCCAATTATGTGTGGGGGGGAGGGAGGGCATAAAATAGCTTTTGACAAATTTTTAAGAGAGGAAGGGAGAGAGAGAGAGAGAGAGAAACATTGATCGGTTGCCTCTCACACAAGCCCCAACTGGGGACCAAACCAGAAACCTGGGTATGTGCCCTGACCAGAAATTGAACCTGCCACCTTTGGTTGTACAGGATGACCCTCCAAACAACTGAGCCACACTGACCAAGACACTTTTGATTTTTATGTCTTATTTCATTTCTATGCATGTAACTTTTTATAACACAGTCACTCTAGGAGCCTCTAAAGCTAGAAATGCACTGCATATCTCTGAAGCTAAGAGGACCTACCTAAGAATCCATGGTCTTTGCAGATACTCTGAGACTAAACACATTCAGTGACAGAATTTAAAAGCCTCCATGGGGCACAAAGCTAAGGAACATTGGTATAGAGGCCACGAGCTTTCTCAGCACAACCAGAAGCACAGTCTTTGAAGTTCTCAAGAGGACAATGTCTTCCCTGGGTCAGGACTGCTGGGTCTCACGACCCCACTCATTGTTCTTTGTGACTCACCTCTCCGTTAGGAACATCTCAGGAGGCACCACTGCTATGATATAACACTATAAGCGGGAGTGAGTCACTGGGGGTAACTTGCAGGATTCTTTAACTGTAAAGTCACCTTCCATGCAGATTCTGATGCAGTGGAAGGGAGGAGCAGCCAAGAGCCCAGGTGATGCTGAGAGTAGAGTGGCCAGGCCCTAATCTAAACTGCTGTTGAGCAGCCTGGCTGGCGGGGCTCAGCAGTTGAGCTTCAACCTATGCACCAGGAGGTCACAGTTTGATTCCCAGTAAGAGCATATGCCCAGGTTGCGGACTCAATCCCCAGTGTGGGGCTTGCAGGAGACAACAACAACTGATCAATGATTTTCTAACATTATTGATGTTTCTATTTCTCTCCCCTCTCGCTTTCTCTCTGAAATGAATAAAAATATATTTTTAAAAATAAAAATAAAATAAATTGCTGCTGACCACCCACCAACGGGGGTCAGCAGACCAGTACTTTGTTAATGAAACTGAAATGAGAGTACCTCACATGTAGTAAGGATAAATACTGTTTCATGTTGTTGTGTTGGGTGTAATTTGCATTTCCGGATATGCACTCAGCCAGCTCCAAGGGGCTACCTCTCCTGCTGAGAACTGCAGAACATTAAGCCCTGCTCTATGCTGCCTCCTCACTTTTCCTCACAGGCCTGAGTTTTAGAGTCACACAGGCCAATGCACAGACCCTCTTCACCCAACTGAGACAGCTAGTAAAATGTGAAACATCCACCGCACACCTACTAAAGAGGACCAATATCAGGCAAGGCTCCAGACTGGAGCAAAGCAACGTAGAGCTGGTGGCTCTTCCCAAAAGTCAACGTACACCTGTTCTTTTCAGTTTCCTGAGCCCTGGCCCACATTCTTCACAAGGGAAATCAAAACCTTAAATTTAATTTGTCACAGTCTTTTATTTGATCATTTTAAGATACTAGATCAAATTAACATGACCCGATGGCCTGTGGCTTACACAGTATATGCTGCTTAGTCCTTTTTCTGTACCAAAATCATTTCTCTTCTGCCAAAATAATTCCCACAAATAGCATTAACAAATTGGAGGTATTCTTGCATATGAGGAAAAAACAAAAGACAAATGATTTGCAACATGCTTCACGACTAATACCGACCCATCAGAACATCATTTGTCTAAACTACTCACAGCCAACTCTGAGAGAACCCTGTCCTCTCCCGCCCTCCCGTCAAAGGCCTGTCTTCCAGGTACCGGTTTCTGGTCTTGCCTGGACCACGGGGACTTCTGGTACGTATAACCCCCAGATGAAGAAAATGTCTCCCCTCCGTCTTTTCAAACCGGTTTCTTCTTACAATAGACTCATCCTAATGAACTACTGTTACCAAATCTGACTTCAAGTTAACAGTCTTTTCCCTAACAATTGGTTGATTGGTTTTTCACTATCTGAAATTCTTCACAGGAATATATGTCATGTTTTAAACTTGGGATAAATCAACACCTTAAAATATGCAGTATTTTAACCAACATTTCATGCAAAGAAAGGCTAGCAGTCGCTTAATTTAAGATGCCCTACAAAGAAAACATTAGGGGCAGAAACCAAGATGGCAGCGTAGGTTAACACCTGCACTTCCCACCTCCCACAAGCACATCAAAATTACAACTAAAATTCATAACAACCATCATGCAAAACCACCTGAAAGCTGGATGTATGGAAGTCCTACAGCTAAAGAAGTAAAGAAGAAAGCACACTGAGGCTGGTAGGAGGGGTACCTGAACCTACTCAGACTCCATACCTCTGAGTTCCAGGGCTGGGTGGCTCTTGGGGACCTAGATACATAGGGGGAGGAAATGGATTGTCTGGCATCAGAGCAGGATCTCCCAGGCAGCTTGTTCCCAAACAGGGGTGCTTGTAGAGGACATTTTTCCTGTGCTAGGACCTCCCCTCCTCAGGGCTGACTGGCAGCCATACTGAAGTTCAAGTCAGCTTGGCCTACACTGTTTGCTCCACCCTGGTGATTCCCTGAGACTCTGCCCCATCCAATTTGCAACCCCACCCAACCTGTTAGCACTAGCTTTTCCATATGAATGGCCTGTCCCTGCTCAGGCTTCAGACTTTGCTGAAATCTCTTAAGCTGCAACTGGCTTCAGCATGCCCCAAACCTATCAATGCAAGGCCCAAGAACTGGCACTACCACCAGCCTCCAAGCTTCACAGCTGGGCCTCACCTGGCACGTCCAAGCCCAATACAAATAGTCCCTGTGAGGTAGCCCAGGCAGTGGCTGACTTTGCACCTCCTTAGAGGTCCTAGAGCCAATGCACCCTACAGACAGCTTCAGACCATAGCATATCCATAAGCAACATACTCAAGAGGCAGACTCAGTGAGCACCAAAGCCCCACTGAAGCAAGTCCTGCTCCATAGGGGTGTTTCCTACACAGCAGCTCTCCCACTGTAGTTGCAGCTGGTCCTCACTGCCAATTGGCCTGGAGGTAAATTCCTCCCAGAGATGCCAACAGCAATGAAGGCTCAACTACAAGACTGTTCACACATCCCATACAGGGGCATACCTGGAGTGCCCAGTTCAGGTGACTGGACAGGCTGAGCCACTGGGCCCTACAGGACACCTACTATACAAGGCCACTCTACCAATTCCAGGAGACATAGTAGCTCTACCTAATACTTAGAAACAAACACAGGGAGGCAGCCAAAATGTGGAGACAAAGAGACATGTCACAAATGAAAGAAATGGAACCAAGCAAACTACTGGATACAGAATTCAAAACCATGGTTATAGGTTACTCAAGGATCTTCATGAGAGCTTCAAGGGACTTAGTGAAACTTACAAGGATCTTAGTGAGAATGTCAAAGACATGAAAAAGGGCAGGTCAGAAATGAAGAATATACTAACTGAAATAAAGAATAATTTACAGGGATTCTAAAGTGAAGATTCTGAGAATCAAATCAACAATT
>NW_006290677.1:490584-521088 GCF_000327345.1 Myotis davidii | reverse complement strand
TGATGAATAGCAAGGACCTACAACCAAGATTACTCTACCCAGCAAAGCTCTCATTTAGAATTGAGGGTCAGATAAAGAGCTTCACAGACAAGAAGCTAAAGGAGTTCGTCACCACCTGACCAATATTACATGAAATGTTGAAGGGTATTCTTTAAGAAGAGGAAGAAGAACAAGAAGAAGAACAAGAAAAAGAAGAAATATATATAAACAATAGAATGGCAATAAATACATATCTATCAACAATTAAATCTAAAAAAATAAATAAATAAGAAATCTAATGACCAAAATAAACTGATGAATAAAACAGAAGCAGAGGCATGGAAACATGGCACAGAATGATGATTCTCAGAGGGAACAGGGTAGGCATAGGGAGAGATTAAGCAAAGATGCATACTAGAGGCCCAGTGCATGAAATTGATGCACAGCGGGGGGGGGGTGGGGGGCGGGTGTCCCTCAGCCTACTCTGAACCCTCTCCAATCTGGGATCCTTCTCACAGTCTGGGACTGCTGGCTCCCAACCGCTTGCCTGCCTACCAGCCTGATTGCCCCAAACTGCTTCTGCCTACCAGCTTAATCACCCTGTAAGCACTCCCCTGCCAGCCTAATCTAAGCTTAACTGCTCCCCTTCCAGCCCCATTGCCCCTAACTGCCCTCCCCTGCTAGCCTTGTCACCCCTAACTGCCCTCCCCTACTGGCCCGGTCACCCCCAACTGCCCTCCCCTTCCAGCCATCTTGTGGCAGCCATCTTGTGACCACATGGGGGCTGCCATCTTGTGCAAGGGCATGGTGGCCAATTCGCATATTTCCTCTTTATTATATAGGATACACATAACCCATGGACAGACAGTAGTGGGGTGGAGGCTTAGGGAGGGGGCAGGAATAAGGTGTAGGGGGGTCAATGCACAAAGAAAAAGGGACATCTATAGTACTTTCAACAAAAGATAAACTTTTTTAAAAAAATGTTTCAGCCCATGACAAATCCAGACTTTGTCCCTAATTCCCCTTAGCACAGTTGAAACAAAATTAGAATATTTGGTCAAACTTTGCTAAATATTGGGGATAACAAAAGGGAAAAAACAGATAATCTCATTTAAGGGATGAGCTTAGTGGCCAGCTAAACTGCTGGGCATTTCCAGACATGCACTCAGTCGGCTCCGAGGGGCTACCTCTCCTGCTGAGAACTGCAGAACATTAAGCCCTGCTCTATGCTGCCTCCTCACTTTTCCTCACAGGCCTGAGTTTTAGAGTCACACAGGCCATGCACAGACCCTCTTCACCCAACTGAGACAGCTAGTAAAATGTGAAACATCCACCGCACACCTACTAAAGAGGACCAATATCAGGCAAGACTCCAGACTGGAGCAAAGCAACCGTAGAGCTGGTGGCTCTTCCCAAAAGTCAACGTACACCTTTTCAGTTTCCTGAGCCCTGGCCCACATTCTTCACAAGGGAAATCAAAACCTTGAATTTAATTTGCCACAGTCTTTTATTTTTTTTTTTTTAAGATTTGTGAGAACCATGCCCGGTCCCCGGATAGTCAAGGCCAATGGGATCACAGAGGCCTTGTTATGGGACCACCAGAATGGCCAAAGGCCGCTCTAGGCATATGCCTAAATGGGATGTCCACGGACTCTGAGCCTGGGAATCCTAATCAGGCCAAGATACCATGAACGGGTACAAGGACACACAGTACACTGTGCCCCATCTGTAGCAAATGTAATTGATGTCACTGTTGGCATGAAGCCTTCTTTGTCTAAATAGTGTGAAAGTAGGCTACTGACCAGCTAGGTGGAGTATGGAGAGAGCAGCTAGGATGGAGTGTGTGAAGAAGTCTGCTAGAGAGACCAGCTGGGCAGGAGAGACAGGAGAAGCTGCTGAGCTGTAGAGCTCAGGTACTGCTATTATGTAAGGGGTGAGTCTAGAAGGCAGCGTGTGGCTAATCAGATAATAGCTGTGGGTATGGGTACAGAGACTGATGCTGCTTTATGGGAAAGATACATATTCACCAGCTGGTGTCTGGCTGCCTTCATGTATGGACTTTCCTGTGAGGACTGTTCTTGTCTGATGGCTATATGACCACTGGCTTCTGCAATAAAGACTCATTTGTTTACACCCACAAGTTTTCATGTCTTCTCCATCTAAGACCCGGCGTCCTAGGAGGTCCAGCCCCAGGCATAGGGGCTCTGACCCAACACCTGTTAATAGTGAACAGAGGATAAAGGAGGAACTTGGACTAAGTTCCCAACAGTTAGTACAGTGGGCAGAGTTCAAGCAGGAACAGCCTGGCATAGTCGAATGGGAGAATTTAGAAGACTACATGGACTCACAGCAACTCAGAGATACTCAGAGCCAGTCAGAGCAGCAGAGCTGTGCGGTGCTCTTGCTGCTGGCTCTGACAAGATTCTAAGTCAAATTAGCATGACCCGATGGCCCATGGCTTATATGGTGTATGTTGCTTAGTCCTTTTTCTGTACCAAAATCATTTCTCTCCCGCCAAAATAATTCCCACAAATAGCACTTAACAAATTGGAGGTATTCTTGAATATGAGGAAAAAACAAAGGACAAATGATTTGTAACATGCTTCACAACTTATACCGACACTACTCACAACCAAAACAGCCACCCCTGAGAGGACCCCCGTCCTCTTCCGCTCTCCCGCCTAAGGCCTGGCTTCCAGGTTCTGGTTTCTGGTCTTGCCTGGACCATTGACTCAGGTGGCGTCTGCTCTTCCAGAGTTCCAAAGGATCACCTGTGTGAAACTGCACAGCAGAAAGCTAACCTCCAAACAACGAGGCATAGATTTTATTTTCACAAAATACAATGGACCTGACTTCCATCTAAAAGAAGAAGGGAATAAAAATACTTTATTTTCATGGGGGTGCCAGGGCATTAAAGATCTTAACCCTCTGTGGCTTTAAATAGCGAATTATAATTAAGGATTCCTTGGTAACAGACTCAACAGTCCATCAGAGAGAACAGCTGATTTCTATTCAGAAAAGAACATGAAACCAACAAGTTAAAAGGTTGGATCTTAATTGGAGTGTTTGCTTTCCACGGGTTACTCCTGCATCTTAGTGATCTCTCTGCAGAAATTCTGCATGTCACCGTGCCCCTTCATTGGGGACTTCTGGTATGTATACCCCCAGATGAAGAAAATTTCTCCTCTCTGTCTTGCCAAACCCGTTTCTCCTTACAATAGACTCATCCTAATGGACTACTGCCACCAAATCTGGCTTCAAGTCCACCGTCTTTTCCTTAACAATTGGTGGATTGGTTTTTCACTATCTGAAATTCTTCACAGTATAAAGTTATACAAAACACATCATATTTTAAACTTGGAGTCAATCAACACATTAAAATATGCAGTGTTTCAACCAACATTTCATGCAAAGAAAGGCTAGCAGTTGCTTAAAGATGCGCTACAAAGAAAACATTAGGGGCAGGAACCAAGATGGCAGCGTAGGTAAACACCTGCACTCCCCGCCTCCCACAAGCACATCAAAATTACAACTAAAATACAGAACAACCATCATGCAAAACCACCTGAAAGCTGGCTGTATGGAAGTCCGAAATCTAAACAGTAAAGAAGAAAGCACACCGAGACGGTAGGAGGAGTGGAGGCGCAGAATGGGCCACAGCTGCCACTTTTTAAATTGGGAACGAGATCCTCTCTGCAGAGGCAGCCTCCAAGGAACAAGTAATCCCAGCTCCACACCAGACCCCCAGCCCAGGGTCCCAGAGCTGGAAAGAGAAGATCCCATAACTTTGGGCTGTAAAAACCAGCAGAGATTGTAGTTGAGGGACAAAGAGGCTGCTGGAGACTCAGGTGTTCCTTTAAAGGGCTGGCCCATAAACTTACTTGGACTTGCTTCCTCTGAGCTCCAGGGCTGCGTGGCTCTGGGGAACCCAGACACATATGGGCAGGAACTGGATTGTCTGGCATCAGAGCAGGAATTCCGGGGCAGCTTTCTCCCAGACAGGGGTGCTCTCAGGGCTCATTGTTCCTGTGCTGAAACTCTCCTTGTCCCAGGGCTGACTGGCAGCCATCCCAGCGTGGCCCACACTGTTTGCTTCACCTAGTGATTCCCGAAGACCCCGCCCATCCAATTTGCAGCCCCACCCAATCTGTTTGCACCAGCTTTTCCATGTGAATGGCCTGTCCCTGCTTAGGTTTCAGACTTTTCCAAAATCTTTCAAGCTGCTGCTGGGTCAGCATGCCCCAAACCCTATCAATAAAAGGCCCAACACCCAGTACTAGCACCAGCCTGCCTTGCTTCACAGCTGGGCCTTGCCTGGCACCTCCAAGCCCAATACAAATAGTTCCTACGGGATAATTCCAGTCAGTGGCTGACTTTGTCCCATCCTGGAGGCCCTAGAGCAGCCGTGGGCAAACCCGGCCCGTTTGAAATGAATAAAACTAAATTAAAAAAAAGACCGTACCCTTTTATGTAATGATGTTTACTTTGAATTCATATTAGTTCACACAAACACTCCATCCATGCTTTTGTTCCGGCCCTCCGGTCGAGATTAAGAACCCATTGTGGACCTCGAGTTAAAAAGTGTGCCCACCCCTGCCCTAGAGTCAGTGCATCCCATAGACAGCTTCAGACCATAGCAAATTGCAATTCTACACATCCACAAGCAACACACTTAAGAGGCAGATTCAGTGAGCACCAAAGCCCCATGAAGCAAGTCCTGCTCCATAGAGCAGCAATTCTCAACCTGTGGGTCACGACCCTTTTGGCGGTCGAACGACCCTTTCACAGGGGTCGCCTAAGACCATCCTGCATATCAGATATTTACATTACGATTCATAACAGTAGCAACATTACAGTTATGAAGTAGCAATGAAAATAATTTTATGGTTGGGTCACAACATGAGGAACTGTATTTAAAGGGCCAGAAGGTTGAGAACCACTGCCATAGAAGATCATCTGTGGCTACAACAGCTCTCTCACTGTCATCACAGTTGATCCTCACAGTCAATTGGCCTGGAGGTCAATTCCTCCCAGAGATGCCAACAGCAATCAAGGCTCAACTACAAGACTACACACAGCCCACACAGGTGTGCACATGGTATGCCCAGCTCAGTGACTGGGGAGGCTGAGCCACTGGGCCCTACAGGACACCTACTCCACAAGGCCACTCAACCAACTCCAGGAGACATAGCAGCTCTACCTAATACATAGACACAAACACAGGGAAGCAGCTAAATGCAGAGACAAATAGACATGTCACAAATGAGAGAAATGGAACCAAGCAAACTACTGGACACATATAGAGTTCAAAACCATGCTTACAAGGTTACTCAAGTATATTCATGAGAGCTTCAAAAGACTTAGCGAGAGTTTCAAGAATCTTAGTGAGAATGTCAAAGACATAAGAAAGGACCAGTCAGAAATTAAGTGTACACTAACTGAAATAAAGAATAATTTATAGGGATTCAACAGAGTAGAGGATTCCAAGAATCAAATCAACGATTTGGAATATGAGGAAGCAAAAATCACCCAATCAGAAGAACAACAACAACAAAAAAAGAATCCAAAAATATGAATAGTGTAAGGCAAGCATGTAAAACTCATGGCCCGCAGGCCGCATGTGGCCCACAGCAAATATTTTTGCGGCCCAGCCAATATAACTGTATGTAAGAAATGTTTTAATTAAAGCTTCATATCTTAATTTTTACAATATCCTACTACATTTCTATGAAAATTGAAGCTTTTGGTTTTCTGCGGCCCACATAAATTTAAACATTATTTATTTGGCCTGTGTTAGCCTTTGAATTTGACATGCTTGGTGTAAGGAGACACTATTTTCCCCTACCTGGTGAAAGAAATAAGACTTACAAGTCCAGGAAGTACAGAGAGCCCTAAACAAAAGGAACCCAAAGAGGCCCACACCAAGACACATCATAATTAAAATGCCAAGTAGAGAATCTTAAAAGCTTAAAAGCAGCAAAAGAGAAGAAGTGAATTACCTACAAGGGAGTGAGTTACCTACATACGAATGTCAGCTGATTTCTCAAAAGAAACTTTGTAGGCCAGAAGGGAATGGCAAGAAATATTCAAAAGTGATGAATAGCAAGGACCTACAACCAAGATTACTCTACTCAGCAACGCTCTCATTTAGAATTGAGGGTCAGATGAAAGCTTCACAGACAAGAAAAAGCTAAAGGAGTTCATCACCCCCAACTAGTATTACATGAAATGTTGAAGGGTATTGTTTAAGAAGAGGAAGGGGAAGAGGAAGGAAGAAGAAGAGGAAGAGGAAGAAGAAGAAAAAGAAGAAGAAGAAGAAGAAGGAGAAGGAGAAGGAGAAGGAGAAGGAGAAGGAGAAGAAGAAGAAGAAGGAGAAGAAATCTGAACAATAAATGGCAACAAATACATATCTATCAACAACTGAATCTAAAAATCAAAATAAACAAACAAGAAATCTAATGAACAAAATAAACTGGTGAATAAAATGTAATCAGAGGCATGGAAACATGGAAGAGACTGAGGAACCTCATAGGGAAAAGGATGGTTGGGGGTGGCAGGAAGAGATTAACCAAAGATCTTACATATGGACACAGACAGTAGATACTCTCCACAATAAAGGTTTAAAAATAAATAATAAATAAATTTTTAAAAGAAAACATTTGCAAAAAAAGCTGGCATTTCTTATAATTCATTTATCTAGTTGTCATTCTTTACCCTCTGCTCAGTAAGAAGTAACACCTGCTTGGAGCCAGGCCTTAGATGCTGTAATACAGAAAGAAAGGCCTCATAGCAGAACGTTGTTGTTTTTTGCTAAAACACGGAGACTTTAGAACAGATAGTGAGCGCATAAAGACCTTGAAAGGGTGACCTTGATACCTAAGAGTCTAACACAGACCCGTGCATGGTTTGCCCCATTGCTCACATCCTGGGAAGAACCGTTATGGGGAAAGGGCGTCTCTTCTCAGAGTTCCTGACTCTGTCCCACTGTCCTCTCAGTCTGTGTGTGAGCCCTGGCAGTGGGAGTTCTTGATTATCAAGCTGCTGTCTGACATTGAGTACCTGGTTGCACAGGCATCCACATCAAAGCCAGCTATTTCCAACAAACACATTGCCAGCTACACAACTAGATAAAGGACCAGGCTTCATGACCCTGAAGTTTCCTTTGCTTTAGAGATCTCCAGTTGACTCCAGTTGACAGTTAGATAACTGTCCTTTTGGCCACTTGCATTTCCCTTTCCGTACTTTAATTCCCATTCTTATGGTTTACATCCCTAATAAAGAATAAACCTGTGAAATCCTAGAAACCTCACCCTCGACTATGATAAAAGCAGAACCCTAGGCCCATGTTCCCTCTCTCTCCCCCACATCCACCCAACCCCCACAATTTCTCTTTGTGGTCCCAGGTGTGCGTGCACCCTCCAGGATCTGTATGTAATAAACCATGTTTTTTTTCAGTTTCCAGATGACTATTGCTGAGGGTATCTTGCTATCATAATAAGAACCACAAGGGGTACAACATAGGTTTTGAAAAGGGAGGTGTCTGTGGAGGCTCTCTATGGGCCCAGGTGAGTACCCCTAGACATTCCCAGCCAATAACTTCACTATCCATCGGCTGAGATTGACACAAAACATATCCCCACCCAATCCTATTGGCTACCTGCTGGCCCACCTATATCCAGTTTTGTTGCCTGGGAAAGAGATTAAAATGACAAGTTAGCACAGACTAGCAGGGCAAGTGAACAAAAGGGAGAGGGGGTCAGATTGGTGTAAGATATAGAGGTTAGCATTCCAGTACTGATATGCCTAACAGGAGGCAAGAATTCAGGAAGCAAGAAACAACTTGGACAATTGGTCAAGACACAGGACAATCCATATGCTCGTGGGAGAACTGGGGAGATGGGGAGTTTGCTTTGCAATACATTAAAGATTGGATTCGTCAAAGATCTGCTTCAAAGTACAATGGTACAATAGAACCTTCTTTCTCTGCTTACAAGTCAGGGCATTTAAAACACATTCCTTAGAACCATACGCAGAGTTTTATTCCCTTGGAAGTGGTGGTTTCCTGGCCTGGAGACTTAAATCAAAAACATTTTATAAGAACTAAGAGGTAAGTTAAACACAGCTTTTTAAAAAAAGAGTAAATGTGGAGCCTAAACCGATGAGGTAATTATGTCCCTGTTCCTGTTATTACCTTCTACCCAGGAGACATTTTAAGAAGACTGAGAAAGAGCGGTGGTTGAAAAGAGAAAATTAACGTTATAGGCCTGTAATCGCCTTGATATTTTGTAGAATGAATTCTTAGTTATGTGGTGTCAGGCATGACCTTGATATTGAAACCGCAGATAATCTCCAAATCCCCTTTCAGTTAATCACTTTATATCCCTGAAGTTTTGGCCAGAGCCTCAGACAAAAGCCAACATTGTCGGTAATGTGTCTCAGCCCTTCTCCCGAGTGAGGACGGATGCCCAGTAATGAATTACAGGCTGCAAAGGCAATGGGACAGGGTAATGAGACAGCTGTGAGTCTGCCCTCGTCCACATTGTCTATTTCTCCGAATCAGCTGAAGCAAGACCACAAGAAGAGAATTCTAATGCTGTCCCAGTCACTGGTTTGCCAAAGTTGACCCCTTATGACACTAGTTTAATAACACTCGTTTTTGTGTATTTCCTGCCTGAATCCTAGAATGATTTGTTACTATGTTCCACTGGACAAAGAGCAACACAGAGCAGTGGCAAGAGCTGGGCTTTGGGGCCAGCTTTCCTGGGCAGCCTGCAGAGGGCTGGGTGCATGCTGCACGTCCCCCTCCCCTCTGTTAAGGGCTCACAGAAGTCTCCACATCAAGCCAGCCAGTCCTGTGCAGCCACAGACGGCAGAGTGCACCTTCTCCATAGAGTGTGTTCTGGGACCAGAGGCGCTCGCCTGGAGCTTGTTGGAAATACAGAATTTCAGGCTCCTTCCCAGACCTACTGAACCAGAATCTGCATTTGACAAGGTTCCCCAGTGATTTCGTGCGTGTTAAAATTTGTCACACACTGGTTTCCAAAACTGAATCAACTGTGAAGAAAAGGGCACTGGAAAAAAATATTTCCTTATAATCAAGAAAGTGAGCTACTAACTACAGTGGTGAAAACCAACAAAAATCCAAATTGCAAAGGAGAGTAAGGCTACGCCCTGGAGTAAGCAAATAGTTTGGTGGCATAGTCCTTAAATGTAGGAACCCAGCCTGTCTCTGCCGACTCCAGGGTGGAGGCTGACTGCAGAAGCCTCAGAGAGGAAGTACGTGATCGATGTTTAAATCTGGGGCTGATGATTCCCACGGCACCAACCAAGCAGGCAATCGGCCTGAGCCTCTAAGGATGACAAAGTGGCATCACAAGTAGGAGTAATAACTAAGGACCAGCAGTAAGTTCACTTTGCCACAGGCATTCAACAAGTCATTATGGTGTTTATTCACACCCTGTGACAGAGACAGGGCCAATGCTTCCCCATTTTAGAGGTGATGAAATCAGAGTTTAGGGAGATGGAGACTCCCTGCAGGTCAAAGGTCAGCAGGGCTGCTGGCAGAGCTGGGTCTCGGGCTCAGGCTTCAGCTTCTCTTGTTCAGTGTCCTTTACTGCAGACGGACTCCCGTGAATGCTAATTAAGCATCTGATTTGGAGCAGTGATTACCAGGAAGGGGCCAGATGGACAAGCAGACAGCCACCTGCCTTCTACCTGGGTCACCTGCCCCCAGGCCCCTCATTAGGAATGAGTCACTCTGTCAAAGGCAAAGAACTTCTCTGCAAGCATGAATGCAGAAATTAGCTTATCAAATGACATGACCGAATTGAGGAACCAAGACAAGTAAAGGTTTTGTGACTTTCTCAAAATGAAGCTACAGCCCTACCTTAGCAAGGGAGCGGGAGTGGGAGCAGGAGCGGGGAGGAGTAGAAGCTATCAAAAACTTGTCTTGTGCTGGGCACCGTACCTCATATTTCTATATGTAAGCATCTGTATCTACATTAAGCTAAACATGAGCTCATACTGGTGTCTCCACTCTCATCAATTACCTGGATCATTCCAGCTTTCTCCCACTCCGACAGCAAGAAACTTAATGGCACCATTTTTCATCTCTTTATTTTATTCTGACTATCTGTTCCATGGTGCGACCTTCTGTCATCAAAGTCTCTAAGAACCTTCAAATCTCTCATATTTTGGCTGTTAATGATCTTTTTTAAAATATATATTTTTAATTGACTTCAGAGAAGAAGGGAGAGGGAGAAAGAAACATCAATGATGAGAGAGAATCATTGATTGGCTGCCTCCTGCATGCCCCCTACTTGGGATTGAGTCTGCAATCCGGGCATGTGCCCTTGACCAGAATCAAACCCAAGACCCTTCAATCCGCAGGCTGACGCTCTATCTACTGAACCAAACCAGCTAGGGCTCTCTCTCTTTTTTTTAAAATTGATTTTAGAGAAAAGGAGAGGGAGAGAGAGAGATAGGAACATCAATGATTAGAGAGCATGACTGATCAGCTACCTCCTGCACACCCCCTACTAGGAATTGATCCTGCAACCCATTTGTGCCCTGACCTGGAATCGAACTGTTACCTCTTGGTTCATGGGTCGATGCTCAACCATTGAGCCACACCATCCAGGCTCTTTTTTTTTTTTTAATCCTCGCCCAAGGATATGGGGTCGGGGGGTTTCAATTGATTTTTAGAGAGAGAGAGAAATATTGACGTGACAAAGAAACACGGATCAGTTGCCTCCTGTACACATCCTAAGTGGGAATTGAACACGCAGCCTAGGTATGTGCCCTGACCCAGAATCAAACCCGCAACCTTTTGGTGTACAGGACGATGCTCCAACAACCAAGCTACCCAGCCAAGGCGGCTTTCAATGGTCTCTTGATTATCTCAGAAGTCTGCTACCTCTTTCCAAACTTGATGATAAACTTCTCTATGATAACTCTTCCAGGATTTCACACATCCAAATCGTGAAAAAAATCACAAATAATTAATTTAAAGGGCAACAAGCCCTAACTGGTTTGGCTCAGTGGATAGAGTGTCAGCCTGTGGACTGATAGGTCCCAGGTTCGATTCCAGTCAAGGCATGTACCTTGGTTTCAGGCACATCCCCAGTAGAAAGTGTGCAGGAGGCAGCTGATCGATGTTTCTCTCTCATCGATGTTTCTAACTCTCTATCTCTCTCCCTTCCTCTCTGAAAAAAATCAATAAAATATATTTTAAAGGGCAACAAATCTGACCTCATATGAGAGATATCATTTTCATAGTCAAAAATTTGAGGATTCTAATTGTTTCTGTCTTTATCTAGTACTAGTTTGAATTTATTAACTCCAAGCCCTCAACTTGCCTTTTATCTTAATCATGTTTAGGTAAGCTCTGTCAAAGGCCGTGATTTAGCCAATGATCCAGAATTGTCCTGCCCCTGCTTCCCAGTCTCCTCAGATAGCACCTGGGCTCCAGGGTGGTCAGGATCACATTATGGCGCCGTGAGGGGGGATTAGATTCTGCTCACCACCCCTCACCTGAGTCTCCCGATCCTCTTCACTGCCAACATGATGGTGCCATCTGTTTCTATTTATACTCTGGATCAACTCCCTTTTGGATAATTCTTGGAAAGGCTTCAGCAGAAAGGAAAGATTAAATTATCCACAAGCAAATTGTAAATTGTGTATCGTGCTGCTCATATTAGCTAGGCTTCCTTAGTCAAAGGTATAAGAGGAAATATTTTGAAAATATTAATGTAGATTTATATGCACATTACCTGATCTTCTCCATAGTTAGCCAAGCTGTTCACCTTTCTTGGCAGCAGGTGGGGAATGAGGTGAACAAAGAGGAAATTGGATCCTTAGAGGAGGAATGCAAAGAAAGTCAGCTGTTGACATTTTTGAAGGCAATATGTTTGAAAGTCTAAACTTCTTTTGTTCCCATTTTACATATCAGCTTGATGTAGAATTTTTCCTGTGGTGTAATTTAGAAGGCCATAAAACTACAGGCTGGAGCAAAAGGGATATAAAATAGAAGTAAAAGAGAAGCCCATCCCTTTTAAGACAAGGCTCTTAAAGACAATGTGGGCAGAAGGCAGAGAAGAGAAGAAACAGAGGTGGAGAGGTGACAGTCACATTATGTTTTGCTTCTTTCCATGGCCTGGATGCTGACAATTTGGAGAACAGTTAGGGCAGAGGGGTCCCAGTCTGCTCCCTATTTGATACCCTGGGAGTGGAGCCTCTGCCAAGCCTAGAGTAATTGCAAGTAATACCAGCTTTGACTTTAGACACAAATGCCAGCAGGGCAAGCATCCCTCTAGTGGACAAAGAACGTGGCCATGGAAACAGGAGACATTCATGGCTACTAGAGAGGTCAGTCAATATCGCATGAACCCAAAGGACCCTTCCCTTCCCGCTGCCAAGAGGACACAGTAAGCCACAACCCTGTCACAGTCACCAAAGAGCCATCTTGATGAGGAGCAGGACTGTGGTCAGAAATCTGTTGGACATATTTTTCACCTAAGGAGACTAAGCCTAATGTAAAAGGAATGCTTGAAAGTATTGTAAGGGACTAGCTCTTACAAATTTCATGTAGCAACTCTGACTTGTATACTCCAACCAACTTTGTCAAGAAAGGAAGTGAAGACTTCTGGGCAGCTCACAGAGTTGAAAGAGAAGCTGCAGCAGAAGGGTGGGGGGTGGGCGGACTCTAACTGGTGGAAATGGAAGAGGGACAGCCCTCAAGGAAGGAGAGATGCTGTTACTAGAAGTAGAGGGAAGGGATGCTGAACAGACAAACATACCATATGTTCATAACTTTTCCCTTAATATACAAGGAGGCCTGGTCCAGGAAACAATCACTCATTCATTGAGGTGCATGACTACAAAGTTGAATCAGTCATGGCCCCTGGTCTCAAGAGCTTACAATCCAGTGGGAGGGGCCCACGGGAAAAGCAGTATCGCCTGCCTGACGGGCAGAGCAATGTTATGGGCAGAGAATATCTACTGTTGTAAGAATGAAAGGAAAGAATGATACTTCTCCTTGGAGGCATCAGGAAAGCCTGGCATTTGATCTGTGCCTAGAAAGTATATTACTGAAAAAGAAAGGAAGGAAGATATAAATAAATAAATAAATAAAGGTAGAAGCATGAGAAAAAGTATAGAGGTGGGACTATAGTACACCATTAGGTAAATGCCAATAGCCAGGCATGGTTGTGTTAAAGAACAAAAATCAACCAAGTAAATTTGAAGATCGAAGTGGCTTTGTTTGTGGTGGCCAGTGTTACCATAAATATTTCCTATTAGACTGGTTGCATTTTATCCTCTTCTTTCATATTGATCTGTGTACGAAGGTCAGGAAGGGCAAAGTTAGGCTAGAAAGCAATAATTATATTTCTCCCTTCACTTCCTTTTACACTTGCTACTTATGTTATATTCTTCTTGGTACTTCAATTAGCATTTGAACAACTCCAAGAAGTCTTGCTGTTAAGAAACCTTTTAATTGTGGTTTTATGAGTCAAGTTGATCATGGAATTCTTTGCTCATAATTTGTGTAAGGATGATCTCCAGAGTCGGCCACCAATAACTTCTCCCATTCTTGTCTGCTGTTCCTCCCATCAATAGAGACTTTACCAAATAGATTGTACTTTTATTTATTTTTCTAATTCTTCCCATTGAGGGTTTTCCCCCTTATTCCTGTAATTTGTATAGAAGCCTCCTCTTCCTCATGATAATAGTTGAAGAACAGTAAAAAGCTCACATCCTGGCATTAGTCACTCAGAATTCAAATCCCAACTCTACTTGCTGGCTTAGACAAGTTCATTCATCTCAACTTTCACATCAATAAAATGAGGATGTAAAAATGCTTGCCCATTATTTAATTATTAGTATTTTTCTTCTGCTATTATTATTTTATCTCTGATAATATTTTTCATTTTTTGTTAACCACAGTTAAACTACCAGTCAGAACTTCTTATTGGCACAAGATAACCAGTGTTACCACTGTGAGCTAAAATAATTCTGACTAAAAGACAAGAAGATTTATGTCTTGGTTCATCTGACTGGACCTCTGTCCATAAATGGTTAACATCTGCTAGATTTGGGGAAATACTAGAAAGAACCTGAGTTCTCCTAACATTATTTACATTCACCTCTAAGGAGGCACTGGCCCAGAGACCACCCCTTCCAGCTTTGATGTTCTGAAATTCTATAGACATTCTCCTTCCTCCTGAAATCCCTGCCAAAGGAGCCACAACTCCATAGGGGTGCCTGTGGGCTCCCTTCCCTCCATGGACTGTATAAGACTCTCCCTAACAAGAAGCATTCTGGGGGAGAACTAATATGAGGGCATAGGTAAACACCTGTACTCACTGCCTCCCACAACCACATCAAAATTACAACTAAAATACAGAACAACCACCATGCAGAACCACCTGAAAGCTGGCTGAATGGAAGTCCTACAACTAGAGAAGTAAAGAAGAAAGCACATTGGGATTGTGGCTGAGTAACACAGAGGCTGCTGAAATCCCAGGTGTTCCTCTGAAAGGGCCCATGGACAAATTTACACGGTCCTGCTTCTTCCCAGCTCCAGCACCAGGGGACCCAGAAGCATGCAAGGGGAAACTAGATTGTCTGGCATCTGGGTCGGCTTTCTCCCAGACAGGGAATCTCACAAAGGTCATTGTTCCTTTGCTAGGACTTGACCTGTCCCAGGGCTGACTGGCAGCCATATCAGCATGGCCTATACTGTTTGCTCCATCCAGGTGATTCCCTGAGACCCCGCCCATCCAATTTGCAGCTCCTTCCAAGCTATTTGCAGCAGCTTTTCCATATGAATGGCCTGTCCCTGCTCAGGCTTCAGACTTCACTAAAATCTCTCAAGCTACAGCTAATGACAATGTGCCCCAAACCCTATCAATAAAAGGCCCAAGATCCAGCACCAGCATCAGCCTGCCTTGCTTCACAGCAGCTCTCCCACTGTAGTCGCAGCTGGTCCTCACAGCCAATTGGCCTAGAGGTCAACTCTTCCCAGAGATGCCAACAGCAATCAAGGCTCAACTACAAGACTGTGCACACATCCCACACAGGGGTGCACATAGTGTGCCCAGCTCAGTGACTGGGGAGGTTGAGCCATTGGGCCCTGCAGGACACCTACTCCACAAGGCCACTCTACCAACTCCAGGAGACAAAGCAGCTCAACCTAATACACAGAAACAAAGGGAAGCAGCCAAATGTGGAGACAAATAGACATGTCACAAATGAAAGAAATGGAACCAAGCAAACTACTGGACACAGAGTTCAAAACCATGCTTATAAAGTTACTCAAGGGACTTAGTGAGACTTTCAGAATTATCTATCTACTCTCAACTTCAGTCACCAACAAGTCACTTGAAGATCAAGTGTCCCTCCTCCAATCACCCAGCATTTCTACGTCAAAGATCATAGAAGGGGTAGAAGTTTCTTATTTGAATAAGCACAGTTTCATTGCTACTCTGCATATGTTCTTACAGCATCTTGAACATTTTTCTGTGTTCTACTTCATTGTACTCTAATGATCTGTTTACTTAATCACCTCATCTCCCTAGACTGAAATGTCCAAATCTTGTTTTAATCCTTACACCTAGAACAGAGGAAGTGTTCAATAAATTACTATTTCTGGGAACAGAGGAATTACTGGATTTAGAAGGCATAGGTTCTGAGAATGTCAGAGGTATTTCAAGCTAAAAATAATTCAACTGGCCACATCATTTGTACAAATTAAACACAGACTGAGCCAAGCAATTCAAGGCATAGTAGAGCAATCACAGTCATTTTTCCCTAAACTTTCTTATCATTAAAAAATTCATACATAAAGAAAAGTTATCCCTAGCCAGTTTGGCTCAGTGGACAGAGCGTCGGCCTGGGAACTGAAGGATCCCAGGTTCAATTCTGGTCGGGGGCACATGCCCAGGTTTCAGGCTCCATCCCCAGTTGGGGGCCGGGGGGAGGCAGCCAGTCAATGATTCTCTCTCATCATTGATGTTTCTTTCTCTCTCTCTCTCTCTCTCAAATCAATAAAAATATATTTTTAAAAAAAGAAAAGTTATCCAAACAATAGTATAATGAACATTGTTATACCTACAAGCTAAGTAAAAAAACATTGACAATTGCTAATATTTAGCCATATTTGCTTTATCTATATTTATAAAGATTTACAGATGTTTTAAAATAGCTGTCGTACTTAATAAAAAACCAGTCTTTATAAAGAGAACTTCTAAAGCAAAGTCATTAAAAGGTCATTTCGTTGCCCATGGGATGAAGAACAGATCCCTGAGTGAGGCATCTAGGCCCTCTGTGATCTGGATCTTATTAACTTCTTTTTGAGGTTATCTGTGTCTGCCCCTTCACTTCATACTCTTCTCCAGCCCGGCTGTACTGCTTTCAATCCTAGGATCAGCATCCAACTTTCTCTCTCCTGGGTCTTTGCTTGTGCTGTTCCATTTGCCTGGTACATTTTACCACCATGCACCTTCATCGGGCTGGTTCCTGCTTTGCTCCAGGGATTCCTGACACAGGCAGGCTGCTTAGGAGCTCCCACTACATGCTCCCCCTAGGACTCCTATTAGAGCTCTTGAAACACGGCTGTCACATAATAAGAAATATATATTTGCTCTCTGCTCCCACCCCCACTCACCTCCAACCCCTTTTCCTAAAAACAACTCCTAAAACCCTTGGAATCTCCAAAGTGATAAGTACCTTTTGTATGACATTTTTTGATGACTGGTGGTTAGGGCTTCTGCATAGCCTCAGGATGGGGCCTGGTTGCCAGGGGAACCAACCCTGTGATTAGAGAGTTGGAACTTTCAACTCCACTCCCCAATCTCTGGGGATAGAAAGAAGGGCTGGAGGTTGAATCAATAACTAATGGCCAATGACTTAATTAATCATGTCTACAAAATGAAGCCCCCATTAAAAAAAAAAAAAGCCCTAACTGAAAATACAGGAAGGAAGGAAGGAAGGAAGGAAGGAAGGAAGGAAGGAAGAGAAGTTCAAATTTGGCACCATTTCTCATGGGTGCTAATAAAAAAGGAAAACCCACCCAGTCAATGTGGCCAGTCAATGTTGAGCGCTGACCCATGAACCAGGAGGTCAAGGTTCAACGGTTCAATTCCCTATCAGAGCACATGCCCCAGTTGTGAGCTCAGGGGATGTGCAGGAGGCAGCCTCTCACATCGATGTTTCCTTCTCTCTCCCTTCCCCTTTCTCTCTGTCTAAAAATCAATTTTTAAAAATCTTTAAAAAAATAAAGTAGTAGAGGAAGAACAGGAATGTCCTTTAGTTGGTGAGTAGGAAAAGCAGGGAAGTTTTTATTTTACATAGCATATGTCTCTCTCCACCATTACATCTGATCTAGATGATAAAAAATGTATTTCATTTTTCTCTGCATCGCCCATACCTAACCAGAGCTTCCCACATAACAAGTGCTCAGTGAATACTTGTTGAAAGAAAAGTTTACGAAAAAGCACTAGACTTAGGCATTAAGAACTGGAGGGACTGAATGCCCTTGGCAAACCTTTCCTTTTTGGCCTTAGTTTCCCCATTTGTGCTCAATGATCTTCAGGGTTTCTTCCAGATCTCATACTCTACCATTCCACTATGTAGATGTAGATGGGAGTAGCTCCACCAGCTCTTAAATGCCCAGAAGTTACTATGGCAACCACAGGTTCTATTGACTCAGACATGTAGAATGTCAACCTGAACGCATCAGGCACAAAAACAGTCCAGAGGCTCTCCCTTTTCCCAGAGGACACCCAGAGACATTTTATATGATCTGTCTTTTCTTCATCTCAGGCCTACTTCAAGGCCAACAGAGATTTAACAAATGGTTGCTATAGAAACAGCACTCCTCCCAGAAGCCTTTTCCCTCTCCGAGATGATCACTCCTGGTAAACCCTGGTGCATTCAGGACAGGTTCCTAATGAAAGCTGACACCAGAGGAGACACAGGAAATATAACGTTAAATATAACATAGGGCATTTGTAGTGAGCTTTCACTTATACCCACTCATCTGATGCTTATGTAAACCGGGGAAAGTTACTGTCATTATCTCTATTTCATAGATGAAGGAACAAAAGCTTAGCTCAGACAATTAAAAAGAATTGCTGAAGTCACAAAGTTAGACACAAAAGGGTGATTTAAAGCTACATTGGATTTCAAAGACTGTGTTCTTAACCACTAAGTGTTACTGCCTCATAAACGTACTCTCAAAATCACCCTGACCCATATCGTGAAATCTTTCCTGCATGGAGTCAAGACCCACACATTCCAGACTGTACCAGGGCAGACCCAGCGTGGTCCCTTTCTGGTAACAGAACAAATCCAATTTCAAGCTCTCTCCCCACCATAATTTCTGTGCAAATTTGTAGGTTAATTAACCTTAGCTTCAATTTCCTAATCTGTAAAATGAACATCATAATTGTTCCTACCTAATAAATTTGTTATGATGGCTACATAGGATAGTGTATGTAAAAGAACTTAACACTATGCCACAAGTGCTCATTAAATATTAGCCACTCATTTCTCTTTCATTCCTCACAATGACCCTATGAGACTGATGATATCATCTTCATTTTTAAGAAGCTAAAACTGAGGCTCAGAGAAGTTAAAAGCTTGCCTAAGGTAACAATGTTAACAGTGGTTCTACTGAGACATAAACTCAAATCTGACCTCAAATCCTGAGCTCTTCGTTCAAGATGCCTGTCTTCTGTCTCTTTTCACCCCTGGCATGTCAAATACATCACAGGCTCCTATAACTGTCTGCTGTAACAAATTCAAACGAATCAGCTGTCATTCCATCTTTTGCTTTAAGCCTTCCAGGCTATTATCTCCATGCACACTGAAAGGCAGGAAAACATACTTTTAAGTTTCAGGATAAGAATCATTTTCATATAAAATCCATACAGGGTGGAACATCTGATTAGTAAAAAGAATTATTTAGGAAGAAAATAGCTCAAGGTAGCCTTTTTTTGACCAAAATGGGGGGGGGGGCAGCAGATGCATCAAAGTAAAACATCAAGCTGCTTTCCTTTGGAGATGAAATTTAGCATTCCAAGATGCATACTTCGTTTGCTACAGGTAAAAAACCATTTGAGTCTCTTTCTCACTAAGAATCAAGATATTTTTCATAAGCAATAACCCAATTTTGAGAGATAATTGCCCTTGGGAAGGGAGAATTTGGTATACACATTTCTAGAAATGAAGACATATGCTTGGTTCATTTTAAACTGATAACCAAAGCATGAGGGCACTCATATTACTGGTGCTAAGCTGTGATCAGGAGCAGATCAGAATCCCTGTACATTCCTCTAAGTCAAGTCCTTAATATAAAGAAGCACGAATTCATTGTCAAAACTCTAGTTCCAGACACTGCTATGCTATCGGTGCCTTCATATGCAAGACACTTTCCCTCTTTGCATTTCAATTTTAGCTTCGATGGAATAGCGGAGTAGGGCTCATTTAGGTCCCTTTTGGCTGAAACGATATTTTGTAAATCTGGGACTAATTTTGGGCATTTGTAAAGAATAAGTATATTAAATGTTACAGGTCACATTCTAATTTGTTGTGTCTGTGGAATTTGTTTCTTATGAGGCATATTTTCCCCTTCATTTTAGTTTATTTTATTTTATCTTTTTGCCTTTCAGGGTTGATCATAGTTAGGATTAGTACTCTATACAAACTATTGCATATTGTTGACATGTTGGTGAATTTTTTTTAATCTAACATCTGTATAGCATTGTATGTACTTCAAAGCAATTTCACTGTCATTATCTCATTCCTTTTTCACCATTAACCCTGAGACTGGAACCATAGTATTGACACACTGGGAAAAGCATGGATTTGGAAGTCAAATAGCCTGAGGTAAAATTCCAGCTCAACACTTTGTAAGTCAAGGGAACTTGGGAAAGTTTCTTAACTTTTCAGAACTCTCCTGTTTCTTATCTGGAAAACGGGCAAGATGGTAACAATACAATAAGGATTTTTTTTGTAAAACACTTAGCTGCCTAATAGCTGGTCTTTCCCTTTATTTGTGGAGGACAATCAAGGCTAGAAAGTTAAGAGACTCCGCTAAAGTTAAGAGCTTGCCAAGGCACTATCAAACAAGAGGGAGTTGGGGGGCTGACCAAACTTAAGACACTTACAAAAAGTATACTTTGGTTTTCTCATATTTTTGTTTGAAAGATAAGTAATGGGTACATATAATAAGGGGATGGAAGAGACTAAGGAAAGTGTTAGTCTGCATCGGGGGCCCAGGAATTCTGGAACCACTGGCAACCTATCATTCACTTTGTACCCCATGGAACATTGATAGAGCAGTTACTGTTTTCCAAAAGAACTGCCAGGCCTCTAGGAAAGGGAGGTGAGGTGGAGAAAATAAAGGGACAGAGTGAGATTAGAGTGAGGCCCTTAAGATGCAGGGGTTTTTTTCCTCTGTGCCTTAGGTGATGGAGTCAATAGGACTGAAGTCCCTGATGGGCTCCAGGAGGGTTCTTAAGTCGCTGTGGGCGCTGGAGACACCAATACTTGTCCTCTTCAAGTTGCTGATGGTCTAGAGGGGACACAGCAATGGCTCCAGGAGACATGAGTGCTCAGACCAAGGTGTGGTGGAGGGAAGGTGCTTCTGTGTGGGAAGGTCACATAAGCTTCCCAGAGAAAGTGATGTTAGAGCTGAATCTTTAAGGTAAGGCTTAAGAGGAGTTGACCAAACTGACAAGAGTAAGAAATCATTCCAGGCAGTGGTGGTGTTACTGAACAGGGGACCTGGCCCTGAGCAGGTCTGCCTAGGGCCAGCCAGGGGTGAGTGAGTTCTTGACTTCAGGAAAATTTTCTTAACATGAGTCCAGGTCAGTATGAGGGTTTATTTATTAAAGCTGGGGGCAGGAAAACAAGGAAGGGCCTTGCATAGAAGAAGCAACAGGAGACCCTCTACGGGGCTGCCTCAGCTCTCTGGGAAGTCAGAGAAAAGTGGGCCTTGGAGTCAGGTTCAGGGGATTAGCTTGGCATGAGCTGCTGCTGCCTACTGCTCCCCTTGGTTGCAAGTCTCGTGGAGACTCTTAGAGTTTAGGATATTCATGCTTGTGGGGGAAGAAGAGACGGAAGGGAATGGTGCACTGCTCCCCTGTGGGGAGTGCACTCTGGGTCCTTTGTCTTGATGCTTTTATCTCTCTCTTGCAGGCAGGAATTTTAGGGGAGGTCTGAGGGGAGGGTTTCAGTAGAATATTCATCAGTTTTTCAGGTGTGCTCTTCCAGGGTTGTGATCTCCACTGATTGGTCAGTGCCAGGGCAGGGGGTCATTAGTCATTGCAGCTAGTCCTGGTGTTGCTCACCTGGTTTTGCTGCTTTTCTGAAATACAGCTGAGGCCTAAATCTTGTCTCTAGGGAGGTGACCTTCTGTATCTGGCTGTAAATGGCTCTGCCAGTTTGTTCAGTTATTTGTCTCAGTTTCTCTATTCCACTTGTCCTGGCTGCCTGGCCTGTCTCAGTGAGACAAAGCCTAGAGCATTGGTCGCCAACCTTTCAGACCTCACAGACCACCAGTGGTCCGCGGACCAACGGTCGGCGACTGCTGGCCTAGAGCATTTAGAGAACCATAGATATGAATTTATAGGGAGCAGAAGAGGCAAGCAGAAGAAGCAGAAGATTAGACAGATAGGCAGTAAGGGTGAGATCCTAAAGGCTGTCAAAAACAAAATTTAAGTGAGTAAATTTTAAAGTTCTTATTCGCTTTATTCAGCAATTCACAAGTCAGGTAGTATCCAATCTAGTAGATAGAAAGGAGCTCTGGCCTTGCCGGTGTGGCTCAGTGGTTGAGCATTGACCTATGAACCAGGAGGTCACGGTTCGATTCCCAGTCGGGGCACATACCTGGGTTGCAGGCTCGATCCCCAGTAGGGGGCAATGCGGGAGGCAGTCAATGGATGATTCTCTCTCATCACTGATGTTTCTGTCTCTCTCTGCCTCTTCCTTCCTCTCTGAAATCAATAAAAATATACATTTAAAAAAAAAAAGAAAAGAAAAGAAAGGAGCTCTGAAGAATTGTACAGGGCAAGAGATTTTTATAAACCAAAGTGAGCAGGAACAAAGAATATACTAGGCATTTCCTGGTTGGTGAAAGCAGGGTTACTTCCTTTATATAGAGCAAAGGGAAGTCTTGGAGCTGGGTTAAACAACTTGTGCTGAGCAAGCAAGTGCTGATCAGTTGACTTAGCCTTCCTTTGCTGGGAGAGCTGAACACACAAATTTAGTTAAGTCTTAGTTTGCTGGCCTAGGGCTTAGCATGAGTGACTCCATATTGGGCTTAATCAGGTTACTTTAACCGGCTTTGAATAGAATATAATGATACCATCCTAAAGGCAGTGAAAAGGGTAAAGGAGGAAGTACCTCCATTTGGTCTGTGAGAAATCCTACCGGCTGACACTCAGGTTCAGGAGGACCAACTGGAAGGCTAATGAGGTGCAAAGTCATGGAAAATTCCTAGGCACCTCAATGGCACAAAAATTTTAGTTCTTTTCTGTAATATTTTAGAGAGGGAAAAAATTGAATTTCAAAGACATTTCCAGTTCAAGGCAGCTGTGGCTTAGTAGGCTAAACTTTGAAATCAGTTTAAATACTGGCTTTATCATTTATTATCTGTGTGACAATGGATATGTTTCTGAAACTCATTGCTTCAATTCTATTACCTACAAAACAGAAATTATATTTCCTATCTTGTGGGGTTATTGTGAAATCAGAATAATATGTACAAAGGGTCTCATGTTCAGTAGTTAACTTAATAAATGATAATCTATTATTATACCATACACATGTTTCTTTTAATTTGCCAGTGTCGGCTCTCCAAGTGTATTTAAATATGACTTCATATTTCAATCCATAAAAATTCAATTTACACATTACATCCTAGGGACACATTTATTCTTTAAAGGGAAGCTTGCCAGCATCCTTTTTGTAGTTCTCTAATCTGAAGGTCAGATTCTTAAAATGTAGGGTGCAAAAATGAAGGAGAGGGAAGATAGGCAGGAAACCATTAAATCATTAAATTATATGTTTCAGCTAAATCATCTGAATCATATGGTGACACTTAACCTTTCTCAGTTTTCCTTTGATTTTTCTCTTTTTATATCAAGTCACCTCAGACAAACCAATTAAACTTCATAAACCCTTGAAGGATTATGCATTCCACACTCAGCCTTACTTAGAATTTCAAATGAGATGCCACCTTCTCAGAGAATACTCAATTGTTCCTTTATCCACTCTATGATTTCCTAATGTCAGTCATTCAGCCAGCCTTTATCAGGTGGTTGCTATTCCAGGTGGGGAGTACAAAGAAGAGAAAAAGACAAATCATTGAGATGCAGAACAGGCAGCCTGGGCTCTTTGTGAAGCTTCTGTCAAAGGGGCTCTGTACACTCGGCAGTTGAAAATCACCTTACAGTTTATAAGTCACTTTGCCGTTTTTTAAGTTGCTCTCAGAGACACTCGTTTCTTATCCTCTCTGATGTATTAGAACCAGCGTATTGCAAATGAGAAACTGTTGCTCAGAAAGTTTATGACCTACTCCGAAGATACAGAACTAGGGAGAGGCGGAATGGGTGCTTCCAGCCAGGTCCCTCCTACCCCGGGTCCAGGTCTGCTAAAACACAGGGCTGGAAACCCTGAGCCTGAGAATCCTGACTGAAAAGGCAAGTTACCTTAAGGCAGTGGTTCTCAACCTTCCCAATGCCGCGACCCTTTAACCCCTTCCCCGGCAGAAATGTGTATACTCGTTTTCACAAAATGTTCTTTTTCAGTCGTCGACGAGTATACTAAGAAAATATGGTAAAAAAATATGGTTTATAGGAAGACGAGTTACAAACTGTTTTCATAACCAGCATCAAAAATACTATATAGAACCAAAATAAAAAAAAATTAGTCTGAAAAAGAAACGTTTTTAACAAAAAAATTGTTGGGGAAGGGGTTAATACAGTTCCTCATGTTGTGGTAACCCCCAACCATAAAAATTATTTTCGTGGCTACTTCATAACTGTAATTTTGCTACTGTTACGAATCGTAATGTAAATATCTGATATGCAGGATGTATTTTCAGGGGTCGCGACCCACAGGTTGAGAACCGATGCCCTAAGGTTATTTCAAGATGTTTTGCAGCTGATGCAGATGTATGAGCTACAACCATTTCTCTGGAGGAAATGAAAGTAGACTTCTTGGGTTACCATAAAATATAGCAGTTTGGAAATGTGTCTGATCACTTAACAACTGCAACATGTTTTAAAGGCTTAAAATACGTATTCATTCAATACATGTTTATAGAGCACCCAGTAAGGACCTTCATTTAGAAAACAGTAGTAATAATAGAATTGGGAAAAATGGAAGGGGTTAACAAGAAAAAACATTTTAAAAATCAATGAAAGAAAGGAAAATAGCTAACAATTTTTTGGAGCATCTATTATTTGTCAAATACTTCGCATACGTTATCTCAATGAATCTTTATAATATCCCAATGAGATAACTTTTATTGTCCCTGTATTAGTTTGCTAGGGTTGCCATAAGCATGTACTGCAGACTGGGTGGCTAAACCCACAGAAATGTATTGTCACCGGTTCTAGCATCTAGAAGCCTGAGATCAAGTGTTAGGAGAGCTGGTTTCTTCTAAGGCCTCTCTCCTTAGTGTGCAGATGGTTGTCTTCTCTCTGTATCTTTACAAAGACTTCTCTCTCTACTTGTCTATGTCCAAATTTTCTCTTCACACCAGTTGTATTGAATTAGGGTCCATCCTAATGACCTCACTTTAATTTAATTGCCTCTTTAAAGACCCTATCTCCAAATACAGACCCATGCTGACATACTTCAACATGGGGCAGCATAGAGACTTGGGCCCAGGAATGGAAAATACCAGGTGGCCTGGAAGCCAAGACCAAGTAGCTAGAAGAAATGCCAGATAAACTGACCTCAGGAATGTCATCACTCCTCCATCTACTCAAAAACCCACAGGGCCTGGCCACGGTGGCTCATTGGTTGAATGTCGACCTATGAGCCAACAGGTCACGGCTGGATTCCTGATCAGGGCACATGCCCTGGTAGCAGGCTCGATCCCCAGTAGGGGGGTGTGCAGGAGGCAGCCACTCAATGATTCTCTCTCATCATTAACGTTTCTATCTCTCTCTCCCTCTCCCTTCCTCTCTAAAATCAATAAAAAATATATATATTATTTTTTTAAAAAAACCCCACAGAAGTAGCTAATTTTATCTAACTGCTGATGGAATTTCTGAATCACATGTGCAGTTGATCAATGTTTAACTACTATACAACCTTCCTAGGGTGTGGTAATGAGCTATCTGCCTCATTGTTCCGACAACACAGTCACAGATATAGTTACCAGGCAACGCAGCTGGAAGGGGAAGCCACCCAACCCTGAAATGGAAAATATCTTTTTCAAAAAGCCCATCTTTTCACAAAAGCCCACTTAGTCCCCCGCTGATAAAAGCAGCCAAGCAGAGCCAGCCCCAAGCCAGGTCAGAGGTCCTTCCTTTTCTCTGTGCTGCTTTCCTTGTGCTTGCGCATAAGCTTAATAAAATCTGTCTGGAAATTTCTCTGGGGTTTCCTCTCGATTTCTATCTTGGGGAAACCAAGGACCCCAAGGCAATAACAATATGAATTTTGGATGAGATGCAATGCAGCCCATAAGAGTCTCTACTTTGTAGGTGAGAAAATGGAGGCTCAGAGACTTCAATCATGCCTCAAAGTGTTACCAAAGCCAAGTTTGTGTGCCCATTGCTTCAAAAGGCCCAAACTCAAAAAGTCAGAGTTCAGAAACCCAAAACAGTAACTCAAAAGAATATATGCAACCCCTGTTCTTTGCAGCGTTATTTACAATAGACAAGGTATGGAAGCAATGCAAGTGCTCATCAAGAAATGAGTGCATTAAAAAGTAGTGGTACACATATACAATGGCATATTACTTGGTCATGAAAAAATAAAACCGAAATCTGACCATTTGGGAGCAGCATAGATGGATTTAGAGGGTATTCTGCTCAGGAAAATAAGTCAGAGAAAGATAAATACCATATGATTTCACTTATCTGTGGAATCTAAAGACCAAAATAAATGAACAAACAAACTTGAAACAGACTCATAGACACAAAAAGCAGATGGGTGGTTGGCAGAGAAGAGGAGGTTTGGGATACTGAGTGAAAGAGGTGAAAGGATTAAGAAGTACAAAATGGTAGTTACAAAATAGTCATGGGGGTGTAAAGTACAGCATAGGGGATATAGTCAATAATATTCCAATAACTATGTACGATGCCAATTGGATACTGGAAATATCAGGGGGAATACCTGGAAAGGATTTGATTGTCCAATCACTGTGCTGTGCACCTCAAACCAATACAAAATCATATTGAAAGTAAACTGTAACTGAAAAATTAAAATTGAAAAAAGGAAATGTTTACTGATTAAGAAGATGGAGACCTAATAATGCCTCAAACCCATCTTGCTCACTGGACTAGGTTAAGGGGTTTTAAGGAATTCAGGGATCAGGTATGTGGAAGTGCTGGTGGAGCAAGTTTTAACTGGAGGACCTTGGAACTTGGCCATTTATGGTAAAGGGGTGTCAACACCAGGTCTTTCTGGACAATGGACCCTTTGCTTCTGAAAAGAGTTCTGGTGTTCAAGTTCCAGTTATGTTCTGGGACTTTGGTTGGGGGGTGGGGGTGGGGGTGGTGCAGCTGGTGGTCAAAGTTCTCTCCTTTACGCATGCCATGCTACAGCAGCATGACTTATGGTTTGGTCTGTCATCTCTGAAAAGCAACTCAGTAACTCATTAAACAGGATAGGACCATTTTAAGTGTTGGTTCTGCAGTTATAAAAGGTTGCTCAGCTGGTAATTTTCAGAGCTGAGATTGGAATCCAAGATGTCCTATCATTTTCCCACAAAATCAATCTTACTCTTCTAGAGGCAGTCACAAAGAGTGAAGAGTCTGAAGTTTAAAATCTACACTAATAAAAGAGAAACATGCAAATTAACCATCACTCTGTCACACTGCTACACCCACCAGCCAATCAGGAGTGAGTATGCAAATTAACCCAACTAAGATGGCTGCAGCCGCGTAGCTGGAGCAAACAGGAGGCTTGGGTTGCCCCCGGCAATGGAGGAAGCCAAGCTTCCCGCCTGCCCTGGCAGGACCTGGGCTCCACTCAAGGCTACAAAGTTTCAATTATAGAAGATAAATAAATCCCAGATACCTGCTTCCAGCCGACAGTGGTCTCCACTCAAGGAGGTGCTGGGAAAAAAAAGAAAATGAAAAAAGGAGGGGCTGGAGCTTGGGACACCAGGGGGCATGGCCAGCCTTAAAACGGCCATCAGCCCCTCACCTAGGCTGGCCAGGCACCCCAGCGGGACCCCCCCACCTTGAAGGGGCTGAGGAAGCCTGAAAATGGCCCTCTGCCCCTCACCCAGGCTGGCCACACCCCCATGGGGTGGGGGTCCCCACTGGGGGGCTTGGCCAGCCTGCAAACAGGGCTGCCAGAGTGATGTCTGACTGCTAGCTTAGTCCCAATCCACCGGGTAGTGGACCTAAGCCAGCAGGTGGACATCCTCTGAGGGGTCCCAGACTGCCAGAGGGCACAGATTGGGCTGAGGGACGCCCCCCCCCCCTCGAGTGCACAAATTTTGGGGCATCGGGCCTCTAGTTAGTTATGAAAAGCCAAGTGATCCAAACACAGATATTACCTTTTCATGACCATACTGGTCAAAACTCTTAGTTGCAAATAACCCCCAAAAAAAGCCATCTGGGTTAACGTAAGCAGAACAGAAAATTAGTAGAAGGATATTGATAGCTCACAGGCATGTTGGGGAAGTCAGGCAAGAAGGATCAGAAAATAGGACAGAACCAAAGAAAACTAAGCAGCCAGAACTATAACCAAAAAATGCCCAGCCAAGGTGGTCCCCTGGGCATTGCCAACACCCCTGGTGCTAGATCCTGCCGCTAATGCGGGCACTGTAGCTGCCAAGCACTACAGACTTCAGCTGCCCCTGACTCCACCACCTAGGATGAAGTCAGAACTCCCCTGCTCCTTTCTGTTGCTTCAGATTTACAGTCCCTAGATCACCTCTGTGCTCTGGCTGCCAGGGAACTGGGAGCAGAGAATCTGCCACTTCAGCTTCTGGCCTGGGGGTTCAAGGTAGGAATTTTGCATATGAGACAGCAAAAATGTCATAAATATGCATGATAGGAGTGACTTACCTACACATTTTTAGCAGCGATCAATGTACTATAGACCAAACATTGCCCCACAGGCACTCCACAAAGGAAGAGCACCACATTTGATCTTGATTGATGACACCAAGCACATTGCCAAAAATCAAAGCGTGAGCATATGGGCTACAACCCTGAGGGAAGAGTGTTATGTAGAGGCCAGTGTGCCTGTATATTGAATTTATATCCTCAAGTCTTATCTAACACTCCAGAAATGTATCATTTGGAAGGCACGTATAGCACCATGAAAAGTGCAATCTGTCTTAAGGAAGCAGAAATGCATTCATCAATTGACAAGCATTTATTCGATATGCAAGCTAGGCACAAAGAATAAAAATATCAGTATGCCAAAGCCTTTGTTGGGGAATTGGCCACAGTCTAATGAGGGAGGGGACTATGATGTGAGGTTGAGAGTGCAAATGTTACAGATGAGGTCTAAGTGAAAGGCTTGGGGTGTCACCATGGGGTGGGGGTCGCTGCAGGGAAGACTTGGGGAGGGGAGGGGTTACAAAAGAGTGATTCAGGAAGGCATTACTGAATGGTTCTTTCACTCTGGTATACACTTCAACGCAAGTCGGGTGCACCTCTCTTCCTTCATGAAAATGTTTAGACTATTTCCCTGTGTGCTTTTATAATGTTTTGGACCAGCGGTTCTCAATCTGTGGGTCGCGACCCCTGAAAATACATCCTGCATATCAGATATTTACATTATGATTCATAACAGTAGCAACATTACAGTTAAGTAGCAACGAAAATAATTTTATGGTTGGGGGTCACCACAACATGAGGAACTGTATTAAAGAGTCGCAGCATTGGGAAGGTTGAGAACCACTGTTAAATTGGACAATGAAGAGTGGACTGTCAATACTTTGAAGGCTGGAAACATATCTAACCCAAACATCTTGTAAGAATAACAGGAGGGCAAAACACACTTGGAGCTCAGAAAACATTTCTCCAACCAAACTGAACTACATATACAGGTTAAATCTCTTCCTAGCTTTGGAGCTCCGTTTTCTTCACTGAAAAATAAAACATATAGGCCAGACCAGGTGATTTCTGAGGTCCCTGCTAGTGCCAACGGGGACTCCACCGCTCAGATTTTTTTAGGATATTCCATTTCTTAGCTCAACTCAAGACATTCCAATACTTGCAAATTAACCTATTATAAACCTGTGGATCCTCGCTGTTCAGAGGTCGGTGGATGCTGACTTCCTTCTACCTGGAGCGGCTCAGGCTATATCTATGAAATGTCACAACAACCACTGAGCTGTCAAACAGCTCATCAGTAAAGGGAGGGGAGCCAACTTCCCAGGCTGCAGGGAACAGTCAGTTAGTTGAAATGTTTGCTCTTAGACCTCAGGCAGATACAGATCTCACTCACTGGCTCTTTAGTATCCTCCAAGGCACAGGCGCAACCTCCCTGCAATCACAGGAAAAGGAAATTATGACAGATACATGCGCCTTGAGATCATTTTTGTGAAAGCCCTTTGCAACTATTACAGGCGATCAGGATGTCACTTGCTAATAGCAATGATGCTATAGAAAAAATGACCTGGAAATATATACAGCAAACTGCTAGCAGTATTTACCTCTGAGTGGCGAGATTAAAAGATACTTTCTTAGGTCCTGGCCAGTGTGCTAAATGGTTAGAGCATAGGCACATGCACTGAAAAGTCACAGATTTGATTCCCTATCAAGGGCACGTACCTGGGTTTCCGGTTGCTCCCCAGCCCCAGTCAGGGCTCATGCAGGAGGCAACCAATCAATTCAATATGTCTCTCTCACATACATGTTTCTCTCTCTCTCCCTCCCTCCCACTCTATCTAAAAGCAACAACAAAAAATATCCTCAGGTGATGACTAAAAGATACTTTCTTAGATATGTATGTCTAAGGAATTTGAATTTAAAACAATAAGTGGTATTAGTTTATACCAAAAAACAAAAACAAACGAGAGTAAAATAATTAAATAATGTGACTGATAGGGGAAAGGGCATCTACACTAATAAAAGAGAAACATGGTAATTGGCGTATGACCGCTACCCTTTTCATTGGCTAATCAGGGTGATATGCAAATTAACTGCCAACTCAGATGGCAGTTAACTGCCAATAAAGATAGTGGTTGATTTGCATATGTAGTCACAATGCAGGGAGGCAAAAGGGAAAGCAGGAAGAAGCCCCCTGCCACTGACAGTATTGGAAACCCAGCGGGGAGCTAAGAGCTGGGGGGAAGGGCAAAAGCAGGTCTCT
>NW_006290677.1:458482-489889 GCF_000327345.1 Myotis davidii | reverse complement strand
GGCAAGGGGCCGATCCTGCGATTGGAGGGTGATGGGGGTCAACGCCTGAGGGCTCCCAGTATGTGAGAGGGGGCAGGCTGGGCTGGGGACACTCCCCCCCACCCCACACCCAGTGCACGAATTTCGTGCACCGGGCCCCTAGTGTAATAAGAATAGAGTCACAGTTGTTTAATAATTATTCACCTGAATGACTATAGATAAGAGGTTTTTTTACAGACCCTGGGGAACCAGAGGGTGAAACAAGGCTGTGAGAAAGATGAGATGCCTCGATGGGTCCATTTTGAGAACAGACCAAGGACAGGAAGGACACGCTTTGATTTGGTGGCTATGCCCAGACCCTGACCCCCTCTGGGAGTTTGCCTCAGGAACGCTGACGATTCTCAGGTGTTAGGAACAGGCTGAGCTATGGTAACATCACAGGAGATTAGCCACTTTTTTGTCAGACTTCGAGCTCCTGGAGGCCGGACTGCAGACCCTCCCTGCCTTTCCCTGTGACCCCTGCAGCTCCCAGCTGCACGCAGTTATCTTCTCTCTTGCCTGTATGCGATCAGCCAACCTGTGAGGGGAGTCAGAGCAGAATTTCCAGGGTGACCCACTGCTCTCCCCATACTGCCAGCATTGTTGGAATAGATGCTCATATAAGATTAACTTGATTCAAGCAGTGACAGGAGGCCTCAGACCCGTTGTGTCCGGTATCATGCCTTCCTCTGTGTATAGTATTGTTTTTGTAATAATTTTAACCCCTTGTCCCTGGGCGTTGAGTTACTGCTAGCTGGGTGGTGATAGCCCAACCACTTAATATCTCTAAGTTTATTCCTTTATACATAAAATGGGGATAAAACTGAGCCAGTGAGAGGACTTAGAGGTAAATCCTAACGTAACAGCATAAATAAACTCAAGGAGGTATTTTTATCTTACTGGATCTTTCCAGCAACCATGTTGCTTTTGGCTGGATTCCTTATCTCCCAATTTAGGAAGGATACACCAAAGGCCCAGAGAGGTTAAGAAAATGGTTTCAGACAATAAGGCTAGGTAGCCCCGAGATTCATTTCCAATTTGCATATTTTTATGCATCTGCTAGTTTGCCTAGGGCTAGGGTATCACTTGCATATCATTTTCTTATTCAATCCAGAAAAGAATACAAGTATAAAAGATGAAAATCTCAGTTAACAAATCTACTATAAACAAAAAATAAGCAGTGAAGAAAAGAACCACAAATTCAAACCCTATTGAAGGCTGCCAAATGTAATTTTCCCCAGCTTTATTTATCTTTATTAAGCAATTAAGCAGAAGGCAGAAAAGATGGGAGAGAAAAAAGTAGCTCATTGCAAGCTACGTTCTTTGCACTGTCTCTTCCCCTCCCCCACACCCCAGTTCAGTTGCAGCCTCTAGAAATGCCTGTGAATTCTTAACATCTTTAGGCTCTGTCTCATATTTCACAGCTCCTGAAATGACAGATAGTGTACAAGTTGTCGCTGTGAATGGCAGATCGCAAGATTGGGGCCTCAGCTGCCTCCATCATTCAGGAGGAAATCGCTGAGAGTTTTCTTTACCATCCCAGGCAGGCATGGTTGGCCCTACGACTGGCCAGCTGTTTGACCTTGGACAAAACATTTAACATTTTCGAGCATCTATTTTCCATCCATAGGATAAGCATATAGACATCTGCTTCACAGGGTTGTTGCAAGAATTACAACAAACCTGAGATAATACATATAGGAGTAAACGGAATAGTAAAGTACCTAGCACGGGGTTTAGTATATAGTTAGGTACTCAAAATTGCTTGCTACCTGTAAAGAAGCATCTTTTATATATATAAAAACCTAAGCGACTGTCTGACCAGTCAATAGTCAGAATGGTAGCTATGACATGCAACGACCACCAGGGGGCAGATGCCAACGCAGGAGCTGCTGAGCTGCAGTGACTTGGCAACTGCGGTTCTCAGGTGACGCACCCGGAACCAGAGAGGAGGGAGCCCAATTCCAGGGTGTGTCACCTGAGAACTGCCCTCTTGCAATCCAGGACCCCTCGAGGGATGTTGGAGAGCCGGTTTCGGCCCAATCCCCACAGGCCAGGCAGAGGGACCCTACTGGTGCACGAATCCGTGCACCAGGCCTCTAGTCATGGTATAAGGGCGAAGTGCCTGGGCTCTGACCCAGGCAGGCTGGGTTTGAATCCTGACTCTGCTATTTACTAGTATGTACTTGGCAAGGTCATTTATCCTCTCTGTTCCTCCTCTATAGAGTGGGGTAAGACAGTGCCTATATTCTAGGGATTATAAAATGCTTAGAACAGTAAGTTTTTGTTAAATACATTGCAAAGAGCTCACACATGACCTAAACTGCCATGTGGGAAGTAAGGAAGCAGAAGGAACCATGTCAGCCACAGGCATTCATGGCACCACAGCTGCTCTAATGACCCCACAGCACCCCCTCACTTCTCTCAGAATCTGTTTCCATTCCTCCTGGCAAATTCTCACTCTCCACTCTCTCCTCTGCCGGCCTCATGGCTTCTGTCACTGACTTCTCTGTGCCTGTGCCTGTGCCTGTGCCTGTCCCTGACTGACACCTATTGTAGCCTGCATTCAAATTCTTCAACAGAAAGGGTGTGGTTGGCATAGTTCCTCACCCATGGCTCCTCTTTCCTAACACACAGAAGCCACCGACTCCCTCACATCTAAGCTTTAGCTATGATCAAGGTTGCAAAGTCGCATGATTCAAAGCCCAGCAACTTGTGCCCTAGGAAGGTGGCCGTAGGAGTGGTGAGCATTTTGAATTATGATTTTGTAAAATAATCATAGCAATTATTAAATGCAATCTTCTCACTGTATAGATAGGGAACTGAGCTCCAAGCCGAGGAAGTGAGTTGCCCACCATCCTGAACTATATGAAAAAGTAGAGCCATGCCAAGTCTTCTGAGACCTACTAGTCCAGGGCTCACTCCACTCCTCCAAAATCCCACATCCTCCTCGAACATTGTTGAGCCCTCACTGAAGACTAAGCACTGAGCTAGGCATGCGCATTGGAAAGCACAGTAACAGCCTTCCCTGTGCTTGCTTGGGGCGACAGACACACCCATGAAATCATCAGGCAGGCAACATCCTAGAAGAGTCTGTAAAGTGCTGGGAAAGCCCAAAGGCAAGAGAGGGTGAGCCCTTGTGGGCAGAGTCAGGGGAACACAGAGAGTGAGGCAGGATGAGCAGAAGATTATCAGAATGACAAGGCACTCTAAGCAGAAGGAAAAGGTAAGGCAAGAGGAAAGGAAAAGGCATGAGAGCTTGCCTATTCAAGAGGAGGATGTGTTGGTAGGGGACGTAGAAAAATGTACCTGGGGGAGGGGAAAGGGAGAGCATGAAGGGGACAGTGGGCACTAACTCCCAAGTGAGTGTCCTGAGCAGCATGGTCACACCTATGATACACCTTCATCTCACTGCCTCCTCATACCTACTGACCTTCTCAAAATTCACCTCCTGGAAGTTTTCTCCAACCCTCGTCCTCTCCTGTGTGCTCTATATATGCCCCTGTCAGGACTCTATATATGCCCCTGTCACACCACCTATGCAGGATCCCGACTAGGCTGTGAACCACAGGAGGCAGGACCTGTCTTCCTTGCCTGTCACCATTTCCTCAGAGCCTGGTGCCTTGCACAGCAATAAGCATCTGTGGACTAAATAAATGAATGCATAAAAAACCACTGAATGAACAAAGGTTCAATAGCACTTAGGTAGAAGAGAGTCCCAGGAAGGTAAGTTATACAGTAAGAGTCTTCTTATCTGAGGCTATCTGCTCCAAGAATCTATCAGTTAATTTTTTTAAATGGTTGAATCAAAGAATCTTAGGGGAAAAAATGCTTTTACATACTATGGCAGAAATTGACAATCGTCCCCAATACCCCTTCCCCCAATCTCTCTTGAAGTAAGAAAACCCAAATTTTAGCTGGGCATGTGGCCTCCTAGAATAAAGACTACATTTCCCAGCTTGCATAGTGGTAGGCATGGCCATGTGACCAAGTTCTGGCCAGTGGGATGTGAGCAAAAGTGATGTACAATATCTATCACATCATGTCCAGTTCTTTCTCCTACACCTTTGACAGCAATTTGTATAAACTATTCACTTTTATTGAAGCTTTCAAAAAATATAACTCAGCTTTCATGGAGATGAATTTCATCAATTTATATAATATCTTATTAAATCATATAATAACAATGACAGCTACAGTGGGAATAAACAATTTAGAGACAAATAGAACTGACTCAGTAAACAATAACTAAAAACTAGTAACTCAATTAGTGGGAAGGGAAAATCTACATGCAACCAGAAAGTGTCCTCTTGGCTGCCAGGACCCCACCTCCCACAGATACCAATCAGAACATTTACAGAGGAAATAGTGAGTTCAAGTTTTCTTGGCAAGGCAGTAACATGAAGGTCAATTAAGAGAGCTTCTACTATAAAAACAATGGCACAGCAGGAAAAATGAATAGAGTACATACAGGAGCACACAGAAGTGACCAGGGCTGGATAAATAAGTGCTTCTCAGGGACCTCCTCTCTTCTGGGTACACCTGTGACTAGTCTCACCACCTGTTACCACCAATTTGGTCTTTCCTGTAAGCTCAAAGGTTCTTAAAGAAGCAGGTCCTCTAGCCCAGCGGTTCTCAACCTATGGGTCGCGACCCCTTAAGTGGTTGAACAAACCTTTCACAGGGGTTGCCTAAGACCATCCTGCATATCAGATATTTCCATTACGATTCATAACAGTAGCAACATTACCGTTATGAAGTAGCAACGAAAATAATTTTATGGTTGGGGGTGACCATAAAATGAGGCACTGTATTAAAGAGTCGCAGCATTAGGAAGGTTGAAAAGCACTGGGCTAGAGCAGTGGTTCTCAACCTTCTGGCCCTTTAAAGACAGTTCCTCATGTTGTGGTCACCCAACCAGAAAATTATTTTCGTTGCTACTTCACAACTGTAATGATGCTACTGTTATGAATCGTAATGGAAATATCTGATATGCAGGATGGTCTTAGGCAACCCCTGTGAACGGTTTGTTCAACTACTTAAGGGGTCGCGACCCACAGGTTGAGAACTGCTGCTCTAACCACCTGCAGGTTTGTTTCCCGCCATCTGGTAGGAGGTGGTGCTGGCCACTGGGTTGGGCTAGCGCACAGCTCTTCATATATACCTGGCAGATAGAAAGGGGTTTTGCATTGCAAGGGGAGAGATGGAGAATTGGGATCTCTGGGCTCCTTTCTCTTGGCATGTCATGACCTCAGAAACGCTAGATACGCAAGGCTGCATGTTAGGCTTGGCAGACACCTGGTCCCTGAGGCTGTGTGCACACAGGAACAGCCTGTACTTCCTGGGAGGCTGGCCCCACTCCCTTTATGGGATGTTTGCCCAAGAAAGGACAGTAGAACGGGTCTGTCCCTGTGGTCTGGAAAGGAGGTTATGCCAAAACAGACATGTCAAGCAACAGGGGACAGAGAACAAACAGTGACATGAGAGCCAAGGAGGCACACGCCTCAACCAGTAGAGATATGCACATGTACTGATCAGGGATTCTGTAAAGGCTTGGGGACCGGATAAATGTGCCGCTCTCCTGCTGGGTATGTGTGGGCACCACCAAGTCTTCTGTGTTCTCATAGCATGGTAACCTATAATTACTATGTTAGGGTGAGTCACAGTAATTCATAGGATGAGGCATAGTAACTCAATTATGTTCTTAGTTGTCAATATCCACATCAAACTGAAAGTCCCACATGGGTAGGAACTATATCTCATTCTTAAATTCTCAGGAACCAACACAAACATACACGCTCATAATCATTTGTTAATGGATGAATGGCATGCTCTACCATTTATACAAGGTGTTTACAGTCATTATCTCAGCTGACTGTCTCCCCCAAGACCCTGTGAATTAGGCAGAGCAGGCTTTATCATCCCCATTTTACAGATGAGAAAACTACCTACAGGTTATCTCATCTATAAAGAGGCCAGAGTAGCAGCTAGAGTGAGTGACAAAGCCTTTTCTCGGAGTAGAACTTGAACCTCAGATCTCCTTCCCAGGGAAAAATAAAACGAGGCAGCATCGCCTCCTGCTGTGGAAGAGGAGACAGAGATCTCTGGTGTAGCTGGCTTCATGGTGCTTCCTCTGATCACCTCCCAGACACACTACCTGCACCCACGCCCTGGTCTTGGGTTGGCTTTTGGAGAAACCTCAAGTTAGACACTCCCCTCAGAGCTCCAGAATTTTCTTTCTCTGTTATTCAGACGGTTCATCTCAATTCTTTGGTAGCAACAGATACTCAGTTCCCCTGGGGAGCTCATTTTCCCACAGCAGGTGCTCTCTCCCTGAGGGAATTCTGCACCTACTTTAAGAAAAATATTTCTCTCTCTCTTCTTCCTGTCTCTCTTGTCTCTGTTTCTGACCTGCTCACTCTTTGTCCTGTATGCATAGCTGCTTTGTGTGTTTGCTCTGTGAGGATCATATGCTTCAGGTAACCGGTTTATTTCATCCTCACCCAGCTGCTGGGATTGGGAGCTAGAAGACCTGGCCTTTGGTCCATCTGTACCTTCACTTGTTGGCCTTGGACAAATCATGTACCTTTCTGTTTTCTTCTCTCTTAAAAGGAGCCGGACTGGGAGAGCTGAGAGGTATGTAGGTAGCAGAACTAGAACCGGAGGTGACATTCCTCGCCAGAGAGCGAGTCACGTCTCCTCCAGTTCCTCGGTTAGCCTTCGCTTCTTTCCTTGTAAAATGAAGAGAATTCGTCCAAAGGGCTCTCACCTCCCCCAGTTCTATAAGCCGCAGGATCTTGTCCCTCCCACTGGCAACATTAAAAGATAATTACCAAACTGCAGGAAAAAAAAGAAAAAAGCGAGTGATTGGGTCAAGTTGCTGTTGTTTTCAAGATAGAGCAGCCTACCCTAAGGTTAGTGGGTCATGAGAATCCAACCCCCAGCGCACGGGTGGAAAGGCGTCCGTGAGCGCCTCCTGGCGGGGAATGCTGGCGTGGTTCTTGATGCCTCTGGAAGCTTTGCTGCCCAGTTCCCCACGGCACATCACTCACAAGCAGGAAACTGTAAATGAAGAAAATGAAAGAGCACGGTGTCCCGCGGGCCACCTCCGAAATACAGGCCACACTCACAGCTGCGAGCTAACTACAGAACATGAGAGAAGAAAAGGCCACGTTCTGTACTTTGATACTGTTTTAGTGGTTATAAAAGAATACATGTTCACTGTGCGGGAACTGGTAAGACACAGCACAAAGGAGACACTGTGCCCTGGGTCCTGTGGAGGGCGCCAGGACAGGCTCGGGGACACTAGCCTGCTGGGGAAATGCCTTCATCGCTCATGGTGGCCATCACAGGTCCCTCGCAAAACTGCTAAGAGGATCAAAGGGAATAATGTGTTTGCAAGTATTTCTTTTCCTATTTTATTTTCTCCTACTGTGCAATCTGCCTCAGTGCCTGTAGCCTGCAGGCAGAGGCCGGGCAATGGTTCAAGGCCACAGTTTGCTCTGGCATGGGCACTATGCGATACACAGGGAGATGGGGCTGCTGCCATCAATCCACACCCAAGCATGCAAGTATTTCACACACTGTGGCAGTGCCTTAGACTGGAGAAGGGCAATAAGCCTCGTGGTTAAGCACCAGGAGCTGCAGCCTGGAAGCCCCGGGTCAGGTACCAGTTGTCACTGACCTTAACGCCTCCAGCAAGATCTCTACCTCTCGTGCCTGTTTCTTTACCAGCCAAATGAGCATAATAATAATAATAGCTGCCTCATAGAGGGTTTGGGGGGATTCAATGTGATCATTTATATGAGGCTTGCAGGTCAGTATCTAACCAAGACAAGCCCTCAAAAAAATGTAAACCAGCCCTGGTCAGGTGCCTCAGTTGGGTGAGTGTTGTCCTATACACCAAAAGGTTGCAGGTTCAATTCCCGGTCAGGGCACATGCCTAGGTTGTAGGTTCGATTCCCCATCGGGGTGCATACAGGAGGCAACTAATCAATGTTTCTCTGTCACATTGGTGTTTCTCTCTCCCTTTCTCTCTAAAAATCAATGAATATATCCTCAGGTGAGGATAAAAAAAAGAAAAATGTAAGCCATGATATTTATAATTTAGCATATTCTCCAGGAGGACCAGAATGTCGCTCTATTTTCAGACCCTTGTACAGTACCTGAAACACAGTGAATATTAAATCAATATTCCCTGTGCCCTTCCTCCCTCAGCCACCCGAGTTCTCTTCTCCAGGCAAAACCTCCCTGGTCTCTTAGCTGCTTCTCAGCTGACATGGACTCTGGGATGTGTCCCCACTCTGTTCATTTCTGTTCCTCTGGGCCTCCCTTCAAACATGGTGCCCAGCCTCGGGGAAAGTCTGTGGGTTAAGTGACGGGCCCCCAAATTATGGTCCTGAAGCTGGGACCATATGTGTGGGTGCAGGTGGAGTGGTATACCCTATCCAAACGGTGTGACCTTGCAGAGAATCGGTGACACCTGACCCATTACCGCTGCCTGAGTTATGAGGCACCAGCCCCAAGTTCTGTCTACAAGCCAGAGAGGGCTTGTAGGAAAGTGTCAGGCAGACCTGCCTGCACCTACAAAGTCTGGAGGGAAAGAAAAACTGCCATTGGCGTTACTTGGCATCACGCAGACAAGTGAACAAAAGAATCATTGGATGGCTTCAACAGGAACTATGCTTTCCTACTGAATGCATGAGGCTGCCTTGTGGAATATAAGAGCACTGGGCACGGCCTGGGAAGACATACGTTCTGACACATGACTTTTCTGAGCCTCGGTTTCCTTACCTGGAAGATGGGCATAATATTATCGGTACTATTTCCTCTCTCTCTCATTGTAAAGATCAAAATATGGTAATGAACGTGAAGAGCCTTGAAACTGTAAAGGGCTGCAGAACCTTAAGGAAGATCAAAACGTATTTTTTTTCATTTCTTTTTTAGCCATGACGAACAATAACAATGCCTTCAAGTGTGTAGCACTATTAGTCTCAGGAGTGGGCCCACTGTATTCCACCTCCTAGTATGGAGTCTAGCAACTGTAGGGGCTTAATAAATATCTGATAAATAAAAGAGCTAATGGCTACCACCAGCATTTCCACTTTTCTAATCTTTAGGACTCAAGGAAACATCATTTTCTTAAGTGAAAAAAAGTGTAACTTAGTGACTCAGACAGACCTAGGTTCAAATCTGGGCTGTGCCAGCACGGCCAAGGGTGAACCTGAGGAGGGGCGGTGAAGGATTGAAGAAAAGACAGACAAGAGAATGCAGCTGGGGCTCGGTGTATCTCCGGTGCCTGGATGAGGACACAAAAGACCCAGCCTGTAAGCCGATGCTTTATTTTATAGTCTGATTAAAACAAGTTTAGATTAACATGTATACAAACGCTCTTGTTTTGGCAACACTTGCTGCACCTCCCACAGCCTATTAGCTACTAAGGAAGGAATTAGGGAGGGCTACAAGGTCAGGCTTAATTATGCTGGGAGATCTCTGCCCTCCAGGCTGGGACTTGTTTGTGGCCCTGCCACAGGTCAGCCTGAGGCTTGATCCTAGAGCCGTTCCGACACAAATCCTAACTTGACCACTTACTAGCTGTCTAAGGCTAATTAGTCCATGGCTCTGAGCCTTCGTGCCCTGCTCAGGAAACTGTAGAAAATGGATCATTATCGTACCCCCAGAAAAAGTACTTGCTTTTGTTTTTGCATTTTCACTGTGAAGTATCTAGCTATAGCATTTATTATTATTATTTTTATTACTATTATCAATGTTGCTTGGGATTTAATAGGCTTCTTAAATCTGAATGATGTCTTCCATAAGTTCCAGAAAATTCTCAGTCATTATTTATTGAATGTTACCTATTCTGTTTTTGGATCTCCTCTTCAATCTAATAAATTTATTCTATTCTCCATTTATTAATATTTCCACCATATTTCCCATATCTTTTTCTTTCAGTGCTCATTTTCTCTGTGCTCATAGACTGGACTTGATTGATGGTGTTGGATAATTTGGTCAGATACATGCAAAAAATGAAACTAGACCAACAATTTACACTATACACAAGAATAAACTCAAAATGGATAAAGGACTTAAATGTAAGACCAGAAATCATAAAAATCTTAGAGAATCCATAGGCAGCAAAATATGTCATAGCAATATCCTTACTGATAGAGCTCCTAGGGCAATGGAAACTACGGAGAAAATAAACAAATGGGACTTCATCAAAATAAAAAGCTTCTGCACAGCCCCCTCCAAACCACAAAAAAAAAATCAACAAAATAAGAAAAAAGCACACTGCATGGGAGAACATATCTGCCAATGTTCTCTCTGATAAGGGTTTAATCTCCAAAATTTATAGGGAACTGGTACAACTTAACAAAAGGAAGATAAACAATCCAATCAAAAAGTGGGCAAAAGGCCTAAATAGGCACTTTTCGAAAGAGGACATACAGAAGGCCAAGAGACATATGAAAACATGCTCAAAGTCACTAATCATCCGAGAGATGCAAATCAAAATGACAATGAGGTAACATTTTGCACTGTCAGAATGACTATCAACAAGTCAACAAATGACAAGTGCTGGTAGGGATGTGGAAAAAAAGGAACCCTCGTGTACTGCTGGTGGGAATGCAGACTACTGCAGCCACTGTGGAAAACAGTGCAGAGTTTCCTCAAAACATTAACAGGAGCATTATGCTAAGTGAAATAAGCCAGTCAGAGAAAGATAAATATCACATAATCTCACTCATTTATGAAATATAATGAACAACATAAACTGATGAACAAAAATAGAACCAGAAACATAGAAGCATTGAACAGACTGTCCAACCTCTTAGGAAAGACGGGGCGGGGGGTGGGGGGTAAGAGATCAACCAAAGGACTTGTATGCATGCATATGAGCATAACCAATGGACACAGACAGTAGGGGGGGGTGAGGGAATGTGCTGAGGGGTGGGAGTGGCCAGGGAGAGGTCAATGGGGGGAAAAGGAGACTCATGTAATACTTTAAACAATAAATAATTTAATTTTTTAAAAAAGTAATTTAAAGAACCTGTTTTTACCCATCTACTGAGGTATTTTTTAATTATTCTATCTCTAGAGGTCTAAATCATGATTTTTGTTTTTTATAAACCCTACTTAGAACTTTCTAAACCACCTCCTCTTTTTACTCAGTGTTTTTTTCTTTTCTTAGTTTCAATTTACTTTTGTTTTTGTTTATTTAACTATCTTTTAAAATATCTTTAGTCTCTAAGATTGTTCTATGTTATGTAATAACATACTTTTTGGAGCTCTAATTCTTTGTTTTTGTGTCTGTTGATTCTTGCTCATTGCTTTCTTATGGGTGTTTTAATTTGTGATCTTAAGCTCATCTCCAGCCAGGCTTTGCTATCAGAATCCTATATAGTTTTGGGTCAGAGAGTGTTCCTCTGGGATGGGGTTGTGACAGAAGGACTCAGGAGACAATTTGAAGAGGCTCCTATTGGACAAAGATGGGACAATTCAAACTTCAATGAGAATGATAACCTGCAATTGATTGGAATACATCATACTAGTACATGTTTAAAGCCATGAGAAATGACACATTAAAATAATCATATTAGTTACCTTTGGAAGGTGCTCTTTCATGTACACACTGTATGTAAAGGTAACTGAAGAGTTGATAAGAAGTGTCTTTTTATAAAGGAAATTCTCAGCTAATAGATGAAGAAGTGATGCAATAAGAAATCACTATTTTGCAACTTCAAGTGATATAACAGATGTAGTCATCATCAATGGCTGCTAATGTCACAGAGACTCTAAGCAAGACAAACATGCTTTTAACAGGACACAAGCCCACTGTAACCATTGCAACCCTTTAACACATACTTAAGTGCCACTAAGTTTCAAGTCTTGAATGGTTTTAAGCATTTAAACATGTGGGTAGACCATTTCTTTCTTTTCTTTCTTTTTTTTTTTTTTTTTTTTTTTTTATAAAAGTGCTTTAAAATATATAGAATTTTTTAAATTTTGTTATTCTGTTTGCTGATTTCCTTTGTTTTTTTTTAAAGGGCTTTTATTTTTATTTTTAAATATATTTTTATTGATTTCATTGATAGCCTGATCGCTGTTTCTCAGTCATTGATTTTTTAGAGAGAGTAGAAAGGATGGGAAGAAACAGGGAGTGAAACATCGATTGAGAGAGATATATTGATTGGTTGCCTCCCGCAAGCGCCCCAACTGAGGTCAGGGATCAAGCCTGCAACCAAGGTTTATACCCTTGACCAGAATCAAACCTGGGACCCTTCAGTCCACGGGCTAACACTCTATCCACTGACCCAAACTGGTTAGGGCTAATATTACTTTCTACTCAGTTATCAATATAAAAACAAAACAAAAAAAGCAGTCTTTGAGATTGAATCATTTTCCTGTAACATATGGCTACACAATTCAAAAATACAGGGCAGGGCAAAAGTAGGCTTACAGTTGTTGTTCATATGGAAAATAAAACAATAATTAATAAACAATAATAATACAAGAATAAACTCTGTTTCGTGTACTCACAACTGTAAACCTACTTTTGCCCCACAGTGTATACATCCTATATTCTGAAGGTCCAGTTATTTGGGTGCAGCAGAAATCTCAGTGTGCTTCCCAGGTATCAACCCATGCCAACCACTGGGTGACAACCTGGGGTCTATAGCCATTTTGAAGGCATCTTCCTATATACACTGACCCTGACCCTACATATATAAGCTCAGCCTTACATAATCTCATATAGAAAAACAGGTTCAGAAGGAAGCTTTAAAACACCCATAAACATCAGCAGGACTTAGCTGAAGTAGAAGTAGAATTATGGCCTCCAAATTTCCTGTGAGCCCTAACATGTTGTAACAATAGTAGTTTATCATTCATGGTCACGGGGACACTCAGAGCCACAGATGGGAAAAGTACATTGCAAATGCCCCTTTCTCATTATTGAGAATTTTATTAGCTCCTTTCTATGAATGATGTGGGGAACTAAGCATTTAATCAGAAGTCCTCATTTTGAATCCTCTTTGCCATTAGTTTGTGGTACATTGAGTTCCTGAGTCCTTTTGTGAAAAGGCAGGGGATGAAAGACAAAATGTCACCAACTGAACGGAAATCAACCATGAGAACGTATGACAGACCCAGGTGAACTGCAAATAGAGTAAAGTCACTCTAGTACAAACAGGAAACCACTAATTAGATTTTGAGCTGAGCATAAATGCCTCCTAAATTGCATGTTAATACAGGAACTCACTGTATATTGATTCAATTTTCTTTAATCAAAGGATGCACTGGCTAGATGTGTCCCCAGGGGCTTAAGTGTGCTGAGCACCCTCCATCCAGCAATGGTTGTATTGAAATGCAAATAACATCCTGAGCCGTCATTTGTGTCCCTAGTGTTTGGAAACAGGTTGTTCTAAATTATTATTTTTATCTTTTTTCTTGTCTTGGCCTTAGGAAAATGTCAAAAGGGGCCAGAACGCATGCAGAGCTCAGGCAAACAAATACATCAATATGAATTAAACACAATCCAGGCCCATAAGTTTAAGTCCCTGTACCGATCTGACATCACACAGTCCTCAGTAAGGATGTGGAGTTAAGCTTTACAGTTGGCTACAGGTGTGACTGAAAGCATGGCCAGCTTCTGACTATGGCACTATATCAGGGGAGAAGCAGGAAGGATCAGAAGAAAGCACAACAAGGGCATAAAGAAAGAAAGATGGACAGAGGAAAGTAAATGTCTAGTGGGGAACTATTTGCTTGGTAGTGTGGGAAAGGCACAAATTTTCCTTTACTCTCAAGGTTCTTGTGGCTTGTCTAGTAATTAAATAGACATGAGACAGATTAGCAAGAGAAAATACCTAAATTTAATACATACATGGGAACCCTGCATACATGAGAGAATCAGAGACCCCCACATGCAGGAAAGGTTCAGAGGTAGAAAGGGGGATTAGGTAAAAAAGACATTCTAAGCTAGGGATGAGGTAATGCACTGGGGGCTTCAAAGGTTCATTGCAGGATGATAAGAACAGGAGATTGTCTTGCCCTATAGATGAGTTGAAAGAGGTTATCTCTGATGATAATCTTTTATTAGGAACTAGGCCCAAATTCATGTTCTCCTCGGTAGTTAGAGGGAGGGACAGAAGATTCTCTTGAACGTATAGCTAAAGTTGCCTTTAGCTCAACACAACCTGCATACCACAAAGGCACGTCTTGGGGTGACCCATTATGGACCCTCACAATTGAAATATAACCAAAGAAGCATTTAACACTTGAACACATTAGCCTAACATGTTCATCCTGACATAGCTGAACTCAGTCCATCATCACAATAAACTGAGAACCAATCAGACACATTTAGAGTTCAGAATATAAGACAAATATTTATATATTTATATACTAGTGGCCCGGAGCACAAATTCATGCATATTAAAAGGAAATTAATTAGAATATTTTAATATCACTATTTGCCCTTTCTCTATAAAAGCGTCAACCAAATTCACGATCGACAATCACAGGTTGAAACATGCATGCGACTGGCACCAGCTAGAGCTTTATATGTATCGCGCATGCACGAGTCAACTTAGCCTTTTATAGATATAGAATAAACTTGCTTAATTAGACCTGCTTTCTGATTTAGCTAAAATTTTTCCAGCCCAGTGAAGCACCCCAACTTCTCTTTCAGGTAATTGTCAGCAACACAGCATAAATATCAACACAAAGCAGATTATGATTGTAGATCATGCAGGGAGAACAAAGGGAAAAATATTTAACTGCAGCAGTGTTTTGACTATATTCTGTGCAGTGAGAAAACCTGAAGTCATTTTCAAGGTCCACCATTTCTTACTTCTTTTCAGTCGGGTCAAGTTTCTAAGCTTTCTAAATCTCCATTTTCTGGCTAATGAAAAGAAAATACATAGGATTCTATCAAGCCTCCTATCTACCTACTCCAGGACTTCTTTGAGGATCAAATGAGATGAGGCATGGGAAAATGCTTCACAGACATTTGGTTAAAGTGTAAAATGTTTCCACCTGGCTATAAAGCAAGTTGTGTTCCTGAGCTAAAGAAACTCCAAGGAGGCTAGTTACTAGGGAGAGGAAGCCGGGCATTGCTATGTAACATCATTACCCAGATGGACACTTGTCATATTAGCCTTTTATATATATAGATAGTTCTGTAACCAAAGCCCAGGTTCAGCTGCCTGGCTCTTGAAAGCCAAACTCATGACACAGGTGCTAGTGGAAAAAGGAAAGAGGTCTATTCCAGTGCTGGCATCTCAAGAAAATGGCAGACTCTTTTACAAAGCCCATCTCTCCATCTCAGTGAAGGCAGAGGTTTTTATAAGGAGGGAGAGGGAAACAAGGAAATCAAGTGGGAGAAGGGGGTTGAAAAGTTCTCTACGTTCAGCCAGCACAGTCCATTCCAATAAGGATCTTGAAACTGGTCCAGATATGGTCTGGTTTGCATCACCCTGGTCTTCATCATCCTGGTTCTACATCATCCTAGTTCCACATTTGAGGTCAGTAAATCTCCCGGAACTGGGATGACTGAAGGTCAAAGTCTGCATCCTCTGAAGTTAGTTCTTAAGATTCTTATACAAACATGCTGTTTATCTATAAGCTACGTATTAGTCAGAGTCAGCATTTACAGAAACAATGTGAAAAGAATGGTGGGGTGGGTTACAATTCCCCCACTGTTACAGTTCTCGGGTTAGCTCTCTGTCAGAACAGTCTGCCTCCCAGCATATTTTGTGTCTTGAGAAAAATGGCGGCTGCCTGATTTTGAATTTCCCCCACCCCACAGTCCCTGAAACGAAAACTAAATCAACAAAGAGACCAACGAGGAGAGCGGGAAAAGTAAGAGGCAGACAGTATAGAGAAGAGGAAGGAAATCTACCAAAAATGAATGAAAGTCCAACAAGTTTCTCCTAAATCAGTGGTTCTCCAAGTGTGGTCCCTGGAATATCAGCATCAGCACCACCTGGGAACTTGTTAGAAACGCAAGTCCTCAGGCCTCACCGCAGGCCTACAGTCAGAACCAGGATGGAGGCCCTGCAATGTGTCTTCCAGGTAATTCTGATGCAAGCCGAGACTGAGACGCCCTGTCTTCCGTTATCTCCCTAAGACTGTGCCCCTTTCCTAGCCCCACTGAAAAGACACCAACAGCTCCTAAGTCAGCTGCTTCTATTGCTAACAGAATACTGTGAAAATGACCCGTAAGTCTGACACTGACCTCCACACCTGAAGCTTTAGGAAAGACATTCAGATAGAACTTCCCCAGTGAACCTTTACCCCGGGACATCCACCCCTTTCCTCGGTGTGTTTGTGGCCCCATTCTTCCTCTAAGCTCAAGGCTTCTAATTTCATCTTTCTCCTAATTTTATTGTCTTGCCTTATAATCAGGTTCTGCAAAGGATCTTTCTAGGGAATAACTAAGTTAACTCCATGCAGATTTCTATGTCGAATTAGGCAGCATACTGATGTGGCCTCCAGAAAATTAAATTACTAGGGTGTTATTGCATATTTATACCATTGACACCACTCTCATAATTTATAAACTGAATTTTATTTAATCTCCTAAAATGAGCTCCTAATAATTTTTTTCAGAGGATTCCTGGTATCATTATATTATTTTATACTTAAATAATTTTTCTGGGGATTTCTGGTTATTATAAAGACCCTTCGTTTCCTTCACCTTTAAAACCAAACAGTAATACTAAATTTTCAAGGTCATTTTGAAGACTACGATATAATGTTTGTCACCAGCATGTGCTTAATAAACAGTATCTAATATTACTGATATTTCAGCTTACTCTATTATATCTAAACTTCCTAAATAACCCAAAATGCAAATTTTCACTCTAATAAACCTATGAATAACCTGGGAGAAAAATGGGAACTTAAAATTTTAATTTTAAGAGCCTTTAAATACTTGAGAGAACAAGTACAGTAAAAGAAGCTTTATAGTTCTCTTTTTCTAAACCATAATACACCAAGTAGAATGGTTTTTAAGGGCCTATAGGTTTTCACTAGCTAAGCGGACTCAGAAGATAAAAAAACTGCTAACCGAATGGCCCTAGTAGAGGGCCCACAGCCTCACAGTGATAGAGCAGGGGTTACCTTGGCAGCGCTCTGGCACAGATGCTTGCCGAGGCCTCTGCAGGCCAGGGTGGGGGGCATGAGAAGAGAGCCAGTCGGGGTGGGAGACGAGATTATGGGCTGGGCCCTACTAATTGGGAGGCTTCTGTCGTTCTCATACAATGACTTCTTTGCAAAATTGCAATGTGGAATCTGTGTCTAACATGACTGTTGGCACAGTTTTCTAAGTTTTTCTTTTCCTTTGCCCTAGATTTAACCTCACATTTCCTGACCACACGAAATTAGTTGGTTCAGGTCGAGCTGTCACTGTCAATAGGGGATGGGCTAAAAATAAAGGCTGCAATTGTATGGGGTGCTCTGATGAAAAAGGATGGGATTAATTATCTCCACTCAACAGGAAGTCAAGGTATAAGTGATTCATCTCTAAGTTTATAATCCTGATTTTATGAGCATTTCCAACAGTTTATGGAAATTGCAAATGAGCATGCAAACCAACTTGATATTCAGAACAGTCGGCTTCATTAAACACTAATCACAATTTCTACTCGTGGTCCCATACCTCATTCTAATTTTGCACTCAGAAGCTGCCCTATTGAATCTGACTGTGATGGGTAGACCCTGAGGATGGAATTGCAAACTTTTTAAATGTCATAAGTTTTACATCATGGCAATGCCCTCAGCAGTACTTGGGGGAGATACAGTCATGATTGGAAATAGCAGATGATGAAAAATAATATTTATCACATGGTCCCTGATTGTAATGCACTGAAGATTTTTATCCATCTACCCATTCATCCACCCACCCACTCATTCTTTCCTTAGACAATGCGCCAGGCACTGGTGCCAGACACTGGAGTTAGAAAGTTGAATATAGTCCTGGTCTCCTGTTATAAAAGGATACAAACAATTATAAGCAATATAGTAAGTGCTGTGATGGAGTGAGCATAAGGGCACCCACTGGACAACTCTATAGAATAAATAGACTATTTATAGAATAAAATTTCACTGCTGCTCCCTGGAGATGTGCATTAGAACCTCGGATGCTGCTGAAATACAAGGAAGGGCTGGGCAAGAACAGAGAAAGCTCCGTTAGAAGGCGTATCAACCTGAGTTTTGAAGAACTGGCCATGTGAAACAGGGAAAAGGAGACATGCATGAAGGTATAGTTTTGTTTTTCATGAAATAAGGTTTATTCTTCAGCTTGAATCTTTTTTAAAAAATATATACTCCATTGATTTTTTACAGAGAGGAAGGGAGAGGGGCAGAGAGCCAGAAACATCGATGAGAGAGAGACATCGATCAGCTGCCTCCTTGCACACACCCGACTGGGTATGTGCCCGCAACCAAGGTACATGATCTTGACCAGAATCGAACCTGGGACCCTTTAGTCCATAGGCCAACGCTCTATCCACTGAGCCAAACTAGCTAGGGCAGCTTGAATCTTTTAACCAAAAAGATGTCATGTCTACTTCCTGCCAGTTCCCTTCATTCTTGAGAAAATTTCAAGTGTTGACAATCTGCAAATTCCAGTTGTTCTTTTTGTGTGTTTTCTTCCATCATCATTGATCCCCACTATGCCCTCTCCCACTTCCACCCGCCCCCCACAATCACCACACTGCTGTCCATCCAAAAAGTTCTCTCCCTTTTTTTCTTTTTTGCTCAATCCCTCCACCAAATATGTTTTTTATTGATTTGAGAGAGAGAGAGGAAGAAGGTGGTAGAGGGCAAGAGAGAAAAAGAGAGAAACATCAATCAGTTGCCTCCTGTATGCACCCTGACCGGTGTCCCCACTGGGAATTGAACCTGTAACCCTGACATGTGCCCTGAGCAGATTACCAACAACCCCTCAGTGCAAGGGATGATGCTCAACCAACTGAACCACACCGGCCAGGACAAGCGATACACATTTTTGAGAATCATTTCCAACACTTCCTCACAGGTACAAATCCTCTGCATCACTTCCAAAGAAAACCCACCAGACAATAATTCTGGCTTCAGTAAAATAATTAGAAGTTATTTGTGTGTAGTGGATTTTATTACTGGTGAGAATTACACAAGTATATCCCACTTTCTCTAATAACAACTGAAACAGGGACAATGCTCAACAACTCAAAGGAATAAATAAACAACATTGATATTGAACCGCAATGCCCTCTGGCATAAACAACAAAAATAAACCTTCACTTTCCTTTTTAAAAACCCTGAGCCATTGTTTCAGCAAAGCATTTCTGAGTCATAGACTTGAATGAAGAGACATCCTTCAGTATTAGTAAAAGTTCTCCAGAGAAACAGAACCAATAGAATGTAGAGAGAGAGAAAGATTTGTTTTAAGGAATTGGCTCACATGACTGTAGGGCCAGCAAATTTGAAATCTGCAGGACAAGCTGCAAGGCTGGAGATTCAAGGAAGAGTTGATATTGCTATCCTGTGTCCAAAGGCCATCTGGGACCTGTCTTTTCTCTTAAGGCCTTTAATTGATTGAATGAGGCCCATCACATTATGGAGAATTATCTGTATTCGGTCTACTGATTTAAATATTAACCATATAGTCTGCCTGGCAGCTGGCATAGCTCAGTGGTTGAGCATTGATCTATGAACCAGGAGGTCACGGTTCACTTCCTGGTCAGGGCACATGCCCAGCTTGTGCACTCAATCCCCAGTGTGGGGAGTGCAGGAGGCAGCTGATCAGTGATTCTCTCTCATCATTAATGTTTTTATCTCTCTCTCCCTAATCCTTCCTCTCTGAAAGTAATAAAAATATATTTTTAAAAAATAAATAAATAATAAATGTTAATTATATCTAAAAATATATCTTCACAGCAACATCTAGATTGGTGTTTGACAAAATAACTAAATACCACGGCCTAGACAAGCTGGCACAAACAATTAACCATCACATCCCATATCCCAAATCTCGGTGAATGGCAGCACCGTGCACCCAACTGTCCAAGTAAGAAGCAAACACCTAACCACCCTAGTCAGTTGGGCTCAGTGGATAGAGCATCAACCCATGGACCGAAAGGCCCTACTTTGGTTCTGGTCAAAGAAATCTTCCCAGCTCCATTTGATTGTCCAAGGTAGCACTCAATCCCTAAAAGTTTCTGTTTGTTTTCTTTTTTAAGAGTGAAGCACATCTTTGCAAGACATTTCTCAAATAGAATTCCAAATAGAGAGCCTGGGCTTGCTTAGCCTCACACAATCTTTAGAATATTCATGAGTGTTTCAGGATCTCTTCTCCAGGGACTACCCAAGCAATCATAGTAAGGCAGAAAGCAAGAGAATACAAATCAATCGAAGGAAGACTGGTATGGCTACTTGCTCTATGCAAGAGAAGGATGTAGCTTGTTTTGCTGCCCACTCCTAAAAACTTTACATGACTTTAGAAACCCTGTAAAGTCCACCTTTCAGTGATGTATGCAGTACTAATGCAATGATGTATGGTACTAATTGCAGCCCATAGGTCCTTTCAAGCCAGTGAATATGAATATTTTAATATTTTAATTTCTTTCCATTTAGCCCACAATACACATTAATGTGACCTGAAGCCAAGGTCCTAAACTACTCTGCTTAACTTGGTTATTTGCCAGAGTACAGGGAATTCAGAGTACAGCTGAGTACAATAGAATTGAAAGTAAATGGGTTCCAATTGATCTCCCACAATTGGAGTTCTAAAATTTCATGATAAAATGCTTTGAAGTAGGTTTCTTTTTTATTCATCGTGCTGAGCACTCAGTGAATTCTTTATATCTTCAAGCGTATATCCTTCAGTTTGAGAATTTTTCTTTTCTCTCTTGAATAATTTTCTCTCTCTCTTTCTTAGTTCTGAATATATTTGCAAATAATATTCAGGATACTGATATTCAATTAAACAGCTACTGGACCTCTTGACATATCCTCTAATTACATCTCTTTTTCCCTCTATATTCCATCTTTGTCTGACAGTCTGGTTTCTAGTAGCTTAGTGGGAGTAAGATAGTTTGTGCCTCACTGTCCAATATGTAAACTTTCACTTAGTTCTACTGTTTGAATAAGATGTGTGTCTCCCACTGTCCATGGTGTCTTAAGTGTAGAGCCTGTCTGATTCCATTTCTCCAAATAATAAACTCTTGCCCCTTGTCTACTGATATGTGGGAGGTAGTTGCCTGATTGCATAGGGTTCCAAAAGGAATCTAGTGTTTTCCTTCTCCTCTGCCTGTGAGGCATCTGGTACTTCCAATTCCTTAGCCTTTCTGGAGTTCTGGGATTGAACTGGTTTCTTCTTTCCATTTCCTTCTGCAGGATTCCATGAATTATCTAAATAATACAGTAAAGCAATTAAGAGCTCAGGACCTATGTCCAGATAGCCATGGTTTGAATCTAGGCCCCTCACTACAGACAAGTTACTTAACATCTGTGTTTCAATATTTTATAAGTGGAGGTCATAATAGTGACTACCTCTTAAGGTTGTTATACCTAACGGATGAAATAATACCTTTAACACATTTAGAGAGGTGAAAGAGTTGTACATTAAAAATAAGAAAATATTGCCAAAACCGGTCTGGCTCAGTGGATAGAGCATCAGCCTGCAGACTGAAGGGTCCCGGGTTCGATTCCAGTCAAGGGCATGTACCTGGGTTGTGGGCACATCCCCAGGGGGTGTGCAGGAGGCAGCTGATCGATGTTTCTCTCTCATCGATGATTCTCTCTCATCAATGTTTCTAACTATCTCTCTCCCTTCCTCGCTGTAAGAAATCAATTAAATATATTTTTAAAAAATAAGAAAATATTGCTAAAATAAATCCAAGAAGACATCATGTGTTCATGAATTGGAAGACTCGATATTGTTAAAATGTGAATACTACCTAAAGCAATCTACAGATAAGTATAATCCTTACCAAAATCCCCATAGCATTTTTTAAATAAGTGGAAAAGTCCATCCTAAAATTCATATGGAATCTCAAGGGACCCTAGAGAGCCAAAACGATCTTGAAAAAGAACAAAGTTGGATGTCTCATACTTTCTGATTTCAAAAGATATTACAGAGGTACAGTAATCAAAACATTGTGTTACTGACATTAAGACAGACATATAGACCAATGGAATAGAATAAAGAGTCCAGAAATTTGGACAAGGGTGCCAAGATCATTCAATGGTGAAAAGAACACTCTTTTTCAATAAATGGTATTGGAATAACTGATATTTACATGCAAAAGAATGAAGTTAACTCCAACCAAATAAAAGACCTAAATGTAAGACCCTAAAACTGTAAACCCTTAGAAGAAAACATAGGGGAGGACACTTCATGACATTTATTTGCCAACTAGTGGCCCAGTGCACAGATTTGTGCTTATTGAAAGAAAATTAAGCCCTGACTGGTTTGGCTCAGTGGATAGAGCGTCGGCCTGCAGACTGAAAGGTCCCAGGTTCGATTCTGGTCAGGGGCATGTACCTTGGTTGTGGGCACATCCCCAGTAGGGAGTGTGCAGGAGGCAGCTGATCGATGTTTCTCTCTCATCAATGTTTCTAACTCTCTATCTCTCTGCCTTCTTCTCTGTAAAAAATCAATAAAATATTTTTAAAGGAAATTAATTAGAAGAAATATTTTAATATTGCTATTTGCCCTTTCTCTACAACAGAAGTGTCAACCAAATTCACAATCGACAATGAGAGATCAAAACACACACATGTGATTGGTGCCAGCGAGAGCTTTTATGTATTGTACATGCATGAATCAATGTTTATTTTTAAATTACCAGTGCACATCATATGTACTGGCCGGTTGGTAGGTCGGATGGTCAGATGGACGTACGGTCAGTCACTTAGCCTTTTATATATACTAGAGGGCCGATGCATGAAATTCGTGCAAGGGGCTCCCAGCTTCATCTGGAAGATTGTCTGGAAGGATGTCTGGAAGGTCGTTCGGCTATTCAGTCTAATTAGTATATTACACTTTTGTTATTATAGATATAGATGATTTTTTATACAACACCAAAAGTATAAGCAACAAAAGTAAAATCAGTACATAAATTGGACATATTAAAAACATCTGTGCATCAAAGGACATAATTAATAGAGTAAAAAAAGCAAACCATGGAAAACACAAAGATGGTGTCGTAGGTAAACACCTGTATTCACCACCTCCTACAACCACATCAAAATTACAACTAGAATACAGAACAACCATCATCCAGAACTGCCTGAAAAGCTGGCTGAATGGAAGTCCTACAACTAGAGAAGTAAAGAAGGAAGCATGTTGAGACTAGTAGAAGGGGTGGAGGTGCAGAATGGGCTGATCCAGCACCCACGTGAACTGCTTTTTTAATCAGGAGGGAAATCGTGTCTGCGGAGGCTGCCCATAGGAGCAAGAGGTCCCAACCCCACACCAGATCCCCAGCCCAGACTCCCAGACCTGGGAAGAGAAGTCCCCATAATGAAAGGCTGTAAAAAACCAGTACGGATTGGGGCTCAGTGACACAGAGGCTGCTGGAAACTCACATGTTCCTTTTAAAGGGCCTGCACATGAACTGAACTTACAAGTTCCTGCTTCCTCTGAGCTCCAGCCAGGGCAAGGCAGACACATATTGGAGGAACTGGATTGTCTGGCATCAGGGCAGGAACTCGGGGGCAGCTTTCTCCCAGACAGGGCTACTTGCAGGGGTCATTGTTCCTGTGCTGGGACCTCCCTGGTTGCAGGGCTGACTGGCAGCCATAATGGAGTTTCCACTCAGTGTGGCCCACAATGTTTGATCCTCCCTGGTGATTCCCTGAGACCCTGTCCCATCCAATTTGCAGCCCCACCCAAGCTGTTTGCAGTGGCTTTTCCAAGAGAAAAGCAAATCAAAATAAACAAGAAATATAATGAACAAAATAAACTAGTGAATAAAACAGAATCAGAGGCATGGAAGCATGGAACAGACTGATGAATCTCCGAGGGAAGGGGGCGTGGAGTAACCAAAGATCTTACATACGGACACAGGCAGTAGAGAGGTAAAGTCCTGGGGCACAGCAAAGCTCTCATTTAGACTTGAAGATCAGATAAAGAGCTTCACAAACAAGAAAAAACTAAAGGAGTTCATCACCATCAAACCATTGTTACATGAAATGTTAAAGGATATTCTTTAAGGGGAGGAAGAAGAAGGAGAAGGAGGAGGAGGAAGAGAAATGAGGGACATCTGTAATACTCTCAACAATAAAGGGTTTTTTTAATTATAATAGGCAAAACTAAAAAAAAATTAATAAAAGCAGCCCATGAAATGGGAGAAAATATTTGCAAATCGTATATATGGTAAGTGGTCAATATCCAGAATGTATAATGAATTCCTACAACTCACAATAACATGATTAAGAAATGGGGGAAAGTCCCAGCAGGCAGCTGGCATGGCTCAGTGTTTAAGCATCGACCTATGAACCAGGAGGTCATAGTTTAATTCCTGGTCAGGGTATATGCCCGGGTTGCAGGCTTGATCCCTGGTAGGGAGCATGCAGGAGGCAGATTCCTTCTAAGCACTGATGTTTCTATCTCTTTCTCCCTCTCCTTCCCTCTCTGAAATCAATAAAAATATATTTTAAAAATAAGAATAAAGAATGGGGGAAAGGCCTAAATAGACACTTCTCCAAAGAAGATATACAAATGTCCTTTCCCCATCTGGCTTCAGTCCCAGAGAGACAATTCTACCTCCCCCGTTATCTCTAGTGAGAAAGAAATCAAACAGAAACTTTCTCTTTGGATCATTATCAGTACCTTAAAAGACTGTCCTGCTCTCCATAAAAACACTTGAGCACTTTCTATATACCTCAGTTAACCGTCCCATCTACCTTAGGGCTCTTGAATATAAGATGAGGCACCCTGGGTGAGAAAAAAAACCTTTACTTTCCCAGACAGGGTTGAAAGTCCAGGACAACCTGCAGGATTCCCAGACTGACAGACATCCAATGGCTGCTCCCTTCCTACTGTTTCAATCACAGCCCGGAGAGTCTGACCTTCCAGCTCCCCGGGTTTCTAGTGCTAAATCACAGTCCCTTAGAAAATCAACCCTCTGAGAGGCATTAATCATTTCTCTACTCGTGGATAAAATGTTTTCTCTACTGATCATGGGCAGGAAGCTCTCTCAAAAATGATCTGTATTCTAAGGTGACTCCTTCCAATCTTCCCTCCCACGGAAACATCTTTCCATGCACGGTTCCAGCCTACAACCTGGGCACTTCTCCTCATGATTTATTCTGGTATTCAGACATCTTAGAAGTCATGTAATTCACCTCCAACTTTGCATGTAGAAAGAAAACTGAGGTAAGGCATGACCAAGAGGCAGAGCTGTCAGGGCCTGGTTCAAGTCTGGATTCCTGTCCAGCTGCCTGTCCCACCAAAGGGCAACCATGTATTTCCAAGACCACAGAGAGTCTCAAGAAACTAAGCTTTAAGGATCTCCTTCGTTTGTGCTAAGTGATCCTGACCAGGTTAATGACCTTGTTCTTCAAGATGTGGTCCCCAGACCAGCAGCTTTGGCAATACCAGGGAAATGCAGAATCTCAAGCCCCATGTCAGGCCTACTGACTTAGAATCTGATTTTAACGAGATCCCCAGATGATATGTATGTTAAAGTTTGAGGAACACTGACTTAAACTATCCCAGTCTCAATATCTTCATCTATTAAACGGGATGATAGTAACTACACCTCTTGAGATCGCTCCAAAAAGTAACAGCAAGGTATCTTGCAAGCAGCTATAAGAGGCCTTGGTTTGAAAGCTCCGAGATTCTCTTCAAGGAGCTTTCGAGCTCAGCCATCTGGCAGAACTAAAATAAATGAAATCTCCATCCACGGCTTCAATTGAATCCATATATCTTATAACTTATGGTAATGGTTACAGCAGGAGCTAGAGAATAATTCAAACGAAGGAATAACATATTTAGTTGTTGGCTCTGGGTGAGGTCTCCTGGGTTTGCTCATTTCCTAGAGGCAAACTTGAGAGAGGCGTTTATCTTCATTAACCCCAGTTTTTGCATCTGTAAAGTGAGGATAATAGTGCATCATGTGATGATGAGAATTCACTTAGGTAATCCATGTGAAGCACTCAGCACAGAGCCTGCCGCATAGAACATTTGCAGAAAACTCAGCCCCCATCACCATCCTCATCATCTTCATTATCTTCATTCTTGACACATCCTCCGTTATGTCACTCAATCGCCCTGACTTGGGAAGAACACAGCACAAATGCTCCTAATTGAGAGACAGGACAGGAGCCTTTCCTTTGACGTGAATAATAACTGAAACCTGTTTCCCTTTCAAGAAGGTAATCTTATCTGTGGCAAGTAAACAGCTTTCTCACCTTGCCCTTCACACAGAATCTTATTGGGGAAAATTTGATCAACCCCGTCAGCCTCGAAGTCCACCATCTTCGAATGGGGAGAGGTGAATCAAAGGGCAGTATGTTCACTCCCTTGAGAGTTGGGATAAAGAAGGGGGCAGCTTGTGAACTGCCAGCACCCTGCAACCACAATCTAGGTCTCTCTCCAGGCAACAGAAAACACAGGCGGCAATTACAGGCTGTTGCTTTTTTTGTGCTTGACACTTTCCTAAGTACACCAGCAACCATGCCATGAGGAGGGTAGAGCAGGCACTATGATGCCTCATACGAGGCTCAGAAAAACTAAACGATTTTTCCAAAGTCACAAAGCTAGTAACCAGGAGGAATCAAGACGGGGTATTTCTCCCAGGCTTTCTCTCGCATACATTGGGAAAGAAATCTCAGAATGGATCATGCCCTAAGCTATTTTTAGAAATTCTCTGATTGTTCATTGATTTTTTAATGGGAATGAGCTGAGAATCAGCTGAGAACAAGAATGGTACACAAACCCACCATCGTGAGAAAGGAAGCCTGGGGTGGGGTTGGATGGAGAAAGGGGAGGAGAGGTGGTTTCCTAGACAAACATCTCAAACTCCATAGTTTTCCTGAAGGTGAGATCTGACCATGCCAAACCCACCCATTTGCAAGCTCTTTTGGATCTGGTCCTAGACCAGGTCCCTGGGGACAGGGACTTATATCTCCAATGGCCAGCACTGTGCTGGGCACAGAGTAAATTCTCATACAGTTTTGCTGAATGAATGAATGAATGAATGAATGAATGGTTTTGTCTTTCACATGGTCATTGCCCTCACCTTCAGTTTTCTCCCTACTTCCTCTCTGATCTCTCTAGCTGGGCTCAGTGTCGGGGCTCCTAATCAAGAAGGGAATTAGCCCAGTGAAGGCCTCACCTTGGCCCAGCATAGAGTGCAAAGCAGCTCTCGCCCTAGGAGAGCAGTTTTCAGTTGAACCAAGCTCAGCAGGTTTATTGCTCATTCCTCTCAGACACATCAGATTTGACATTTCTCCCAGCAGAGGGATTTCTTGTTGCAAACGAAATGGAATCAATACAGTTTTATTAACCATCCAGTGTAATAAATTTGCTTCAGATGACAACCTCTACGCCTGATTCTTGCCAATCCAGACTGAGTCTGAGATACAAAAGGAATGTGTCCAAGTGTTATTCACTCCTCCGGCCCCACCCCCGCCCTCCAGCCCCCATCCTGAGCACCACCTCCCCAAACCCATCCTTTATCTCCTCTGCCTGAACTTCTGCACAGTCTCTGAATCATTCTCCGGGGCTCCAGGCTGTCTTCCCTCCAGCCTTTCTTCACCTAATCTGAACACTTCCCCCTTCCTGTGGCATTCACGGTCCTTCACAATGTGGCCCCCCATCTCCTGACTGATTGCTCACCACTCGTCCCAATATCCTACAGGTCAAAGGAACCGTTCTCCAGACAGCCCACAAACTTCCCCAGCTCTGGACGCTTGCTCATGCTAGTTCCTCTGCCTAGCATGCCCTTCCCTACTCCTTTATCAGAACTCCCGACTCATTTTTCAAGGCCCACTTCCTCTGCAAGACTTTCCCTAAAGGCCCCAGAAAGAAGCAGTTACTCCCTCCTCCATGCTTTCTCACTATTATTTTACTTATTGCCTGATACCTGGGACATTCTATTTTAATTTACTTGTCTCTTCTCCCACTTGTAAACATCTCTAAGATGGGTATGCAGTGTTGTTCAACCTTTAGATATCCTTGAATACCCCATGCCTACCACAGTATCTGAACCAGGCACACAAAAGTATGCTGACCTGCGCCAAAAAAAAGCTAATAGGATTGTCCAAATCTCTGGAGAACTCAGGAGCTCTTGGTTTAGGCAATTCACATGTTGCAGCTGGTCAGAGCCATTGAAAGGTAAGGAACACCCTCATAAAAATATCTAAATTAGCGAAACTTTTTAGAGTGCAATATATCAATATATTTCAACGTTTTAAATGAGCAGACTCTTGGACCTGGACATCATACTTCCAGGAATTCTTCCTATAAACATTCTCACATTCATGTACTGAGAAATATCAACAGGAATGTTCCAGTGCAGCTTTGTTTATTATAGCAAAAAAAGTTGGATACAACCTAAGTACTCCTTAATGGAAACACTAGTTAAAAGGAAAATGTTTTACCTATCCCATGTAATAATACTAAGCTACTAACAAAAATGAAAAGACCTAGATGAACTAACCTGGAAAGCTGTCTAAGATACAACGATAAGTGAGAAAAGCACGTTGCAGCACAATGGAAAGGCAATGAGCCAAACTATTGACAGTGGTCATCTTTAGGACATGGTATTAAAGAATCATTTCATTCTCGCCCTAGCCAGTTTGGCTCAGTTGGCCCGCAGAATGAAGGGCCCAGGTTTGAATCTGGTCAAGGGCACGTGCCCAGGTTGTGGGCTCAATCCCCAGTAAGGAACGTGCAGGAGGCAGCCAATCAATGATTCTCATCATCGATGTTTCTATCTTTCTCTCCCTCTCCCTTCCTCTCTGAAATCAATAAAAACATATTTTTAAAAAAAGAATAATTTCATTCTCAACCTACAGATTTCCATACTTTTATTTCCAGGCAAGCAATCCTATATAATAAAAGCCTAATATGGAAATTTTCCCCTCGACTGGGAGTTCGACCACTCACTATGACATGCACTGACCACCAGGGGGTGGTGCAGAACATGGCGGGTGTCGGCAATGCAGAGCTGGCAGTGGGCGGCAGCGGAGGCACTGCCAGCCCCAATGGGCCCTGACAAGAGCGGGACCATGGTGGAATGGTGGAGCAGATGAGTGGGCAGTGCCAGGCCAAGGCAGGTGCGAATGGGGCCCGATCACCCCACCAATCTCCCCACAGATGGTGACCAGTAGCAGCGGGGGGTGGGGGGGGTGCGGGCAGGACTGCCACCCGGCTCCCAGGCACTGAGGGAGCTGGGTGGGGGCCCAATAACTCAGGCAGAGGTGGGCATGTGGGGGCCTGGGGGCCCAGGTGCTGCCCAGGCCCAGAGTCAGCTGGGACCTGCCCTTCCATGCCAGACGCTCACGCTTCAATCACTGGCCAGGCCTAGGGACCGCACCTGTGCATAAATTTCGTGCACTGGGCCTCTAGCTCATTTGTAATTCAATACATACTTCTTTTTTTTTTTTAAAGCAGAAGCCCCACCCTCCAGCTTCCCAACTGGATGCTTTGGAAGATGAGCCCAGAGCTGTTCACAGGCTAGAAAGGCCAGAACCTGCTTCTCTGCAGTTGTTCCATGAAGGAGGCACAGCTCTTCCTGCTGCTCCTTCCCAACTGCTAATCACACCCCCTTCTGCTGATGTTGAGACTTGGGGGGGAGGGGGGGGCGGGGCGGCCGCGGGGTGTTGCAATGAACAGCAAGGGAGGGAGGCAGGCAGGTGGAAGAACTGTGACATCTAAAGCTGCCTTTTCCTCTCTCTCTTTACCCCTTAAGGCTGTCTTATGGAGACCAGAATGAGCAAGGAAATGAACTACAGGTACATCAATTAACTGCAGAAACAGCCCTTCACCTGCACTTCCAGTGGCATCCCTGGTCCTGGGCAGGGTCTCCCACAGCAGGGAACTCTGCAGACACCCAGGCTGGCCCACCGGGCACTGGCTGCAGAGGACGATGGGGGCACAGCTCCTTGGGAAGAAAAGGACAGAAACAGCTGAATGAATTCCATGAATTGGTAAATTGCTAACCTAATCTTTCTCTTTGGATGAATGTCCTTTGTCTCTGCTTTCAGTGGTGGAAAAGGGTACAGGGTGAGGCTGCTGCCAGCTCTCCTCTCATTCAATGACAAGCCCCAGGTCTTACATCAGCAATATTCCAGAAGCCTAAGAAAGGACAATGCGGCAAATGAGCCTCTTCCTCCCTCCCACTGTGTCCGCTTTAGGATATGAGCTGGGCTGGGAGGGCCTGAAATAAGCATACTTGGTAAATAGAAATAATTCTAGTAATGCCATGTTATTCGTTCTAATCATGCTATTATTAGCTATATAATGGGTCAATAAATATTACACTTTTACTCTAAGCAATGTGCAAATGCTTGATATGCATAATCTCACTTTAAAATAATCCTATGGTAAATTATTATCACCATTTTACAAATTATTTAATCCTGAATTAAATAATTTTCATGTCATCATCCAGTAAGTAGCCACACTGGAACTGGTTTCGCCCCATTCTTAACCATTACCCTACAGTGGTTGGTACAGTATAATCTTGGCATTCATGAGAGATATACCATGATGAGGCCAAAATATTGAACCAAGCACAAATATTTACCTTTCTGTTAAAATCCTAAAAAAAATTCAGGAAAGATATTTTGAAAAAAAATAGTAAACCAGTTAACATGAGAGGCAGAATAGTACCATGGTTAAGCACACAGCCACTGGAGCCAGGCTACCGAGTTCAAATCTCACCTCTGCTAACTACCAGCTGTGTGACCTTGGATGGTTAAGCACACAGCCACTGGAGCCAGGCTACCACAGTTCAAATCTCACCTCTGCTATCTACCAGCTGTGTGACCTTGAGCAAATTACTTACCCTCTCTGTGCCTCAGTTTCCTCATTTCTAAAATGGGTTGTTTGGGGGATTAAAAGAGTTAATATAGTTAAGTGTACTACTTTCCTATTGCTGTAACAAACTACCACCGACTTAGTGACTTAAAGAAACACACATTTATTATCTTACAGTCCTGGAGGTCGGAAGTCCAAAATGGGTCCCAAAAGAACTCAAAATGGACTAAAGTCAAGGGCGATGTTCCTCCTGGAGTGTCTAGGGGAGCATTCATTCTCTTGCCCTTTCCAGTTTCCAGAGGCCACCCATATTTCTTGGCTCCTAGTCCACGTCATCTTCAAAGCGAGAATTGCATCACTTCAATCTCTGCTTTCATTGTCAGTCACATCCCTTTGTTTGATGC
>NW_006290677.1:446769-458434 GCF_000327345.1 Myotis davidii | reverse complement strand
CTTTCCCTTATGAGAAAAGGGCCCACTTGGGTAATCCAGGTCTCCTCATCTCAAGATCCTCCATTTCATCACATCTGCAAAGCCCCTTTTGCCATGTAAAGTAACATATTTTCATGTTCTGGGGATTAGGATATGAATATTGGGGGGGGGGCATTATTCTACCTATCACAGTAAGGCTAGATAGGTAGGTAAATAGATGGATGACAGATAGATAGATAGATAGATAGATAGATAGATAGATAGATAGATAGATAGATAGATGAGGCAGACAGCAGGGTTTGCCCACTGAGAGTGAGCACTGTGGTGTGACAGGCCGGGAGACAAGCTACCAGCCTCTCTCCTGACACAGTCACAGGAGCTGAAAGCATCATCTTTATTCAGAGGCCCTCAAACACAAACTGTCATATGGAAAACTGAGCACTAATCAAGAATCACCGACATCTGAGGAAAGCAGTGCCCGTGAAGATTAGAACTAAATTCCACTAATGAGAACTAATGCCTAATGAACTAGAAGATAACTTACATTCAGTTTAATTGCTCCTCCCAGGGAAATTTGAGAAGATATTACTTCCTAGAAAAAATAAACAACACAAGACCATGAAATAAATAAAATTAGACATTAGTAACAACAGGATGAAAAATGCTATGTTGAGTTAAAAATTTTAAAGCTCCCTTTAAATTATCCTTAGGTTAAAGAGGGAAAAATTAAAATTACAAATTATTTTAAAAGTAAACAACAATGAAAGTATTAGGTATCAAAACTGTGGAAAACTATCAACACCGTATCAGAATAAAAGAATCTATTACCTCAAATGTATTTATTAGAAAACAAAATAGGAGCTATATGAAGGGAGATTACAAACCCCCCAAAAATAGAAGACAGAAATTAATAAAGGAAAAAGAAAAGAAAAAAAAAACACCTGAGAAAAGTAAGCTGATTAATACAAGCAAAAGCTGATCCCTTAAAAGGACTAACATAATAACAAATATCTAACAAGTATAGTCAAACCAGTGGCGGTCGGGGTGGGGAGAGACACCAAAAAGTAGTACTAAGTCAGATGAAAGGAAATATTAGAGATGCAGAGAAGTCTCCTAAATTATAAGAGAATAATATTTCTTCTAATCAATTTGAAAATCTAGATGGCTCTACCGGTAGGTGGCTCAGTGGTTGCGTGTCCACCTATGAACCAGGAGTTTAATTCCCGGTCAGAGCACACGCCCTGGTTGTGGTCTCAGTCCCCAGTAGGGGGTGTGCAGGAGGCAGCCAATTAAGGATTCGCTCTCATCATTGATGTTTCTATCTCTCTCCCTCTCCCTTCCTCTCTGAAATAAAAAATATATATTTTTTAAGAAAAAAAAGGCCGTAAGTAAACACACTAAAATGTAAATAATTGTTTCATTGGGATAACAGGGTGATTTTTGCTGTGTTTTCTCTGCGGATCTGGCCGCTCTGGTGACTGCACTGTGGTATATTGTGAGTCCCAATGTGCTCCAGGAGGCTGCAGCTGCAGAAACGGCTAATACCTCTGCCAGAAAACTCAGCTCAGTGAGTCTTTGCTTTAACAAAGAAATTTCATCAAAAAGATTTTTTAAATAATAACAATGCATTTATTTCAAAAGATATATATATCCTATCTAATAAAAAAGAAACATGGGAATTAGCCATACATCTGCTACCCTTCCCATTGGCTAATCAGCGAGATATGCAAATTAACTGCCAGCCAAGATGGCGGCCGGCAGCCAGGCAGCTTGAAGCTAACATAAGGCTTGCTTGCTTCAGTGATGGAGGACTCCAACGTTCCCCGCCTGCCTTGCTAGCCTCTGAGCTTGCAGTTTGAAACATTCTTACAAATATAGAAGCTAAACAAAACCCCAGAAACCTGCTTTCAGCCTCCGGGATCTCAGAGCTGGAGTTGATATAGTGTTTCAATTATAGAACCCAAACAAACCAGATACCTGCTTTCAGCAGCAGAGGCTCAGAGCTGGAGCCAGAGCTAAAGCTGGCCCAGAATAAAAAAAAGAAGAAAAAAAGGAGGAGTTGGGAGCTTCCGTCACCAGCCAGCCTGAAAACAGCCCTTAGCCCCTCACCCAGACTGGCCAGGAACCCCAGTGAGGACACCCACCATGAAGGGTGTGTGACCAGCTGCAAACAGCCATCATCCCCTCACCCAGGCTGGCCAGGCACCCCAAGGGGGGACCCCCCCCCTGATCCAGGACACCCTTCAGGGCAAACCAGCCGGCCCCCACCCATGCACCAGGCCTCTATCCTATATAGTAAAAGGGTAATATGCCTCCCAGCACCGGGATCAGCGGAGCTGAGAGGCCTCCCGGCACCGGGATCAGTGTGATAGGGGGCAGCGCCCAAACCCTCTGTTCGCCCTGCGGCTCTGTGTGTGACAGGGGGCGGGGCCACAACCTCCTTATCCGCCCTGCTCTGTTCGTGACAGGGGAAGGCGCCCCAACCCCTTGATCAGCGCTGCTCTGTGTGTGACAGGGGGCAGCGCCCCAACCCCCTGATCGGCCCTGCTCTGTGCATGACAGGGGGTGGCGCTGCAACCTCCCCATTGACCCTGCCTTGAGTGTGACAGGGGGCGGTGACCCCACCCCCCAATTGGCCCTACCCTGAGAGTGACTGAGGGTGGCATTGCAACCTCCCGATCCGCCCTGGTCTGTGCATGACAGGGGGTGGTGCCCCAACTCCCCAATCGGCCCTGCTCTGAGCCCGACCAGGGGCTGCACCTAGGGATTGGGCCTGCCCTCTGCCACCCGGGAGCATGCCTAAGCAAGCAGATCGTTATCTCCCGAGGAGTCCCAGACTGCGAGAGGGCACAGGCCAGGCTGAGGGATCCCCCTCTCCACCCCCTGCTGGCACAAATTTTTGTGCACCGGGCCTCTAGTACATATATATATATAATGCTATTTTCATTTGGGAACAGATCTTGCTGTTGAAATGATAAACCTATGCTGTTTTCACCAGAAGAAGATAAAAATATCAAGAGGACAGCCAGTGCAGTATCTTGTTAGGAATGCTTCCCAAACAACTTCTTGAGAGCATTTTGCTTTATTTCACTTGCTGGCTGTGGTGGAGAGGGTCTCCCCTCTAGTCCCAATCTGACAGTAATTACCTATCAGACTTTGAGCAAGTTATTTAACTTATCTAAGCCTCAGTTCTCACATCTGTAAAATGGGAGTGAGTTCTGGATGTGGACTCAGATTATAAGGAAGAAATGAGAACAATTGAGTATTTTCAAGGATTTTTCAAAGCACTGGACACCGAAAAAACTATAAGGTGGGTGATTGGACTTCATGCCCCACTCCCCTGCCCCCCCCTAACCCACAGGTTCCCGAGGGAAATGTAAGTGTGGGGCAAGGTCTAGCAGAAGAATACCCTTCATTACTACAAGGCTGAGAACTCCAATGCACACTGCGCATGTGCACAACTCATTGTCCAGACAGCCTGGCTTGTGGGTTTGAAGCCCGGTGAGTGGCCTCCATCGCCCTTCTCTGTCAGCCCACGTGAGAACCCCAGATCCTACAGCTCAGGTAGGAAGGACAGACCAATGCAGAAAGCGCACAGGCAAATCAGGGTCTGCAAGCACAGCAGCCGGGGTGAGGGGGCCACGGGGGGCCTGCCCCCAGGAGAGCTGGTCTGGGCAGTAACAGCAACCCTGGCCATTCTCACCTTTACACAACACAGAGCGAGATGCTGAAGGAGCACAAGAGAGCAAGAGAGAGATGATGACTTCCGTGTTCCCTGAGCGAGAGAACTCAGTCCTTTCCGGAGAAAGATCCCAAGAAAGTAGGTCCATTTATAAGCTCTGAACTCTGGTTCAAACACTGGATCTCCCCTTCCCGGTGCAACAGAATGTGTTCAGACACGAGTGATGGGTAGCAAGGCTCTTCCTACAGGAGGTGCAGAGAATGAGGCGGCAGTGAGGACTGCAGAGGATCCCCCAGTTGCTTCAAAATACCCAGTTGAGCCCTGGCCCCTGTGGCTCAGTTGGTTGCGCATCATCCCATGCCCTGAAAGGTTGCCGGTTCCCATCAGGGCACATGCCAGGATTTCAGATTTGATCCCCAGTAGGGGACATGCAGGAGGCAGCCGATTGATATTTTCTCTCTCTCTCTCTCTCTCTCTCTCTCTCTCTCTCTCATCAATACAAATATATTTTTTTAAAAAAACAACTCCCATCTGAGGCATGTCATCCATTTCCTGCTGGGACCTGGACTGGTCTAAAGATTTACAAAGAAAAATAAAGGGAAGTCATCTCTTGAGTACAGCAACGGAGTGAGGAGCTACACAATCCTGCTCCCAAGGCCCCGGATTCTGACCATACTTCCTGTTCCGGCTCCATGATGCCAACTCTACTATGAATCCCCTATTCCCCTGAGGTGAGGCCTCGTCTTTCAACTTTCCAGGGCTGGACTCACGTGTCTATTTCCCTTATTACCACACGTCTCTTGTATAAATGCCCTGTCTTCTTCTTCTTTTTGTTTTTAAAATATATTTTATTGATTTTTTTACAGAGAGGAAGGGAGAGGGATAGAGAGTTAGAAACATCGATGAGAGAGAAACATCAATCAGCTGCCTCCTGCACACCCCCTACTGGGGATGTGCCCGCAACCAAAGTACATGCCCTTAACCGAAATTGAACCTGGGACCTTTCGGTCTGCAGGCCAATGCTCTCTCCACTGAGCCAAACCAGTTAGGGCATACATGCCCTGTCTTCTTGTTCCCATACTGCCTTCCATGGCCAGGAGGCTGGAGGAGGGCGGGCCTCACACGCTGCTGGGGGCCCACAGAGCTAGCACAGCATGTGGAACGGCCCACCTGGCTGCAGCCACCGGTAACTGAGTGCTTGGCTCCATCAAAGGAGGAGAGAACCACTCGGAGCCTGATGTGGACTCAGACTGGGGCCCACAGACTCTGCACCGTTATCTACTCGGCAAAACACATGATGCAGGAGCAGTGCAGGCGCTGTTCTCACAAAGGACGCTCATCTGCACACGTTCTCTTCTGACTGAAGCTCTGTCCTCACCAGCTCTCCCTTAGCGATGATTCTCCTCCCCTCTATGTCCTGCAGAAACAGCCTGTGTGCTCACAGCCTCACTCATCTAGCACCTTAACCAAGCAGCAGTGTGAACCAAGCTCTCAGGATTCCTTTGTGTCCTGATTTCATTAATATTTTTAAACTCGCTGTTACTTAATTTTCCTGTTCTTGCACCTGTTCACATATTTTATCTGGCAGGCAACCTGCCACATGTTGACCTATAAAATGAAAACCTGAAAACTAAAAAATAAACCAAGAGTCTGAATAAAACCAAAAATAATTTCAATCCCTCTTCAGAGGTGGAGAGGAGGGAGTCCGTGCAACCACCAGCTGAATGGCTAACCTCCAAGGCCCTTCCTGCTCTGAGAATCTGCGAGGGTGGCTTCTGCCTGGCAGGTACGTCTCAGGCACGGAGGCCCAGCCTCATTCATGGCCAGGATCCGTACCCCTTCTCCTCCAGGGGATGGGGCCTGGGTGCTACCTGACTCCTACCTGCAGCACCACCCTCTCCCAGTCTCTGGAGCTAGTCCTGCCTGGAGGCGGCCTGAGAATTTCATCCTGACCATGTCGGTATTGTCCCTGCAGACTGTCAGGGCCCCAAGGGCAGGGACTGTGCCTCTGCACTTCCCCGGCTCAGGCCCCAAACACAGCAGGTTCTCAGTGAATATCTGCTCAATAAACGAGGGGCTGTGGCTCCCCGTGCCTGAGCCCTGCCTGGGCAACCTTCCCAGCAGCCCCACAGGGGCAGACACTGCGACCTGGCCTGTTCAGGCCCCTTTATGGTGCTCACAACAGAGGCCACCAAACTAGAAACACAGTTTCCAGAGCTCTTTTTATCTAGGTTCTAACTGTGATTTAGTTTCTCTAATCAGATGCACTGGTCTGAGGCTTCATTCAGAATGGAGTCGCATGGGGAGAGGGACACCTGAGGCATCACGTTTTTGTGTGCAGGGAGCTGAACACAGCTGTGGTGGCGGCCTCCGCTTCCCGGACTCCTGATTCTGGCAAAGCCAGCAACCCCGTGGTGTGATTGGAGGGAGTCATTCCTGGAAGGAAAACTCCATTTACTTTCTGTTCCTTCAGCCCCCCACCCCCACCCCAAGAATTCTGTGAGCCATCACGTTTTCCATAAACCCCTTTCTGCTTCACCAGGTAGAACAGATTCTGTTTCCTCCAACCACAACCCTCGCACCCTGTCAGACGGCTCCTGGCCTTCCACCTTCCAAAGTCAATCCCCAAACTCAACCCCACGCCCTTTGTCACGGCTCAGTTTACCTTCACCCCACTCTGTTAGAGAGGAAGCACTTGCTCTGCTCAGGGGCCCTGGCTACATGCTGGAATTAGTGACATGAAAGGGACCTCGTCCCTAATAGCGTAATCGAAGGATTTATCAATCAGAATAGAAAACGCAAGAAAGCTTTAAATGTTCCAGGCAGGTCATCTCCGTTCCACGTGTGTTCACTGAGCGCTACTCTGAGCATCTCCTGGAAAGTGAAACAAGGGCCAGCAAACGTTTCACAAGATGAGGATTTTTAAATCTACCCTGAGCACACAGCATCGGTCACCACAGCCAGGCGGACTTCCTTAAGGACTAGCGCACGCCTGCCCCACCGACGCTACCTGTTCCTTCATAACAAAGGCTCTGCTCATTGCTGACAACAGTGCAACAGACATTCAGAATCTTACCCGCACTGGACTGCTGGGAAAAAGAATGCTGCTAATCTTGGAGATTCCAAAAACTTTGTGCCATTCCAACCTATTAATCTCTTCATTCATCCTACGGCTTGGGCACATCTAACTTCCACCATCGCCAAAACATGACCTGCCCTGTCTCCCGCTAGCCCACCAGACTGCTCACTTGACTTGTCAAAATCCACGGCTCATCTGAATGCCACCTGCACCACTAAGCCTTCCATTGTTCCCTGGGTACAGGATCACTTGTTCCACATCTGTACCGTGGACCCTTGACACTTACAGATGTTAACATTCTCCACTTTGAACATTGTCAAACCACCCTAAAGGTCCAAGACACAGACTAATTTGGAAATTTGTTGAGGAGGGAAGTTAAGTCACACAGCTGCGATGAGTCTGGTGTATAGGAAAGTGTCACTGAGCCCCGAGGGTGGTGACAAAGTTGGGTATAAACAAGGCCCTAGAGGTTAAAGAGGACAGAGAATGGTGGTGCTTCCTATTTCCACCTTCACCTTCACCCCACTCTGTTAGAGAGGACAGGCTGGTAAGGGCTGGGAACCTAGTCACTGAATCCCAAGAAAAGGTCAGGGGGCATCAGGAGATGCAGGCCAGGCGCTCTAACAAGGAAAAAGGGGAAGGCTGTGTCCCGGAGGGGAGTCGGTCAGGGACCCAGGGGCCCAGGACGGAAGCCCTGCCAATCAGAAAGCCGGGCCTAGACACCAGCATCAGGTAGGACCTTGAGGTCTCAGGGCCCGAAAGCACACCAGGCACCCAGAAGCCAAACATGGTATTTCCATACTCCTTTTTGATACCTGTTGCTCAGGCCTAGTGGGGTCACCATATTTCTGTCATATTATGTTTCCAAATCCCGTGGAAGAATATAGAACATCCATCAAACGCAGAGATCCCAGAGGCCTTGATGTGTAGTTTCTGAAATGTGAGCTTCTACTGGACTTGAGGAGAGCCTCCATCCCAGCACCCGTCACCTGGGGGAGGTGGGGACCCCACTTCTCCTCCACCAGACTGGCCAGGGCTTCGTCCAGGTGGTCCTTGCAGTTACCGAGGGGACCACAGACCAAAGTGGAGCAATCATGGCATCTGTCCACTTGATGGTGCTAACTGGTCCGGGAGTGAAATTGAATTCAAGCTGGCCTGCGAATCCTTTCCCTCTGCATGTTTGAACAGGGAACAGGGACACTCAGTCAGTTTCTCTCTGATGCTGACGTTAGATGTAAAACTTCTGAGATGTCAGAGGCTGTGCCCTATCCTATGGGAAAAGTCCGTCTGCAGTCAAATAGAAATAACAGTACTAACAGCTAACACTATGTAAGCACCTTCTATGTGCTTAAACCAGGGATCATGCCAAGCCCTTTATGTGCAGTAACTCAGTGAGTCCTCATAACAACCCCAGGAGGTAAATATGATGATCCTTGTTTACAAATGAGAAACTGAGGCAAAGCCAGGTTAAGTAACTAGCTCACTATCACTCAACTAGTAAGTAACAAAGCTACGGTCTCTGGACCCAGAGCCCATCATCTTAGTCACTAACCTGCCCTGAAGAGCTGCAGGCAGAAGGGAGTAGCAATGAGATGGCAAGAGCCTGCTCACATTGCAGCCCTTGCTCCAGCTCTTCCAGGCTGCTGGACCTGTTCTGCCCCATGTGTGTAGAGGAGGACGTCTGTGCCCCCAACACAGGGTTGGTTCTCAAGGTGACTAGCAACCAAAGAACTCCTGACAAGCATGCAGCACGGTGCCCACCAACAACCCTCTTACCCTGCATCTCACTCGTCCCATCTCAACGGGACACCAAAGTGAGAGTCCAACTCCACGTGAAACCATCTTCCTAAAACCCTCCAATATCCTTCTAGTGCCGTGGGGAAAGTCGAGACCTCTCTGTGTCACAAAGTGCTTCAGGGTGTTGCTCCTGCTTCTTTCTCACCATCATCGTCCCTGCCCCCTTCCCATAGGGATCTACAACTGAATTCCTGGGGCCCCATGTGCTCTTCTCCCCCAACTCTACCACCATTTTCTCTAAATTCTCCTCAACTGATCACCAGTAGTGTCTGCTTTGGGTCCTGCTACCCTCCCTTCCTCAGACTGAAGGCCAAAGACAGACGCTCAAGACCGTAGCCCTCCCAGGTAAGGTCTGCTCACCTGACTGACTCCCAAACACTGTACCCCCGTCATTTCTTTCCACTGTGCTTCAACACTGGGATTCTGCTACCTCACTGAAATGACATCTGAGAAAGTCCCCTACACAGAGCCTAGAACATAGCAGTTGCTCCTTCCTCTCTTCTCCTCCTGGGAACCCTATTATTGAAGTGCTGTTATCCTCCATCTGTCCCCATGACAGCATCTCAGCATTGCCGACCACTGCCCTAGGGCATATCTGAGAACTGTCTGACCTCCTCTCCAAGTCTTGGGATCGGACAAGAATGATTCAAGTCCTAATGCCTTAGGTCAAGGTGGGTGCTACTTTGGGGTCCGGGTCTCCAAGGGCCCAGCGGTAAAGAGGGAAGACCTTCAGAGGCTGGCACCCAGCAGACCCGACAGGGCTCCCCAACACAGCACCTTCCCCTGACCTGAGTGTCGCTATAAAAAGAACAAGCTCAGAGCAAGCTGTTCTGGAAACACCGTTCCATCTTCACAGCAATTCTATTTGTGTCAGCAGCAGAAAGAGGGTTGGAGCATCCCATTCTGGTATAATTGGAACAATTACCCCTTAAATGTGATAATTACAGTTTGATCATTTTGTAGGCAAAGGGAAGATTGGTTCCAAGATTTTCTCCTCCTTGTTGGAACTTTCTGTGAGGAAACGGCTTATGTTCCAGGGCCACGGGCTTCAGATGTCAGACCCAGATGTGAAAGCCTTCCAGTGCCTACCTTACCAAGAGAACATACATTCTGAAATTTCTCCTTTGTGCTGTGCTGCTAAATTTAGGATGAGACAAGGCACATTTCTGGATAATTTAAGCCAGAAGAACTAGACTCGTTTCATGTGGGCATCAACTTAAGCGTTGATATCTGGCCTGCCCATGTCCTGGTAACTGTGTAGAGGACACCCTTCGTCACCTCTAGGTCTTCCTGGAGATGTGTGCGGGAAATGGCAGATGTGCTGCCCCTGCCCTCACCTGCATCCACAGCAGACAGTGACAATCAACAGTGATGTTCCTTCCTGCTGCGCCAGGACGTGGCCTCACACAATTCGATGCTTTGATATGAGCAGTCAATCGAAGGGAGTTGTCCTAAAGATGAAACCCATTTGCCCCCTCTGTACTAGATGTTTGGTTTTCATGAACACATGAAAAAAACACAGCCTCTTGAGGGATGAGAGGTCATATGTCTGAGAAGTTGCAATTTCACAATTTGTGCCCTGCGCCCTAGGAAAATAAGTGGTGGAAGGGAGAGTGGTAGAGGTGACTTCTCTGGACAGTGAGCAGTATGTTCAATTCTGAACTCCACCACTTACTTGCTCTGTGACCTGGGACAGGTAACTTGGGCCTTCTGAACCTCAGTTTCCCCATCTGTAAAATAGGACCAATCGTACACAACTCATGGAGTTGCTAAGGAGTTCACAAGAACTAATGCATATGAATGAGCTCAAATAAGGAGGTAAAGCGACATCCAAGTATAAGTTCTTCAGGAAAGAACTGTGGTTGGGGAGGGGAGGACACCAGTCATGGTACAGCTCTGGGAGATTTCCCAGCTCTTCTAGCTCCCACTGCAGAAATTGGGCACCAAAGGTGAGGAGACCCTGAAGTCCTATTTCCCAGCAGGTCCCTGTGGGATCCAAGTAGGCAAACCCCACAGTGAGGAAGGCTTCTCTGATCCCGCACCTTGATGCAAGCCGTGGACAGTGTGGACTCCTTGTGGACTCTGCCAGGCGAGGGATCATCCCTGGCCAGGAAAGAGGGGCTCTCAAAAGTCTCCCAGCTCAGCATCTAGGACAGGGGACGCAGGTGAAATACCAGGCTGTGACTTCTGAAAGTCCACACTGAAGAAGTGAGCGAAGAGCAGGCAAAGACTCTTTCATTTCAATGCCACTCCCCAGCTTAACGCCCTTCGGTGACTCCACTGATGAAGTCGAAGCGACCTTGAGGGCCAGCCCTACCTCTACCACCTTTAGCATCTGACTCCCTCTACCCACAACCCATTGCTCCAACCACTCTCTCCGTTCCTGGACAAGACAGGCTCTCTCACACATACTTTCTGGCTTTTGCAAGTATTATTGCCTTTTGCACACAACATACCCACACCACTGACCACCAAATCCACTTAACTAAAATACTTTTCTAGTCATTCTTCCAAATGAAAGCCTTCCCAGGGCTCCTTGCTTTGGGTAATATCATCCTCTCTTATGCATTCCCACCATGGTCTATCCTTCCCTTCATCATAGTATTGATTACAGTTAAACTGACAGTAACCTGAAGGCAGGACTGTGTCTTCTGTCTTTAGCCTCATGGCTTACCACGTTGCCTGGAACCATAAAGAGTCTTCAGGAAGAATTAGTTGAGGAATAAATAAGTCATCAACAAGAGTCACTGTCAGATATGATGTAACAATGCAAAGTATATAATGCTTTAACAGTCCTTTTTTTAAATCATTCTTCCCTTTAATTCAGTATAAACAGCAAACGTGAAATTGGGTGTCATTGCCAGGCCCTTAGTACAATTCAGGAAAAGCCTTTTCCCCAGATTTGTGGGGGCAAGGGTTGGTGGTCACTTTCAAACCATGATAAATATCCTACCTAATAAAAGAGAAACATGGTAATTGGCGTACGACCGCTACCCTTCCCATTGGCTAATCAGGGTGATATGCAAATTAACTGCCAGCCCAGATGGCGGCCGGCAGCCAGGCAGCTTAAACTGAACGTGAGGCTTGCTTGCTTCAGTGACGGAGGACTGCAACATTCCCTGCCTGCT
>NW_006290677.1:418391-446280 GCF_000327345.1 Myotis davidii | reverse complement strand
GGAGCAGTTATACATCCATTAGGCTGGCAGGGGGTGATCAGACAGGCAGGCAGGTGAGCAATTGGGAGCTAGCAGTCCCAGATTGTGAGAGGGATGTCTGACTGTCAGTTTAGGTCTGATCCCTGAGTGGTCCCAGATCAGAGAGGGTGCAGGCTGGGCTGAGGGATACCCCATTCCACAAAGCACAAATTTCGTGGACTGGGACTCTAGTATATATATAAGGCTAATATGCAAATTGTCCACTCAGGAGTTCAGTCGCTCACTATGATGTGCGCTGATCACCAGGGGGCAGCGCAGAACATGGCGGACAACCAGTGGTGGCACTGGGGCACTGAGGGAGCGAGGGAAGGAGGAAGCAGGGAAGTGAGGAGGCCAGGCCTAGGGACCCTACCCTGCACGAATTTCGTGCACCAGGCCTCTAGTATTAACATAAAGTAACACATAGCTTTTGTAACAGTGGGCTCCTCTGACTCATGAACTGTAAAATGAGTTGCTGGAATAAAAGCAAAGGATTGTCCTCTGTTCTGTCCTCATACTCCCTCTAGTGTCAAGAACTCCAAGTAAGCTAAGAAAGGAAATGGAGACTACTGGGTCCTGTGCTGTCTCTGTCTCACTCACCTGCTTCCAGAAGTACACTGGGATTCCTTCCCACCTACTCCAGGAGAAAGGGCTTGACTCATGTGAGTGCTACAGGCTGACCCTCTCTCCTTGAAGTCACCAAAGCTACGGTCACTGTGCTGGAAGGCCGTTGGCCATCTCATGCAATTGTGTCCAACCTGAGTCCCCAAACCTCTGGGCCTCAGAGGAAAGAGCACTGGGGTCCGGGAGAGGGTTCTGAAATTTCAAAATATCTAAATAAATTGTACCATCACTGGAGATAAAACTGGAAACCACCAAAAAAATTGGCAAGTGCCTTTGCCTTCAGCTGAAACGTATCAGCTTGGTGTTGGATCGGCATTGCTTACAGCACTCACTAACAGTCTTGAATTAATTGAATACAGTAAAATATATAATGGCTTCCTACATGTGGTTGATAATGAGTGTTTAAATTTGAGGAACACGGGGTAAAAATTAATAACAAAAGTGGTCCTTCACAGTGAAAAATCCAGGACCCACTTCTCTGCCCCCCTACTGACCTCTGAGGTTCGGATAAACTAGGCTGCTTTTTAACGTGCTTCAGTGGGTAGAATGGTACTTTTCACGTAGCTGATGTTCCCAAAACAGCAAGGAAAATCTAGTGGCAACTGTTTGGATACTTAAGAGAATAATTAAGCCATTAAAAACTAATTGTTGCCATTTTGTAGATCTACAAAAAAAAAAAAGTGTATTAGCTCCTCAACTACTGTGTGTTGTTATTTTCAGCATTTTACCAAGTGGAGCAAAGTCTGAAGTAACTGAGGTCTGAGAGTGATAAGTGATGAATATCATGAGGTCTACCCTAGAAGCAGAGGAATTCAGTTTCCCTGAAGAGGGACTCAACCAGCTCAAGTTCCTCCTCCTGTGCACCAGAGGGCGAAGCCGCAGTATGTAAGGCAGCAAGAATGAGGGATTCTCTGGACTACATTTCCCAGAAGGGTTTTACGTGACCCCTCCCCCTCCCTCCCCAGAAGGCTTAGCCGGAAAGGACTTCAGGTCCCAGGTTGCTGTGCGGCTAAATGTGACTCCATCTCCCAGCGAACCAAAGGTGCAATGGCCGCTAGTTCTCCGGGGTTATTCTGCTGAACTGTACCTCATTGCCAGAAAGCGGGCGCCAGAAGGTTCAAAGACAAGATCCCGCTTCCTTAGGGCGGTAACGGCGCGTCGGGGCTGGGAAGGGGTGGTAGGCGAGGCGGACCCGCTCTGACCTATGCCAGTGAATTGTGGGTCCGTCTGTAAGGAGACCCGGCTTTGCGGAGCCGCTGTGCGAGCTGGCGCAGGGCGGGGCCGTTGCGACAGGTCGAAAACTACATTTCCCAGCATCCTCGCGGCGCCAGAACTACCGTCCCCGAAAGTCTGAGCGTGATCCACCCAGCCTTTCGCTTCCGCTGACCGGGAAACTCGAGATATGTGGGGTCGCAGCGTCTGGCGGCTCCTGCGCTCTGAGAGCCTCGTGGATCGCCGGGCTTCAACCCCCCGCGGGCGTTTCTCCCCGGCCCTGCGGAGAGGTGAGGAAGACCCCGTGTCCCGAGGTCGGTGTGCGTCCCAGAGAAAGGATGCTCCAGCGAGCCCGGGTCGAGGGAGCGGGTGCCACGCCCTCCTACCCGGCGCTCTCCTGGGGCTGGAGACCCTGCTGCCCGGCCTCGCCCCGGGTGGGCCAGGCCTGCGGGGAGGACTGCCTGCCCTCCTGAGAGCGAGCCTCGGAAGGTCTGGGGTTCCCCCCGCCCCGCGGCGGCACCGCGAGAGCCCAGCCGGGCTTCTTCCTGAGCTCTCGTTGCCTTTTCACTGTCAAAGGAGCCGGAGGTCCCCGCCCTCCCGTAGGTCTGTCGGGTGCCCGTGTCAGGGAGTCGGTGTCGGGAGAGCCTGTCCTCTCGTGGCCTGTTCACGTTTAGACTGTTATGTGGGAGCTGGCTCCGAGCCCAGGTGACGGGGAGGCGGCAGCGTCTGCCGGGCCCGCTTTATTCTCGCCGCGATGTCCGGTTCTCTGCGCTCATCGGCAGTGGCTGTTCAAAAACCAGTCAGTGTGGGTCCTGGGACTTCCAGGTTCAGCGTTGGCACCCCTGTGAGCACTGTGTCTCGAAGGGCATCTGACTTTATTCTGAGAGAGGTTTTCGGAACCTCCCCCGCCCCCCACCACCAAGTTTTAAACCCGTAAGGCTGCCCACGGTGGGCGCTCGGCACTAACGTTAGCGTCCTGTGCTCACCTGGCATCTGGGGCCGGGGGAGCCAACCAGCACCGCGGTGCTTTGTGCTGTTCGGCGCATTGCTCCGTTTTACTCCCAATAAGACGCTGTTGCTGATTCCCCGAAAGAGGCTGTTCAGCTGCCAGGGTCCTTCACAAACTCGTTGGCTCTGTATTTAGGTGTTTAACTTGCATGCACATGAGACGGCCTTTACAAAAAGGAGGTGGCATTTTTTGAACCCTGGGAAGTCACCCCAATCTCAGTCCTATCTGTAAACTTTTAGAGGTGAACTTTGTTTACATATTCAAATGAAAACAATATTAAACCGTTTTAGAGACTTTGAAGTGCATATAATACTGGTAATACATCACCATAAGTAAACGATAATGCTTCAACGTATTTGCTGAGGTATGGCTCTTGAATCTGTTGGAGAAACCTTAAGTGGCCCCTTACTCTTTTCATCATTTGAACTGAGTTTATATTTAGATTTTTTAAAAATCTATTTCCTGCCTACTAACCTATAAAGTCAATGAAAACATGTTATGTCTGATTTTGCTCATCATCTATCTCTATGCCTTAAAAATTGGGAATTTATTGAAACAGGACATGTATTTTTAAAATGTGAAACTTCCTAGGGCTTTGGTGTTAACAGTAAATACTCCAGCTTTTAAAGTCAAATTCATTGATTCAACCATAAAATATTTTAGCCCAACTATTTCCAAACACTGTTCTAGGTATTAATAATAATAATAATAAAAAGTAATGAAAAACAGTCAGGGCCTCATGGAGCTTATATTGTGATTCAGAAAGACAAACCATACATAACTTCAAATTAGAACTGAGAACTATGTGGGAAATGAACAGAATATGTAAGAGTGTGGGAGTACAGAAAGCTACTTTGGATGGGGATATAGGTATTAAAAATTCTCATAGCTCTATAAAAAACTTTTGAGCACTGAGGCCAGTTGGGCAATTTATGTTCTCTAGTAGAGATGTGGCAGTGATAAAGCTTTTGATGTATATTATTTTAGAATGACTCTTGAACATTTCTAAAGACTAAAAGAAGGAAACATTTATTGAATGTTTGTTATGCCAAATAATGATAGACACTTTTGGATAAAAGAGTCAGTGACTCAGAGGAGTCAGTTATCTTGCCTGAAATTACAGAATTCCTAAGTAGAAGAGCTGAAACTGTATTATAAGTAAATGGGAAAAATGCTTTAGAAGCTTAAGTATGATGCTTCTGTTACAAGAAATAAAAATATTGTCTTCTCTTTTCAGACTTCTTAACCACCACAACCAAAGGACATGATATAAGGCGAGTGGACATAACTCCTTTAGAACAAAGGAAATTAACTTTTGATACCCATGCATTGGTTCAGAACTTGGAAACTCATGGTGAGAAACATGGGTATCTCTCAACAGAAGTAAATTAACACCACTCATGATATATTACCTAGTCAAGACAATATCACTATTAGGAACAATTAAGAGTCACTATTTAAATGTAAGTGCCATCAGACAATGGAATATTTTATAGTCATAAAAAATGGTATGGCTTGATTATGTTCAAGTATGTAAGCATTATGTAAAATTACATGTATAGAGTGATTCCAATTATGTAAAAAAGAAAAAATAAATGAGTTTCTAGGCTGATACTGAAGAGAATGTGGAAGTACAAGGACAATGTTTCAGAACAGCAAAAAAGAAAATAAACAAGCACAAAAACTGACCACATATCAAAACATTCATTTACATATGTAATATCACATAGAAAAGTAGATTATAGAATGGGAATCAGACACACACACATATATGGGTTTAGCAAACAATAAAATATCACAACTAGGGAAAGGAAGGACTATTTAATAAATGAGTTATGGTAACTGACTAGCCACTGGGAAAAATATATATGATCTCCTTACTGAAAAATAAATTTTAGATTGACTAAAAGCTAAATATAAAAAATGAAAGAAAAACTATAATATAGTACTAGAATATAGAGTATGTTTAGATTTTTAGAGGGAGCAAAACAAAATTCTAAAGCAAAGTAAATACTGACAGATGTGATACAGAAATATTTTTTTTGCAGAAACATGACAATGAGCCTATGTTTTAATAAAGAGTCCATATGAATTGATAAGAAAAAAGTTCAGCAATTTTACAGAAAAATGGGCAAAAGCTATAAACAAATAGCTCACAGAGAAATAAATATCAGTAGTCAGTAAGTATATGTAAAGATGTTTGACCAAGGAAATGCACATTTTAAGTATAAATTAAATGACCAATGCAGCCCTAACTGGTTTGGCTCAGTGGATAGAGCATCGGCCTCCCAACTCAAGGGTCCCAGGTTCGATTCCGGTCAAGGGCATGTCCCTTGATTGTATGCACATCCCCAGTAGGGTGGGTGCAGTAGGCAGCTGATGGATGTTTCTCTCTCATCGATGTTTCTAACTCTCTATCCCTCTCCCTTCCTCTCGGTAAAAAAATCAGTAAAATATATTTAAAATAACCAATGCAATACCATTTTTTATGGCACTTATACACTCAAAAGTAAAAAAAACTAAAAAGACTCCTGAAGGAGAACTGACTTGCTTGTTACTGTATTATGCCACTATTTTGGGGTGGTTATGCCACTATTTTTATAGTAAAATAGAACTGGAACAGAGACCTCTCACCCTTCATACATTTTCAACTTTATACTATGAACATGTATTTTTTATTTAAAAAGTAAATAAAACTAAAAGTATCTCAAAATAAAATGTACAATTAAAAATTAATAATGAGACTAGTAATATCAGTATTGCTATAGATTGGGATAATGGACAGTGGGCATTAAAATTGTAGATTGCTTTTAGAGAGTAATTTAGCATAATCTGCCAAATTTTTATTGTAACCATTTTATAAAAACATAACAATTTATAGGGAAAGTTATTCCAGCTGTCTATTCTGATAAGAATGTGCACTTTTAAAAATATATAAATACCTATTTACTGCCTACAGGATTTGACAAAGCACAAGCAGAAACAATTATATCAGCATTAACCACTTTATCAAATGTCAGCTTGGATACTATCTATAAGGAGATGGTCACTCAAGCTCAACAGGTAACATTTTCTTTTTTATCACTTATAAGTTTCATTAGACAGTCTGTTTTATAACTGCATCTCTGTCTGCCCAACGACCTCCCCCACACACCTGCCTCTTCCTTATTGTTCTCTCTAAAGGGATCAAAAGCAAAACAAACAAAAAACCTTTACTAAAGTCAGTACCTAGAAAGATTAAGGAGTGAGAATAGTCATAACAATTATGGTAACACAGAGAATGAAATTTTGTTGAATCTTTCATCGTCAGATAATTATATTATTAGAATCATGAGTTGGTGGTAGATCATTAGTGAAACAACTTTTTCCCTGTTGAAAGCCCACCACAGTAGAAAAGCTAATCCTTCTATGTAATAAAAATATTTTACTGCAGTCATGTGTAAATTCTGCTTAATTTTCACAAACTTAGAAGGCCAGAAGGCTGGGAAGGACTTCATGAATCACCTGGGTAAGATGCTTTAATTTGACTGGATACACAAATCCTTTAAGTCAAAATAATGCCATTTACTAAGAACTTAAGATGTTAGAGGCACAAATGTTGGGGACTTCTCACTTATTTAACCACTCTAACAACCTTGAAATGTAGGTAGAATTTTTCTCTTTTGCCACTGAAAAGATGATCAGAGAGGTTGAGTAATTTGCAAGAGTTGTCATTGTGGTGCTACGGACAAAAGTGACAAGTTTATATAAAAAATAGAATAAGCTCAGTGAACCTACCTGTGAAATAATTCATAGTTTGTCATCATGAATCAATTCACTATGTTTAATTTTTCAAATTTCAACTTCCTTAGATAAATATCTCATATCAGAGGGTTTCTTTCTTGTGTAAAATTAGCAGCTCTTATATAAAATATCATTACATTAAAGATCATGAAGGACCAAAAGCTTTTTAAAGATATTTACAATAATTTCCAATTAGACATTTAGAATTAAGAGTATTCAAATCCTGAATTTAACTTACCTGAAAATTTGTATGTGCATTATTTTAGCTTAATTTATTTAGAATCATAATAGACTACTAAATCTACTGAGAAAAAGCCAATCGTTCCATTCTCCCAACTCTCCGAGCTATCCTGAAAGAGCTAATGGAGCCACTGACATCTATAATAATAAAAGTGTAATATGCAAATCGATCAAACTGCAGACCACCATCCGGATGACCACGCTATGACACGCACTGGTGCCAGGCCAGCCAAGGCGGTGCAACGCAATTGGTTGGGGGGCCCCTACAATTGCCCTGCAGAGGGAGGTCCAGGCCACTGGCCAGAGATGCTGTGGTGTGTGTGCTGGGCTGGTCAGCGATCACCCTGCAGAGGGAGGCCAGGCCAGCCAAGTGGTCGCACCCACGCCTGTCGCCTGCAGAGGGAGGCTACCGGTGGCAAGGGAACGGGGCGTCACCACCACACAGATGGCAAGCAGTGGTGGGGGCAAGGCCAGCTGCCCGCAGCAGGTGACGGGGGGTGTGGGGGGAGGCGGGGAGGAAAGCCCCTATAGGCCCTGATCGCCTGCCAGGCCTAGGGACCCTACCCAAGGGGCCCCAGATTGCGAGAGGGTGCAGGCTGGTTTGAGGGACACCCCCCGCCCCCTCCTCATCCCGTGCATGAATTTCGTGCACCGGACCTCTAGTTTTTAATAAAGTAATATACTCTTAAATCAGATTTTTAAGTTTACCCGATATGTAATAGTGAGTTAAAACTGGTTTGAGAAATGTTTATGTTGCCAGGACTTTTTTTTTTTCTTCAGGCTCCTTAGGGGCGGTAACCCGGAAAAAAAAAAACCTGAGGAGGGGGAAGAGGAGAGTGAGGTGGAGGGAAAGCTGTTGGGGGTAGGGTCCAGCTGGGTAGGGATGCCTCTGCCAGGACCATTTAATCATATTCAAAATGTAGGATCAGATGTGGGAATATTACTGCTTAACTTTGGGGTTTTTTATTAGTGGTGTGACATTGAAATCCCATTCCATCCTTTTTTTTTTAATATATTATATTGATTTTTTTTTTTACAGAGAGGAAGGCAGAGAGATAGAGAGTTAGAAACATTGATCAGCTGCCTCCTGCACACCCCCAACTGGGGATGTGCCTGCAACCAAGATACATGCCCTTGACCAGAATCGAACCTGGGACCTTTCAGTTCGCAGGCTGATGCTCTATCCACTGAGCCAAACCAGTTATGGCCCATTCCATCCTTGAGCCCAATCCCCTGGCTGACCCCACCTCTAGGATAGAATAACGCACAAAGATGTCATGAAAGATGGGAGTGAAGCTCAGGGCCAATGGACAAACAAGCTTTGTACTTGATCACTTCAGGAAGGGCCATACTAAGTCGAGTCTGCTCAGTCTGAGAATAGTTATATTCTGAATTCACTTATAAACTGAATTATATTCATAGTCTCTGGTGCCTCCTTAATAATTACAATGATTACACTTAATAGATTCGACTACTTGATACTGGATTATACTTTTCCATTTCAAGTTTTTGAAGATGGATACCTGTGCTGTTTTATAGGCCTGTTGAATCACAAACTATATTTAAAGGAGGAAATGGAGATAAATAGAGGCTATTAGGGTCATAGTACAATTCCTTATCCAGGTTCAGACTCCACAAGAAATCTATGATTACATTTTCAGCTATTCTCTACATAGTCTCAGTAATAACATTTTATTAAAGATTCAAAATAAAGATTAACATCATGCTTAATGTTTTAGAACTCCTTCATAATGACATTTTGAGTAGGACTAAAACACAGCCCATAGAGCCACTTCTATATGACTTCTGAACTAAATCTCATGACTATATCAAATAGAACTGCAAAAAGGAAATGAACCTCCTACCCCCAATAATAAGGATGAAGGTTAGGGAAGGCATAAGACTCGGGATGTTCATTGTGCACAGCAAAAAATAATAATTTTTATGATAGGATTAAAATTTAAGGCACAACGTTCCCACATCAAAACATTGGTGTTACACTGGCCTGCTTCAGCCATCACATCCCTGTCTCTGGTAATATTAATAATAGCCAACATTCTCTGAGTGCTCACCTTGTGCCAAGGATTACATTAAGCATTTGATGTGCACTGTCTCATTTAATTTTCCAAATAGGTGTAGATACTGTTATTATTTACATTTTACTAGTGAGGTCAAATAAATAACTTCCCCAAAGTCTCACAGTAAATGGCAGCATTTGGATTCAAAGCCAGGCAGTTTGACTCCAGAACTCACATTTTTAACATCTACTCTATATGACTGTGCTATCTGGGAGTTGTCATTGGAGAACGTTGTGCATTCCAGACCCTTTGAAGACTGAGTCATTTCTTGGTCATGCATCTGGAACTGTGATAGCCTGTTTTCTAAAAGTCAGGTCAGTTTTGAAATAGTCTTTCTTGCCCATATTGGTCAGTGGAGGGCTGTAAACTCAACAATGCACTCCTGGCTACAAACTGTGACCAGAAAAATGGGAGTTCCACTAGTGATCCTGGTCTTTCTGAGGCTTTTTTGGTTTTGTTTATATACCCTGTATTAAGGGTCCTTTTCCTGGCTACCTCCTCATCTGCTTTTTCTTTTGGTAAAGAAGGAGAAATGAGTCAACAAGTTACCAAGTGTAAGAAGTTTAGTGTTAAACCCTAGCCAGTTTGGTTCAGTGGTTAGAGCGTTGTTGGCCAAGGACTAAAGAGTCAAGGGCATGTTACCTGGGTTGCAGGCTCATTCTGGCCCCAGTTGGGGCCACGTGTAGGAGGCAACCAATTGGTGAGAGAGACATCGATGTTTCTCTCTCTCTCTCTGTCTCTTCCCCTTCCTTCCACTCTCTAAAAATCAATGGGAAAAAATATCCTCAGGTGAGGATTGACAACAAGAAAAGGGAGTTTAGTGTTGAAATGTCCCTCCTTAGCAAAGCAAAAGCTTATAAATCTAGCAGATAGGAATCACCTTTCTTTCACATACTCTTGTAGTGCTGATTATGGGAAAGTTACCCAGGAATTTATTTTATTTATTTTGTGTGTGTGTTTATATTAATTCACTCATGATGTTGCCACCAGGAATGGGCAAACTTATTTTGATAAAATAAATTGGCTTAAAGGTTTAACAAAAATCAGCTAATTAATAGCTAAAAATGTTTTTTTCCCTATTCATTTCAATGTATCTCTTGCTTTATCTGTTTTCAGCTGAGAGATACAGAATTGAAGTGCCATTTAAAAAATCACTAATTATGCTGACAAGGGGTAGTTATTTAAATCATACTTCTACCTATTTTGTTTTACTACTTAACTTCTGAGTCTTATCCAGTACCCTGGAATTTTCTGATGGTAGGAAATCCCTCAAAGCAGTAAAATGATTAACAAAACCCTTTCCATGTAGCCATTTTTTGGGAACTCATAAATGTTAAATAAATACTTTATTGGGATTCTTTCATAAATGTTTCCAGACATTTATTTCACTTCAGGAAATAGTTTTTTAAATTTTTTTGTTAGTTTCCACCCGAGGATATTTTTTCCATTGATTTTTAGAGAGAGTGGAAGGGCAGGAGAGAGACAGAAAGAGAAACATCAATATGAGAAAGACTCATCGATTGGTTGCCTCCCACACGTGCCCCGACCAGGTTAGGGATTGAGCCTGCAACTGAAGTACGTGCCCTCAACCCCCTTAACCCTTCAGTCCAAAGGCCGACATTCTAACCACTGAGCAACTGACTAGGGCTGGGAAATACTTTTTCTTCCTTGAATCTCCTGTTGCTTTTCATTTTGATAATTCAGATATGTAGGTTTTATATGTTGTTTTGTTTTACTTAGCCAAGCGACATTGTATCTTTAGCATATGAAACTGAAGTTTCATGAAAATGACTCCATGTAAGGGGATGACTTTCCATAGATCATTAGGCTATTTTATTTTATTTTCTAGGAAATAACAGTACAACAGCTAATGGCTCATTTGGACTCTATCAGGAAAGACATGGTCATCCTAGAGAAAAGTGAATTTGCAAATCTGAGAGCAGAGAACGAGGTGACACAAGTTTCAGTTTATTACTAATAACTGATTTCACAAGTGGTCTACTTGGTGAATAATAGGACCAAATAATTTTATGTGGTTACTAAATAATTATTTACAAATTTTTAGATAAAAATAGACTATATATTTAACCATACCTAATCTTTTGATGTATAAAGCATAGTTTCTTGCATAGTAAAGAATAAGAGTTGTATCTTATATGTATAAAAGTCACTTAGATATTTAAACTCTTTATATTATATAGAATTTTAGAATAGCGCATAGTATAATGTTCTCAAAACTGAATGTGGTATTTTCCACTTTATTTGATTCTGCACTAATTAGTCATTTAAGAGAAAAATGTGTCTTTTTTAATTCAGGGGAAATTTGTTATCCAGTAGATTAACTGTTTTTAAATGTAGAATATTAGTTGTTTTAAAAAGTAGAAAACTAAGACATAAATATATTTTCTAATGTTTTCCTAAGAATTATTTTCTAAATATGATGAATTATTCTTTTTTATCTTTATTTTTAATCAAATCCTTAAATCACCCAGTTTTTGCTAATCTAGGGTTTCAAATTTTATGAGGAAAAAATCATAATACAGGCTTTTGGTTTAATGCTAATTGTATGTGATCTTTCTTACATCTAGAAAATGAAGAGTGAATTAGAACAAGTTAAGCAACAATTAATAGTAAGTGAAATGTTTCTTCCCATTTAAAAATATTTTATTATTTTCAAAATACTCATTACAAGATCACTCTTTAAATATTTTTACTTTCTTTAAAGAATGAAACCAGTCGAATCAGAGCAGATAATAAACTAGATATCAACCTAGAAAGGAGCAGAGTAACAGATATGGTAATGAGCTTTTAAATGCATTTTCTTGGTTGCTTGCTGCTTTTAATCCCTATTCGTCTTTTTTCTTAACCTTCTGATGCATCATATCCTTTAGTTTACAGATCAAGAAAAGAAACTTATGGAAGCAACCACAGAATTTACCAAAAAGGTAAGATAGTATGAAAAAATGTCTCTTTTGTACATCTCTCAGGCCTTGTGTACCTGCTTTTATGTGTATCATTTTATAAGTTTGGACTTTAAACAGCTAGCCCTAAAGAATCCATGATTTCCTCATAGCTTTTATGGTTGACCAGCACTGGGGATAATGCCACCAGGTGGGTGATAGTACCTGAGCTGTGAGCTCTGACCGCTGAGTCAGAACCAAGCTTTCCTGGTAGCATACTTTTTTCAAACTAAATTACTTTCATATAAAAAATAAAGGATTCATAATTAGTATTTAAGTGTCTAGATTAAATTACCTTTAAATTTTAAAAAATAATAGTAAATATTGAATGAGTGCTTATTACATGTTAGATATTGTTCTACTTGCTTTACTTTTGTCTTTTATTTAATCCTTACACATCAGCCTCTGTGAGGCAGGCAGGCTTATTCCCTTTTTACCAATTTAAAAAATGAGGCAAAGGGACATTAAGGTCACACAGCTAATAAGTGGTAGAGCTGGGATATGAACCTGGATTTTAAACCCCATACTCATTGTTAATGGTTACCTTTTCAGTAACCTAAATTGTAATCATTAATCTCTGTGGCTTGAGTAAAACCCAGCTTTCTGGCTTTGCCTAGTCCTTTTCTTAAAAGTTAAAAGCCATTTGGTCTACATTCTAACAGAAAAGACAGCACTTTCTTGCTTCTAATTTAATAGAAGGGAAGGTTCCATTTGCCCTTCTTAGCATCCTATTCTGTCCTCTTACTTTTTGGCCAGATAAAGGAGATAAGGAAATGTAATAATTCTCTCACAGCTAATTTCTGAGCTCTCGGTACCATTTTCTCTCTCTTCCCATCTCTTAGCTCCTATACACATAGCATTCAGTGTTACCCAACAAGCATTTCTGCCATTTCCTTTAATGTTGGTGCCAGTTCACATTATAAACCTGGTGAGGTTTTTTCTTCTGCAAAATATATTTAAATTTTTAACTACCTTAGCCTTTCTATACATAAAGTGATAATTCAATGACTACCGTATTTTTCTGTATATAATACGCTATTTTTTTTTCTAAAATCATTAGACTGAAAATTGAGGGACGTCTTATACACAGAAGTCAGCCTAGGAAGCAGCCTTGCGTGGTGCATAGCTGCCCATACCTTGTCGAACAGGCTTCCTCCAATCACGAGCCTTATTGTTATTGACATCAGCTGATGCTGTAATTGGAGGTGGAAAGTGCACAGATGCAACAGGGACCAGAGCTTTCTGAGCCCATAAAAATGTCAAAAAATAAAAAGATAAATACCGGTAAGCATTTGTCTTACTCTGCAAAATTCAAACTGAATGTAATCATCTATGCAAAAGAGCATGGAAATAGAGCTGCAAAGAGACAATTTGGACCTCTTCCCACTGAGAGTAGAAAAGAGGAAAAACAACTCCTTAAGATACCAAAAAAAAAAGAAGGCCTTAAGGGGAAAAACAGCAAAATCTTTAAAATATTGATTTCTTGCCCACTACATGGGAGAACATATTTGCCAATGTTATCACCGAAAAGGGTTTAATCTCCAACATTTATAGGGAACTCATTCACTTAACAATAGAAAGATAAACAATCCAGTCAAAAAATATGCAATGGATCCAGACACACTTTTCAAAAGAGGACATGCAGAAGGCTGAAAGACATATGAAAACATGCTCAAAGTCACTGATTATAGGAGAGCTGCTGTAAAAAAGAAGGAATTCTTACCATTGGCAACAGCATGGATGGAACTGGAGAGCATTATGCTAAGTGAAATAAGCCAGTCAATGAAGGAAAAATACCACATGATCTCACTACTCATTTATGGATAATTAACAGCATTATAAACTGATGAGCAGAAATAGATACAAAGGCAGAGCAACATCGAACAGACTTTTTATTTTTTGACATTTTTATGGGCTCAGACAGCGGGAAGGCCAGGGAGGGTTGGGGGTGGGTGGGTAAGAGATTAACCGCAGGACTTGTATGCATGCATATAAGCATAACCAATGACACAAGACACGGGGGTAGGGGAGGCCAGGGGATGGTCAAGGAGAGGAAAAAAAAAAGATATATGTAATACTCTTTCTAATACTTTAAGCAATAAAACAATTTTAAAAAAAGATTATCCAAATATATACAGGGGAAAAAAATATTGATTTCTTAATTTGGGGTTGGAAAAGTGGGGGCGTCATATACACAGAAAAATATGGTAAATATTTTTCTTCTTAGTTTATCCTCTTATATATTTAAGTCTCAAATAACTTACTATGAGGCTTTTAGTAGGATTATCACCAGAATTTGATAATCCTAATAATTGGTCTCCAAATATCAGGGTAGAAGGAATATTTTTTATTAGTCTGTAATATTCACATAATGTTTTTTCTTAATATCACACTGCTTTTAACTGTTGCCCCACTTAAGATTTTTGTTGAGCATCAGCCCATGAATCAGGAGGTCATGGTTTGATTCCTGGTCAGGGCACATGCCCATATTGTGGGCTCAATCCTCAGTGAGGGGCATGCAGGAGGCAACTGATGAATGATTCTCTCTCATCATTGATGTTTTTATCCCTCTGTCCCTCTCCCTTCCTCTCCCTGAAATAAATAAAAACATTTAAAAAAAAAGCCCTGGCCAGTGTTTCTCAGTGGGTAGAGCATTGGCCATGGGCAGAAAGGTCTAGGGTTCAATTCTCAGTCGGGGCACATACTTCAGTTGCAGGTTTGATTCCCGGCCCCAATCGGTATATGCAGGAGGCAGCTAATCTGTGTCTCTCTCACATCAATGTTTCTCTCTCTCTTACTCTCTTGCTCTCGCTCTCCCTCCTCCCTCTCTTGTACTCTCTCTAAAAAATCAATAGAAAAAATATTCTTGGGTGAGGGTTAAAAAGACTATTGTAATACACAAAATCACCCATAAATAATATTTTTAATGTAAATATTTTCCCAGTAATATATTGAGGACAAAACTTAATTGTATTTATTCTCATTTATTACAGGATACCATAACCAAAAGTATTATTTCAGAGACCAGTAATAAAATTGACACTGAAATTGCTTCTTTAAAAACACTAATGGAATCTAACAAGCTTGAGACAATTCGTTATCTTGCAGGTAAGGCTGTGTTATTTGATTATCAGACCTGTCAGATCCTACCTCCCAAGGTAACCATGGCCAGCAAAGAAGAAAAAATGGAGGTTTCCTTTATTGCTTGGTCCCTGCAGTGTGTGAAGACTCTAAGTTTGGAAGGCAATAAGATTAGGATGTAAGTTTAACAGGCAATTTTGCAACTTACTCTTAGGAAAAAACTTATCGATATCCAAGAAATATATAAACACAAGTACAAAATGCTGCAAAGATGAACTAGGTGTTCTACAATTAAAAAATGTTATTTTATTGCTGTGCTCTTCAATCAGAGTGGAATTACAGGAAATTATAGCTAAAATATATGTAGGCCATTAAAAATTATAGCAAGCAAAGGGTGGGGGGGAGTATCTCCTACCTTGAATCCAACTGACTGAGCACAGATACTACCCCAAAATTAGATTATTTGTCCCATACTAGACTCAAGTACCATGGGACCTGAACCAATTACAAGACCCCAAGGAGGAAGGAAAAATGCCCTAGTCAAATAGTACTTTTTTGTTTCTTTTTATAAAAAGTAATATATTTTCATTATAAGTGATTCTTGTAATTCAGAAACTACATAGTAAAAGCTAAAGCCTTTTATTCCCTCATAGGTATTTACTATTAGTAGTATGTATCTTTCAGGATTCCTCTTCTTTATATAAACATTACAATTTTTAAAAATAATAATTAGATCATATTGTACAGACAACTTTTCTGCTACGAGTTTTTCATTATTAAAAACAATGCACTGAACAGCCGTATATATGTTTGTGTTTGGGTAAATACACCCCTTTGTGCCCTCATGCTAGTATTTCTGTATAAACTGCTTTGCACATTTATACTTTTTGTGTTTAAAAGATGTGCACATTTAAAAGTTTTCATACTATTGAACTGCTGTCCAAAACAAAATTGCTGATTTATACTATCAGTGGTTTTCTGGGCAGCCGCTGGTGATGTTGAGGTGGCAGTAGGAGTGAAGATTGCATTATGGAAGAAAGGCAGAGGTATAGCTTCAGCCTAGGGATAATTGGAATCACAACTTTCTCTGTACGGTATCTTGTCTCTGAATATCTGTCTCATTTTCTTAAACCAGCTTCCTCCATGGGATTATAAACATGGCCACCAGACTCATATCATTCCAATTTCACCAACCATGAAAAATTATCCTTTTCCTTAGTTCCAATTCAGAAAATCCCAGGGAAAGGATCTGAATGGCCCATCTTGAGTCATATACCACCCTTTGACCCAGATCACTATTGCCAAGGAAACGAGAGCTGTAAAATAATGGCAGTTTCCATTTAATCTATAGTTAATGTGGCAAATTCTGTTCTGGGCAGATAAGTAGTAAAATCTAACTCAGAGAACTTAAAATGTACCAGACACAGGCTCACCTATGCATTTTATATACCAAAGGAAGTGTCTTAGATAGGCCATAAAAGATAAACAACAAATTTGAAAGCAATTTGGGGTTGGCACAATGACAGCAATAAGAAGTAACAGTCAGCAATAGAAATGAGAAACTTAAATACAGTAACCATTGTGTCAGAGACAGCAAGAGCACTGCTCAGCACTGCTGTTCTGAGTTGTCCTAAGTCCATATATTCTTCTAAGTTCTTCCTGACTACACCAGGGTGGCTCCTTCTTGAACCCTGCCCACTGTACTAACGGTTGGGGACTTAGTCCAAGTTCCTCCTTTAGCCTCTGCTCATGAGTATAATAGGTATTGGGTCCGAGCCCCTCGGCCTAGGGCTGGACCTCCTATGACGCTGGGTCTTAAACGGAGAAACCATGAGAAGTTGTGAGTGTGTAAGAATGAGTCTTTATTGCAGATGCCAGTGGCACAACAGTCCTGTACAGGCACAACAGTCCTTCACAGCAAAGTCTACACAGGCAGGCAGCCGGACACCGGCTAGTGAACAAATAACATCTTTCCCACAAAGCAGCATCAGTCTGGTACCCACAGCTCTTATCTGAGCAGCTGCACGCTGCTCCCTAGACTCACTGCCCTACATCTTAGCAGTACCTAAGCTCCCTGCCTCAGCAGCTTCTTCTGTCTCTCCTGCCCAGCACACTCTAGCTGGTTAACATGGTAGCTATATCTGAGCTCTTTTGCCCCGACTCTGCTCAGCACCCTGGCCTTACTAATATACTTTTATATTCCTTAGACAAAGAAGGCTTCGTGCCAGTCGTATTTTGGCTATAGAAGGGCACAGTATACCGTGTGTCCTTGCACCCACTCATGGTATCTTGGCCTTGGGCACCCCAATTAGGCTTATGCTCACAGAGGCCTTGGCCATTCTGGTGTGTTGACGACAAGGACTCTGTGTTCCCATTGGCCTGGACTATCTGGGGACCCTGATGTGGTTCCCACAAATTGTGTTGTGTTTTCTAATAAAGGAATGAAATACCTCCTTCCTCACAATAAAGTACTCCCTAGTAGTCTAAGACAACTTAGCTATTTCTGTTAGCAAGAATATACCACCTAGATAGCACTATGTAGCCCCCAAAATAACAAATTAGATTGAGTCCTTCAGGTGACAAAGGATAAACAGGATAATAGAATGGTTTCCTTTAAAAACAACAGCTCTACAATCAGGAACACTTAGTGTTGAGTCCTGGTTCCACCACTGGTAGCAATATAGCTTCGGACTTGTCTCATCTCTACAATGGGAATGATATCACCTACCTCATAAGATTTTAATTATGGTTAAATAAGGTAATGTATATAATCATTCCTTAGCACACTGCTTGGAAGATAGTAAATAATAGCATAATCAAATGGGAGAATGTATAATTGATCAAGACAAGAAACTCTTAGTATTATACTTTCTCCTCGAATGTCCTCATTTCCTATGTGTCTTAAAGAGACCTAATCCCATTTCTTAAAATTAAGGAAATCATCTTGTCATTAACCAAGTTTCAATAAGTAGTGGGATCAAATGGGATAATGTATAATTTTATACATTAAAAGTAGGATAGCTTTACTATGAAAGGCATTTCTTTTGTCTTTAGTTGAAGTTTGCCCTTCATTTCAGTTTCCCTATTTTAAAAGTCATGGCTGTTTAAAAATTTTAAAGAAGAAAATTAAAATCACCCATAATCCCACCAATTAAAAGCAATCATTAAGGACATGTTATTGTATTTTATTTAGTCTTTTATTCTATGAGTGCATGTCATTTTTAATGGCATCATAGACTACTTCTGTTATAGATTATTTCCAATTTTTTCTATATAAATGATATAAAAATGTCTTTGTGCATGGACATAAAAAGGTCATGGCTGTTTAAACAAACTAGAAACTAGGGAGTCCCTAAAAGCTTAACCCAGATTAAGCTGCTTAAAAACAGGGAAGGGGGTTTTTTTGTCCAGAACGATGTAACAAAGAGCAGGTGGCATATTAACTGTTAAAGTCTGGTGCTTGTTCTACCTTTGCTTCTACCTCACTGAGATTTTTTTAAAGGGTTTCATTACAATTTTTATTTATGTTTTTAATATGAATTTTAATATTTTTGAGAAAATACAGTTTTAAATGTATTGAAAAGGCAAATAAATTTTCTCATGGATGATCTGATGTCAGTTTTACTAACTTAACTACATAATTTTTAAATATAAGTGAAATAGTTTTTCACGTCTAAGATCTGAAATTAAAGTTCATAATTGTTGTCACTGTTATTGCTAATATTAATGGATTTAAACAATTTATACATTCTTAAATTATAAGACCTACATTTTTAAATTACTGTCATCCTTAATTGGGTTTAAAATACAGAAAGCTTTTAAGAAGAATTGGTATCCTACCCTAAAGGATATCCTTTATCTTTAACTTCATTTTCTGGGAAATGAAAAACCTAAGATACAAAACTGATTGGATTCCCTTTGTTTTTTGTTCATTTAAGTTGAAGACATTATTGTTTCTCTCTCTGCAAAAAATAATCACAAATGCATGACCTACTGTAACATGTTTTCTTCTGTTCACAGCCTCAGTGTTCACTTGCCTGGCAATAGCATTGGGATTTTACAGATTCTGGAAATAGCAGTGAAACAACTGAATTATGCTTCTACTACTGCTTCCATTGACTTCTTAAAACACTGAACTAGGATAGATTTACTTTGAACACTAAAAGTTGTAGCAAAACTTAATACAACAAGATTATTCAAAATACATATGGACTTAAAAATGTTTTAGAACAAGAAAATGTAGTTTGTGGTTTTTTTATGTCTATTTTATTATGTTGAAAAGCTGCCATTAAAACCTGGTTAATTTGACATAGAAGGGTCTTTTGTCTTTATCCTTTTGATAGTTTATAGAAACTTAACCGGAGTTTTGTGTTTGCTTGAATAACTGTGTAAATCATATAGGATTTCTTTGGTATCTGCTGCCTACATACTTTGTTATGCAACTTTCCTGATAACTATTACACAATTACCTTTTCATATTTAATAAAATATTATAAGAAAGTTGTTTGGATTGTTAAAGTGACTTACCATATAGCTGGAGATTTTTTAAATAATGTACAATTAAAAACAATTTAAAAATTTTTAAATTTGTTTTCTATTGTTAATTGTATGACAGATGTTTCCTATTCTCCTTCTACTTCCCCCGTCCACTAGTCCCTGTTCCACCCTAGGCCTTTACCACACTATTATCTGTGCCCAAAGCTATGCATATAAGTTTTTTGGTTAATCTCCTCCCATCCCTCACATCCCCCTCCCTTCTAAAATCTGTCAGTCTGTTTCCATGCATCCATGCATCTGGACCTATTTTGTTTGTCATTATTTTGTTCATTAGATTCCACATACAGGTGAGATCATGTGATACTTGTTTTTCTCTGACTGGCTTATATCACTCAGCACAGTACTCCCCAGATCCATCCATGCTGTTGCAAAGGGTAAGAGGTCCTTCTACTTTTCAGCTCAGTATTCCACTGTATAAATGTACCACAGCTTTTTTCCCCCACTTATTACTGATGGGAACTTAGCTGTTTACAGATACTAGTTATTGTAAATAACACTGCTATGAACATAGGGTGCATACATTCTTGAACAATTAAAAACAAATTTAAAATTTTTAGATGTGTGTCCTAGTACAAATGTATGACACTTAATATGAAATCTGTTGAGTTGCTAGTCTTGAGCCCTGATTATTACATATATTTTTAACTTTCTTGATTCACAAAAACCTGTTTGTCCATGCTTCAAATTCACTGCTTAAAATAAAGCTTTTTCTTATGACAGTTAAGTTCAATAAATGTCTATTGATATATAGTCCCTACTCTCAAGAAACTCATACTTTGGTTTTATTGCTATTGGGTCCACTGTATATTTTTCCTTATATAATAGTATCTATTAATAGAATACATGTAGTTCCAAGGAAAGTACAAAATATGTTCAACTCAGACCTTTAGTTTTGACCATCAAAAAGCCGAGGTCAGGAAGAACTAAAGATTTCATAATGCCTTGGCAATAGCTTTAAAAGTTTGATAATCCATTATTTATTCAATACTAATGGCCCCAGAGAAACCAAGATGGCAGCATAGGTAAACGCCTGAAATTCCTGCCTCACACAACCACTTCAAAAATACAAGTAAAAGATAAAACAGACATCATCCAGAACCACAGGAAGGCTGGCCGAGTGGAAATTCTACAACTAGCAGGAAAGAGAAAAGCACACTGACACTCAGAGGAGATGCAGTGTGGAAGTAAAGTGCAGAGGTATGGAGGCGCATGTAGAAAGGGCTAGCAACTGAGGACACGGTTGTCTTTTTCAATTGGGAGGGAGTCTCAAGCTCCTGACTGCTCTGAAGTCCAATTCCAGACGAGTCTTTGGGAACCCAGACTCACATGGGGAGAAACTGGACTGTTTGGCATTGGTCACTCTGCCCTTGAGGGTGGCTTTCTCTCAGAGGTGCTTGAAGCGATTACCGGGACACTGAGAAGCGGGGCCTCTTAGGGCAGGACTGAGGAGCAGCCATAGTTGCTTGCTCTGCCCTGTTGATCCCCTTCAACCCCACCTCGCCCAAGCTGTGGGCCCGCTTTTGCATATGAGAGGCCTGGTCCTTTGCAATCTGAAAATTACCTAACCAACTGCAACTGACCCAAGGCCCCACAGCAGCTTGCACTGCTTCACAGCCGGGCCTCATCTGGGTACCTCCAAACCCCAAACAAAGAAGAGGAATCTGCAGATCTCTCCGTAGCTCCTGCTGGGTAGTCTCAGGCAGAAGCTAAATTAGCACCTCCTTAGAGATCCAAGAGCCAATGTACCCAGTGGTCAGAGTGGGGCCATCCAGATTACAACGCCTCACATCCTTAAGAGACACCCTCAGGGGGTAGACTCAGTGAGCACCAAAACCCTACTGAAGCAAGACTTGCCCCACAAGGGTGTCTCCAGCACAGAAGTTCTCCCACCTTAGACACAGCTGATTCTTACAGCCAATTTGAGCCACTGGCCCCTGTAGGACACTTAGCACAGAAAGCCACTCTATCAACACAGTGAAGCGTAAAAAATGCCGAGACAAAGAAACAGGGCACAAATGACAAATGGAGGAAAGCAAACTACTGGGTATAGAGTTCAAAACCATGGTTATAAGGTTACTCAAGAATCTTCTAGAAACTGCCGATAAATTTAGTGAGACCCTCCATAAATCTAGTGAGACCCTCCAGGATATGTAAAAGAACCAACTAGAAATTAAGCATACACTGACTGAAATAAAGAATATCATACAGACTCTGGGAACCAAGATGGCAGCATAAGGTACAGACCTGTGCGTGCTCCTCCCACAACATTGAGACTACCAACTATAAGACAAACAGTTATCATTCAGAACCATGGGAAAGCTGGCCCAGTGGAAGCTCTACAACTGGAAGCAAAGAAAGAAGAGCATTGAGACAGTAGGTTTTGCAGAGGCTCCAAGAACGGAGGTATAGACTCGCGCGCCAGGCGGGCTGCAACTGGATGCGCTGTTTTTTTTTATCGGAAGGGGCTGCAGACTCTCGAGTCCACTGAGCTTGTTTGGGACGGGATTCTGAGGTCCCAGACCCTTACTGGGAGAGGCAGGATGGCCTTGCAACGGGTCGGAGAGCGAGGGTGGCTTGCCCGCCGGTACTCAGGGATGTGGGGACGTGGAGTCGTGGAGAGGCGAGGAGTACAGAGACACCATTACCCTTTGCCCTGCCCTGGTTATTCGCCAAGAACGGGTACAGAGTCACGCGCCAGGCGGGCTGCAACTGGATGCACGGGTTTTTTTAATCAGACGGGGATGCAGACTCTCAAATCCACTGAGCTTGTTTGGGGCAGGATCCTGAGGTCCCAGACCCCTACGGGGAGAGGCAGGACGGCCTTGCAACGGGCTGGAGAGCGAGAGTGGCTGTCTCGCGTAGCTGCTCGCCTGCACTTAGGGACGTGAGACATGGAGAGGCGAGGAGTTGCGGAGATGCCCTTGCCCCTTGCTCCGCCCTAGTGATTCCCGGGGACCCTGCCCTACTCAATTTACATCCCCACCCAAGCTGTGCCAGTGGCACAAAGGGAACCAGCGGCGCTTTTGCAGCCCAGCCCAGCACACTGAAGATTTCAACTCCTCACATCCATAAGGGACACACTCAAGAAGCAGAATCAGGTTCGGAGGAAGCCGGAGCCGGACCCGGCTGGGCCAGTGACGTGGATCCACTGTACCAGCAAATGCACAGGCAGGTCCACCAGATCCAGTCTCACATGGGACGCTGGGAGACGGCAAAAGGGCAGTCTGTGCACTTGGTAGAAAATGAAATCCAAGCAAGCATATCAGATATTCAGCCACCAGGAACGCCTGGAGATTTTGTCCAGCAAGGAGCTGCCCAACAAAGGACAGAATGCCAAACTTTTTGTTGCTGAGAGGGCCCCCGTGAGGCCGAGATGACCCTCGTGAGGCTGAGGAGGCCCCGGTAGGGCTGAGGTGGCCCCCATGAGGCCAGGACAGCCCCAGTAAGGCTGAATTGGCCCCAGTGAGGTTGAAACAGCCCTGGTGAAGCTGAGATGGCCCCGGCAAGTGGGGTCAGGTAGGAAAAGGGAGGGAATTGAAGTCAGAACTTCCATAGTTGTTTTTCTTAGTCAGCTAAGTTGGGGGGAAAATATTAATAAAACCATGTATTTTTTATTTTTCCCAATTTGCCTTGTCTCTACATTCCTTTCTTAGAGAGTCTGCAAGATAGAACAATGGTTGAATTTTAAATCAGGTTATATACGTGGGTATTCTTAGTAAGCACACATTATGTATTTTTTAAAATCCTTTTACAACTACTGGTCTTCATTTCTGTAAAACTTTCCTGAGTGAGATATTTGGTTGTTATTGCAAAATTGGCCTTTTCTAAAACTTACTGTTCTTATATTGTATTTTCTCCCAAGTCCAGAGGCTTTCTAAAAGTCAAGTCACTTGAAAAGTTAAAAAACAAAACAAAAAACACATGTACCTTAGTAGTAAGGTACTCTCTAGAAAATAAGAGAAACATAATTTTATTATGAAGCTATAATAGAATTTTTTAAAAAATATATTTTATTGATTTTTTACAGAGAGAAAGGGAGAGGGATAGAGAGTTAGAAACATCAATCAGCTGCCTCCTGCACACCCCCCACTGGGGATGTGCCCGCAACCAAGGTACATACCTTTGACCAGAATCAAACCTGGGACCCTTCAGTCCACAGGCAAATGCTCTATCCATTGAGCCAAACTGGTCAGGGGTATAATAGAATGTTTAATAATTTTTAATATCTATCATAATTTTAACATCTGGAATTGTATTCCTTTGGAAACTTTAATATTATATTTTAAAGTTTATGTGACTATTTGCTAAATTAATTACTCATAAATCTAAATCTTGACTTGCCTACATAACTATAAAGAGGATTTATTGGGAGGGAGATACAACTGAGTACATGTAATTTTAAAAATTCCTTTGGGGTTATGTAACATTTCTGCCTTAAGAATTGGAGTAAATTGTATATCAGAGTAACCTGAGAAGAGTTTAACATATTAACATATCAATTTTTAAATAAAAGAGAGAAATCAAGCAAGTTTATTTAAATTCATTTCATTGATTAGTACCTTCTCACAAAAACGCCCCCAGAAGACACTTTCTTCTTCACTCGCTTCTTCTCTTTGCTTGACTGAAAAGAAGAGTCATCTTCCTATAAATGACAAAAAAAGAGAACCAAGTTAGATTTCTACCCTAGACACATTTTATCTTTCTATTTGTTCCAAAAGAAAAAAATTAATGATGCTAATATTTCCAACTCTAGATTAGAGTAAAATAAAGCAGTGTCAGGAAGTTTGCCGTACAGATCAGGTTTGAAGTGATACACATCTGGAACAGAACTAACTCACCCTTGGTGACTGAAGAAAAAATTTCCCATGAAAGGAAAATATGTAACGTACCCAAATCCCTACACTATGTCACATGAGCTGTCCACAAGGACCACATCATGGCTGTCTTAACTCACAGAAGGGAGCAAGGGTAAAGTTTCCCCAGTGTACTTTCTGCCTCTTCTCCTGAGACCAGATGGCCTGAAATACAACTACCACTGGGTTTCCAGCTGACGCTGTCACTCAAGTATAAAAATACTCCACCTGCTTTCCTGTATTTGTTCTTTGTATCTGTTTCCATATTCTTTTCTTTTTAGCTTCCTTCTAGAGATTTGTCCTTTTCATTTGTAACTATAAGCATTTTCCTATATTCCAAATTCCAAATTCATAGTTCCAGCTGGGATTTATGAAAAGAGATAAGGCTATGGAATCAAAAGTTAGAAATTGAATACTGATCCCACCATAACTAGTTGTGTGAATTTAGACAACTCCACTCTCTGAGCTTCAGTTTCCTCAGATGTTAAATGAGAGCAGATCAAATGACATGTGATAATATGTGTAAGAACTTTGTGTTACAAATGTAATCTGAACAAAGGGATACTATGACAACTTCCATGCTGGCTTTCTATTCTTAAAATTGCTCCTTTGAGAAACTGACATTTTCTTACATGGATTCCACTCAAAGCACTTTATTTTGGCTATTTAGAATGTTAAATTATATTTATATATACTCTCTAATTGCCTTAGAATTCTTGATTACTCTGCAAATATTTTTTCCTTATATTGTACAATAATAAGAACAACACTGCACACTTATGAACCAGGCTGCTGTTCTAACCAATATATATGTAGATATATATGTAGATATGTGTGTACTAGAGGCCTGATGCATAAAATTCATGCAAGAGTAGGCCTTCCTTCCCCACAGAATAATAGAGGTCTTTTTTTTTCTTTGCTCAATTGGTGGAGATTTTCAGGAAGTTCAGGATATCTTCCTTTTAATTTTTCCTCAACACTCTGACTTTACTTATGTCTCTCACCTTTGCTTTCCCTCCATCCCCCACCCACAACAGTAACTTGCTCCAGACTCACTTTGCTCTAGTGTCTAGAGATCCTGCAAAGCTTCTACCATCAGAACTACGATTCCCAGCAGTCCTGGTGCTCCCCGCGCTGTGGGCTTCTGCTTCCAGTCCAGGGACTGCCACCAGAACTATGATTCCCAGAATTCCTGGTGCTCCCCGCACTCCTGGTTCTGGGAACTTCAGCTGCCCCTAGGCCAGGCTGACAGGACCGGACACTCCAGTGGCGTCCCTGGGACCCTAGCCACTCGGCATCGGCGTGCGCACACACTAGCCACAGGCTCGGGGTCCCGGGGATGACCGCCACATCCCACCCACCCCCCAGTCACTCCACGCCCACGTGCATGCATGCTGCCCACAGGCCCGCCATCTTTGTCGGGTTAATCTGCATACTCACTCCTGATTGGCTGTGGGTGTTGTGGAGGGGTGGTCAATTTACATATTTATCTATTATTAGTATAGATATATGAAGGAATATACATAGATATGTATTTGTTTAAACCTTACAACACTCTAGAAAATATAAATTATTACCTCCAGTTTACAACTAAGGCAAAGAGAAGTCAAATGATTTGTTCAAACCAAAACAGGGTTGTAGCCAGGATTCAAATCCAGATATCCCCAGTCCAAAACTTGAACTCTTCACTACTCTTGTATACTACTTCTTGAGAAAGATCAATGTGTTAAGAAGGACACTAACCGCCGGCATGGAATTGGGGACCTGAATATCTTCCAGGGTCTCCCTGAGCTGATCCACCTCTGCTCGACACTCATCTAGCTGACTTTCTAGTTTTTCTCTCCGCAGTCGTTCATATTGCAGCTGGCCCTGCAGCTCTTGGATAGTCCTGTCAAAAACAGATTTTGTTTTCAGTCAGTCTCCAATATGAACTAAATATGATTTTGGTAAGAGTGAAAAGCATCCATGCATTGTATTTAAGGCAAATAAAAAAATAACTGTACAGTGGGGCTTTGACTTACGAGTTTAATTCGTTTCGTGATGGAGCTCATAACTCAAATTATTCGTATGTCAAATCATTAAAGTGAACGAGTGAGACACGTGATGCTGGGCTAATGTTGTGGTGTTCACTGTGACGTTCGCTGCGCCAACTAGCGGTGGGGTACCTGAAGCTGGCTCGTAACCCGAATTTTAGCTCACAACTCAAAGCAAAACATCGGCTGAGAGACGACTCGTATCTCGAAAAACTCGTTAGTCGGGGCACTCGTAAGTCAAGGCCCCCACTGTATTCTACAAATATGTATTGAGAAGCTACATGAACCAACACTGATCTAGATACTGGGGATCAGCAGTACACCAAATGGGCCAAATATGCCCTCAAGGTCTTGCCTTAACAGGGGAGGAAGATAGACAGGAAAGAAAATAAGAAATTATGGTATGTTGGAAGTTGATAAATGCTAAGGGAGAAAAAATAAGCAAGAAAGGGTCATATAAAATGTTGTTGAAGAGGGCATTACACTTCATACACAGTGGCAGGGAAAGCCTTACTAAGAAGGTGTTTTGGAGCAAAGTTCTAAAAAAATGAGGAAGATAATCAAGCAGACCTCCAGAGGAAGGGCATTACACACAGAAGAGCAGGTGTAAAGGCCCTACATCAGAAGTATGCCTGGTGACCTGAAAGAAAACCAGAGGCCATGTGGTTGGAATAGTTTAAAGTATAAAAGGGATAGTAGGTCAGAGAGGTAAAAGGAATCCAGTAAAGTAGAGCTTTTTCTCTCAGTGAAAAGGGAAGCCACTGGAGGATCTGAGCAGAGAAATGGCATGAATTGATTTAAACTTCTTTTGTTTTCTTTTGCTTTGCTTTGTGTGTGTTTTTTCTATTGATTTACAGATACTTTACCATCCTTGCATCCCTGGAATAAACCCTACTTGGTCATGGTGTATGATCTTTCTAATGGAATGCTGGATCTGATTTGCTAAAATTTTGTTGAGGATTTTAGCATCTATGTTCATCAGAGATACTGGCTTGTAATTCTCTTTCTTTGTAGTGCCTTTATCTGGTTTGGGGATTAGGGTAATCCTGGCTTCATAGAAAGAACTTAGAAGTGGTTCCTTCCTCTTGAATTTTTTTGGAATAGTCTGAGGAGGATAGGTTTTAATTCTTTTTTGAATGTTTGGTAAAAGTCCACTGTGAAGCCATCTGACCAGAGCTTTTGTTTGCTGGAAGTTTTTTGATTACTGCTTCAATTTCCTCCATAATTATCAACCTATTCAAATTTTTTTATTCTTCCTGATTGAGTTTTGGAAGGTTGTATTCGTCCATTTCTTCTAGGTTGACCAGTTTATTGGAATAGAGTTGTTCATAGTATATTTTTACAATCCTTTGTATTCCTGTAGGCTTTTGTTATTTCACCTTTTTCATTTCTGATTTTGTTTATTTGGGTCCTCTCTCTCTGCTTCTTGGTGAATCTGGCT
>NW_006290677.1:402767-416182 GCF_000327345.1 Myotis davidii | reverse complement strand
ATACCTTAAGTAATAAAGAATTCTTTTCTTTATTACTTAAGGTATTACATATGTGTCCTTATCGCCCCATTGCGCCCCCCCACACACACACACACACTCACGCCCTTACCCCCCTGGTGTCTGTGAGTCATCAAGAAGGCCCCTGGTTTTTTAAAAAATTTAAATTTTGCCCCAGTTTCCTAGTCTCTAAAATCCCACTGAAAGAGAAGAGTATTTTGGCTTAAAGCTTTGTTTTCTACTCAAGTTCCCAAATACCCATGGAAGGATAACATATTAACCCTTATCAAAGATTTAGATATTACTCTGAATGCATTCACCAGACCTCTTACTGAGTCTATATTCAGAAGAAAACAGAGAAAAGGGAAGCGGGAGGTTCTAAGAGTCTGAGGGAAAGAATCCCAACCAAAGGAGAGGGCGGAGAAAGAGGAGAATCCTCTGTACAGACCCAAGTTTTGATTAAAAGTCTTCTCCCCTGTCTCCCGTTGTTCCCTATCCATTCTGAAAAGCAGACCGACAGCAGAGAGGCAGTGTGAAGAAATAAGCACTAGGCATCTAATGTTCCAGTAGCCATTAATTAAGTAGAGAGGCACCAAATGCACAGACAGCCAACTTAGGGAGCAGGGAGTAAAGGATGCAACTGCTCACTGCCTCTGGACATGGAGCATCCTCTGATGAGGTACCACAGCCCTAGACCTCAGATTCATGAATAAGCAGTCCAATTTGATAGGGATGGTTATAGATACGTTGATTGAAAAGCTCAAAGTAGCTGTGATCTCAAAAAAAAAACAAACAAAAACAACACTACAGAATTTCAATTTTTTAAGATGAAAAGAGTTTTGGAGATAGGTTGTGCAAAAATGTGAATCTATTTAACACTACTGAATTGTACTTAAAAATGGTTAAGATGCTATACTTTATGTTATGTGTATTTTAACACACACAAAAAAAATCTTAATACCTTCTCCATCTGGGGACTTAGGAGGAAAACAGGATAGACTCTTATGTCCTTTGGTGGGGATAACAAAACAAGTTGTTGCTTCCCCATTCGGCCCCACCGTAGAGGTGACCTGACTCCCCGGGTCTCATTGTGCAGGTGCTGGAATTGTCCGCGCAGTTTCCAATCATGCCTGAACCAGTGAGAGTCCTTGTGACTGGAGCAGCTGGTCAAATCGCATATTCGCTGCTGTACAGTATCGGAAATGGATCTGTCTTTGGTAAAGACCAGCCTATAATTCTTGTGCTGTTGGATATCACTCCCATGATGGGTGTCCTGGATGGTGTCCTAATGGAACTGCAAGACTGTGCCCTTCCCCTCCTGAAAGGTATGTTAGAGAGTGGAAGAGAGAGGGATTTTTTTAGTATTTTATGTCTTTCAAAAACTAGATTTCAGATTTTTGTTAACCTGTCAATTAGAAATTATTTCATAAAAGATGTGTCTGGGGAAACCATTCCTCAACTCAGTATCCAGATGTCAACCATGCCAAAGTGAAACTGCAAGGAAAGGAAGTTGGTGTTTATGAAGCTCTGAAAAATGACAGCTGGCTCAAGGGAGAATTCATCACAACTGTGCAGCAGCGTGGCGCTGCTGTCATCAAGGCTCGAAAACTATCCAGTGCGATGTCTGCTGCGAAAGCCATCTGTGACCACATCAGGGACATCTGGTTTGGGACCCCAGAGGGAGAGTTCGTGTCCATGGGCATTATCTCCGACGGCAACTCCTACGGTGTTCCCGATGATCTGCTGTACTCGTTCCCCGTTACAATCAAGAATAAGACATGGAAGATTGTTGAAGGTCTCCCTATTAATGATTTCTCACGTGAGAAGATGGATCTTACTGCAAAGGAACTATCAGAAGAAAAAGAAACTGCTTTTGAATTTCTTTCCTCTGCCTGACTAGACAATCATTTCGATGTTACTAGATACCCCAAAGCTGAAGAAGCTAAAAGTTGTCTTTGACTCTAGTACCAAGTAATAATAATACTATACTTAAATCACTTGTGAAAAAACAGCACATTTTAAAGATTGTGTGCTTCTCGGTACAAATTTGTGACGGTTTATGAACATGGTGTTAGTGTTGCAGCATCCTAAATAAAATATATATTCAAGTGAAAAAAAAAAAAAACAAGTTGTTGGTCAACAAACCTTCACATGGCATTTAGAGAGAGAATTAAGAAGAAAGCATTAAAGTTTGGAGGACATTACTTTTCAGACTCCAGCTGTTCTTTCTTCTGCTTTAAGTCTTCTTCTGTTATCCCTCCCAAGTGTTTATAGTTGCTCTCAGCAATTTCCAGGAGGTGTCTCAATTCTACAATTTTCTTATAGGCTCTCACTGCAAGACAGAGTTGCATAGAAACCTAATTTAGACAGGTGCTGGCAGGATGCTCATCCTGTAGCCTATTCTTCCTCTAAAGCCAGTGTCTGTGTGGTTTGGGGAGGAGGTGGAGGGAGGTGGCATACACACAGAAGGATAAATATCAGTAAGTAATATTTGGATGAACAAGCAATGATAAACCTAAATGGAGGGTTCTCCTCCTGCTCTTGGAGGGTGTATCAGATTGTTATGACTTTTAATACTATGAACAAGGAAGTTTAAAGACTAGCAGTGGTTTAGAGTAGTGGTATATTACAGGACCATGCATAATCTATGATATGACAAAAAATAGAAAAATTGAAATATGCTGCATTTATTTAAAACAATAACTAGCCCAGCTCCCAAATTTTATGATTAGTTACTTGTAATATCTATGTAAGAGGATACTGAGAGAAGGAAGTGTGTTGAGAGCAGCTTTTAGCTATTCTCCAACTATCGAACCTTCTATCCTGTGTGGTAGTGCTTCTCAACCTGGGGTGATTTTCTCCCCTAAGGACAGTTGACATCATCTGGACACATTGTTGCTTGTGAACTTGACGGGTGGAGGGGAATAGGTTAGTGGCATCTACAGGCTCAGGTCTCTTCTCAAATGTCACTCCCTTAGAGAGGACTCCTCTAATGGTTATCTTATCTATAGCACCAACCTACTTTATTTTCTTTATGTATCTATTTTCTTATTATCTGTCACCACCACATCTCAGAAATGTAAATTCTGGGTGATGTTGGGGATTTTATATTGTTCACTGTTTCTCCAATAACTACAACAGTATCTGGCACATTGTAGACAATAAATATTTGCTGCTATTATTATCTGTAAAAATCACTTGCCAACTAACCATGGAAATCCTTGGGATGTCTCTTCCTGTTTCCTATGATCCACTTAAATAATGTTTCCTCTTATATAACATTATCATGTCTTACATTTTTTATATGTTCAACAACCCCTAGTACCAAAATTATACTAGTTCTGGTTCCCCCCAAAATGAAAGTATTTTACTTTGTAGATAATAGTTATCTTTAGGATAATTTTCAAATTTGGAGGAAAGACAATGGCTATGGCATTTCTTAAAGAACAAATCACAACAGAGTTGGCACACTTACTTCTGGCATCTGTTTTATCCGACTCATTAAGATATAAATCATTCTTAGCATCAGTGCTTCCCTCAACACCATGTCTTATAAAACACTTCATATCATCTTCATCAATTTCATTATCATCTATATCATATTTCTGTAGCCCTTCTAATAGCTTTACTGCTGCTAAATGGGCAAACCTGTAGAAAAGAATCACCAATGAACAAGAACCACAATTTTCAAATTGAAACTGCAGTTTGAACTTAATTTAAGTAATTACACTTTGTACATTATGCCACCAACCCACCCATTCAGTAAAGGAACAAAACTATACCTGAATCTCAGTGCCAATTTGATGTACTATATCCAGCTAGTAGTACATGGGAAACTCAGTTATTCGACAGTAAGGACAAGTGATCATTAAAGACCGATTCCATCATTTTTATTGGCAAAAACCCAACTGAAAGAGGAGACCAAAAGAAAATTTCTAAATGGAACAGAAAGTTCAAAACCACCCTATTTGATCGCCTGCATTTACTACCTTTTTCTGATGGCCTAATTTAGATTGTAGAATTAGTTATGGTTCCATTTTTAGGGTTAACTATAGCTCTGGTACCCTTAATCTTGATTCTTCTTCAACCCAAAGCACTTGACATGGCTTTGAAATTTAATGGAAAAATAATGACTTTCCATCCATATTTTTTATTTTCTTTGCTATTTCCTACATCTCTGAAGCTTCCAATAATATACCTTTGATTTTGGAGTTGTTGTAATTGCATGTAATCTGCATATTTTTCCACAGTTTTCCTAATTAAGATGTTCAATGCTTTCTCTTAGGACAAGGATAATTACTCGCTAACCACAAAAACCTCAAATTCTATGTTTTCCATAACCACATAACCACACACACATGTACATACATATATTCTTACCTTTCACCAGGTACTACAAATCATTAAAGATATAGAAATAAACATATGTAGGAAATTATAAGGTTAACAGAAATCATTAGTTCTATTACTAGGTTGTTTTTAACAGCTTTCATTTACTGAGTACTTGCTTTATACAGATTCAACATTACACTTTACACCTAGCCTTTTGGTGCATGAATGAAAAAAAATGTGGGCCAGAAATTATTATTAACTCCAGATATATTCATAGTATTAAATCACCCATATAATACTGGTATAAAGATAAACAAATAGACAGATCAACAGACAAAATATGAAGCCTAGGAATAATCCCACACAAATATGGACACTAACTTGGACAAAGACACAAAGGTAATAAAGTGGAGAAAGGACAGCTTTTTCAACAAATAGTGCTACAACGATTGGATATCTATATTTAAAAAAAAAACACTTTGGATGCATACCTCAAAATGCATCATAGATCTCAATGTAAGACCTAAAACTATACAACATCTGAAAGAAACCAAAGGAGAAAATCTTTGTGACTTTGTTTTAATTGACAATTTCTTAGCTATGATACCAAAAGCATAATCCATAAAAGAACAAATTGATTAAAAAAAAACTTCTGCTCTTCAAAGACATTGTTAACAGAATTAAAAAAAAAAACAAGCCTAAACTGGGAGAACATTTTTACAAAACAAAAACGTAAGGAAAAAACTAGTATCCAGAATATATAAATAGCTTGTAAAGCAATAATAAGAAAACAACTCGCTTTTAAAAACTGGACAAAAGATCTAAACAGTCACTTCAAAAAATGTATATGAAAAAATGCTCAAAATCAAAATCATTTTTATTAGGAAAATGCAAATTAAAACCACAATGAGATGCCACTGCACACCTACTAAAATCACTAAAATCAAAGAACCTGACAACAGAGACTTTTGGAATGCCAATGCCTATGGTCACTTTGGAAGCACTTTGGCAGCTTCATATGAAGTTAAACATACCCTTAGCATATGTCCCACCAATACTATCCCTAAGTATTTACCCAAGTAAACTTAAAGCTTATATTCACACAAAATCCTGTATGTAAATATTTATAGCAGTTTTATTCATAATCACCAAAAAATGGATACAATCAAAATCTCCTTCAACAGGTTAGTGGATAATCAAACTATGGAATACTATAGAATTCTACATCTGATGGAAAACTATTCAGCAATAAGAAATGAACAACTAATACATACGAATTCTCAAAATAACTATGCTGGCTTAAAGAAGCCAGCTATATAATAGTACTTACTATATGATTCCATTCATAATAAAACTCTAAAAATGCAAACTAATCTACAGTGACAAAAAGCAGACCGGTGTTTGCTTAGGGAAGCCAGCAGTGGGAGGGAGGGAGATTAAAAAGGAGCACAAGAAGACTTTTGGGGGTCATGAATACTAGAGGCCCGGTGCACGAAGTCATGCACAGGTGGGATCCGGCCAGCCCGCCCCAATGAGAGCTGATCAGGCCGGCCAGTGGGGGAAAGGGGCCGCGGGAAGTTGACCAGCTGGCCCTGCCTCTGATCAGGGGGGAAGGGCACCAATCAGGGGTAGGACTGGCCGGGAGGAGGGGCTGTGGGTAATTGGGGGGTGTCAGTCAGGGCCCTGATCGGGCCAATTCGCCTCCCCAGTGCATGTCATAGCAACCGGTCGTACCAGTGTTCTGGTCTCTTGGCTTTTATATATATACTAGAGGCCCGGTGCACAAAAATTTGTGCACTCGGGTGGGGGGAGGGGATCCCTCAGCCCGGCCTGTGTCCTCTCACAGTCTGGGACCCCTCAGGGGATGACCACCTGCTGGCTTAGGCCCGCTCCCCAAGGGATTGGGCCTAAGATTGCAATCAAACATCCCTCTGGCAGCCCGGCAGCCCTCAGGGGATGTCCACTTGCCAGCAGGGAGCAGGCCTAAACTTCAGTCAGACATCCTTAGCACTGCTGAGGAGGCAGGAGAGGCTCTCACCACCACTGCTGTACTGGCAGCCATCAGCCCGGCTTGTGGCTGAGCAGAGCTCCCCCTGTGAAAGCACACTGACCACCAGGGCACAGCTCCTGCCACTGGTGTGCCTCGCCAGTCTGGGTGAGGGGCTGAGGGCTGTTTTCAGGCTGGCGGGTGACTGAAGCTCCCAGCCTCTTTTTTTTTTTAATTCTTGGATTTATTTACCGTCTATAGCTGTCACTGGAGCTGAGAGCCAGCTCCAGCTCTGAGGCTCGGCTCCAGCTCTGAGGCCTTGCCGGCGGAAAGCAGGTATCTGGGATTTGTTCAGCTTCTATAAATTAAACTCTGTTGCCATCACTGGCGCTCTAAGCTCTGAGGCCCGGCTGGCTGAAAGCAGGTATCTGGGGTTTGTTTAGCTTCTATAATTGAAACATATTGTTGCTTTCAGAGCTCAGAGCCAGGCCATGGCAGGCGGGGAACCCTGGCTTCCTCCATCACTGGAGCAAGTAAGCCTCCTGTTTGCTTCAGCTGCCTGGCTGCCAGTTGCCATCTTGGTTGGCAGTTAATTTGCATACCACCCTGATTAGCCAATGGGAAGCGTGTCGGAGGTACAGTTAATTACCATGTTTGTCTATTATTAGATAGGCTATATAGATGGTTGCTAGTCATTGTGACAAACCCAAATTTCCAAATGCCCCTCCTCCAGGAAAGGGACAATACTTCCTCCCAGTTGAGAATCACTGCTTTAGAGAAAAGAGTTAATATACCTTCAAATGTCTATTCAGCTTGAATACTGTCATTCTCTCAGCATTTGACAATGTCATCCCATTGAATTTTCAGAGATTTCCAAGTATAACAGAGTATATGCAAAACTTTAAAAACAAAACCAAAAAGAAAAAAGTAAAGCATATAGGGATACCTCTTAGCCACATCGCTGGGTTTCTCCCCTGCTTTGTTGGTAATATTACTGTCTGCTCCCATTTTAATTATCCACTGCAAACATTCTATGTGGCCTTGTCCAGCAGCTGTAAAAACAAACAGAAAATACACAAAAAGTTGTTACTAGTAGCAACTTTCCAAACTTTGAACACCATTAGAGAGTACTTTCATAAATACTGATACTTGCAATAACCAATAAATTGGGGAGATGTAATTTTCTCCATTTCATTTATTCATTCATTGGACAAACATGTAATCAAATATATACTGTACTCATCACCTATACAGAGAACTTTACATACAGATATAAAAGTTGAGGTTCAAAGAAGTTATTTCGTTAATATCACACAGCTAGTAAGTAATGGATTTGAAACTATAATCTAATTTTTTCTAATCTTATTGAGTGTCTGTCTGCTGCTATTGATAGCTCCTGACCAATCTTCTATTACAGAACTTATTCCTCTGACCCTCACAACTCAAAATTTATAGATCCCCAATTACCTAAACTATTTACACCTTTTTCTAAATCTTGTCCTTAAGACACATGCACTTGATATTAATTTTCACCTCCACAACACTGCTTATGTGTCTTCTCACCTAGTGCCCATCCCTCAACTCTATGCTTATCTGACTTCTACCCATCCTTCTAAGTCCATCTCAAGACTCAGGGAAACTGGGGCAGGGGGACTTAATAAACTTAAAAGAGCTGAATTTAGATCTACTAAACAATGAGACTGAAGAACAGAACAGAATTAGCAAGTGGCTGGCACATACAGACCTGCAACAAATATCTATAGATTTGATGAGTGAATGAAGAAAAATAAATAAATGAAATCTAAGCTCTGCTCTTACCAACTGTGTAACTTCAGTCAAAAAACCTGGTTCCTCTGGACCTCAATTTTCCCATCTTTTACACAGATAATTTCATATTTATAAAGCAGCAGTGATTTACACTGCTGGCTTGTAAAATTACAATAAGGATTGAACATGACAGTTTTGCACCCTGTTAAATGTTATATAAACATAAGGTGTTATTTATGAATTCCCATGAATATTTCCTCAATAATTTAACGCTTAGCAACTTCTGTTCAATTTCTACTCCTGAATTCCACTGCATGTATTTTAACAACCAAAAACTTTTTGCCGTTTATTACATCCTGACTTATACAAATCTCTAGTTGCTCATGGTATAAGTATATAGCTCCTTAACAGTAAGGTCTGGATCTCACGCGATTTTCATGGTGTGGGCACATGACTGGTACTGAACATATATGTACCTCTGTAAAATAAATCAGAGTATGAAACTTTTGGTATGGCTTGGTGTCTTAAAAAGTTAATCTACCTCCAATACTGGGAACAGAGAGGAAAGGACACAAAGCCAGATCCAATGACAAAGCAAACCCCATCACTATAGCCCTATGGCCCAGCTTACAAAAGGTCTACTAGTATAAGGTCCTACCTTTCCCAAAATGACTCAGGTCCATCTTCCAAACTCAGAATTGGCCCCTGAGGAGCCTGGGGCTTCTCTTTTCGCTTCTCTTTTCTCCTACAGCAAATCCGAAATAGCTAACAAAGAATACTACGGGATTCCTCATACCTCTAGACATAACCCTCCTTTAAACAAAAACAGCAACATCTTTTCTCTGTAAGAGTTACAAAACCATATTTATGAATCCTGAACAATGGTGAGCTTTATAAAACAGAGTTTAACCCAACATTTCCATTTTATTACACAGTTAATATTGGGGGGGGGGTGCTAAGCAATTTGTCTATAATGAAATACAATAAAAGAATTTTTATCTAAGATCCTTATTACATATTGATTAGAATATATTTATTAATGGACCAATGAGAACAAGAAAAAATTATGCAGTGGCTAGAAATTTTTAAAAAATGATTTGAAATAATTAAGGCTTAAAAGTAAATGAAAGAGAAGTCATAGTAGATTTAAAAATCATTAAGTGACTGATACTGCAGCTTATTTACTGAATCAAAATTAAAATGAAAGAAAAAGAAGCAGATAGACTGACAACATGTTAATTAAATTATAAGGAAACTTTTATTTACCCAAGTTGGGTATGATTTAGCATACAGATACGCCACAGAAAATAAGATAATGTACACAAAAATTTCCCCTCCCCCTGCTGCAGCCACTTATCACCCCTCCACCATACCATCTGATCCACCCCTGGCCCCAGGAGTTCTTACGGACAAACTGACCAGAGAAGGGGTGAAGGGCAAACCCTTTTGGTTCCTCTTCACTTTCACCCTCTCACCTTCTCACAATAGCTGTAACCCAAACACTCTATTGTTGTACATCAATCCCTTTAGAACCTTCTTCCAGTTCCCTCATTTCCATCTCAGTTCAACCGGTAAAAAACTGACTGATAGGCTGAAAACCATCTGGCAAGTAAAACTTACTTTAATGTATCATCCCTCCGAAGATGCATTATAAATACCGTGAGTGAGCCTCTCTTTTGCTTCTCATAAATGACACCCCACATATGCACTAGGAATAAAAACTGGTTGTACCTAGGTTATAAAATGAGGGCTTTTCTTCAGGGCAGCACATTTTTAAAAAAACCACAATCTTTTATGCACATTTTAAGTATCCACTCCATTCATAAATCCCATAGTGAAAAGCTTTAATGCCTAGACAGCTAGTAGAGATGGATGGAGTGAGATTCTCCAAACTACAGAATATCATTTACCAAAGTGGGACCCCTCTATGTATAAGAGAAATCCCTTTCACTTCCCCTTCTTTCTGCCCCAAATACCCTTTCTCTTATAAAACTACTAGAAGCCAAGTGCACGAATTTGTGCACCAGTGGGGTCCCTCAGCCTGGCCTGCGGGATCGGGCCAAAACCAGCTCTCCAACATCCCTTGAGGAGTCCTGGATTGTGAGAGGGTGCAAGCCAGGCTGAGGAACTCCACCGGTGCACAATCAGGGCCGGGGAGGGACGCAGGAGGTTGGCCAGCCAGGGAGGGACCACAGGAGGGTTCCAGAGTGTTCAGCCGATCTCGCTCAGTCCCAATTGGCCAGACCCCAGCAGTAAGCTAACCTACCAGTTGAAGTGTCTGCCCCCTGGTGGTCAGTGTATGTCATAGCAAGCAGTTGAGCAGCCTTAGCATATCATTAGCATATTGTGCTTTGATGGGTTGAATGGCCAACTGGGTAGACCAGACACTTAGCATATTAGGCTTTTATTATATAGGATTGGTACACATGGTGCTTAAGATTCTTAAGGTACATTATAAATTAAATAAACTTTAATGATTAAACTAAGAACCTAAACAACAGTAACATTATTTCATAATTTATGAAATAAATAAAAACCAGAAGTTATTTATAAAATAAAATCCTATTCTAACACAGGACTATATTAACAAGATTACTGTATTTTTATTGTTGTTGTTAATCCTCACTTGAGGATATTTTCCCATTGCTTTTTAGAGAGAATGGAAGGGAGGGGGAAAGGGAGAGAGAGTGAGAAACATGGATGTGAGAGAGACACATGGATTGGTTGCTTCCCTCATGGTCCCTGACCAGAGCCAGGTTCAAGCCTGCAACCAAGGTACATGCACTTGACTGGAATCGAATCTGGGACCCTTCAGTCTGCAGGCTGATGCTCTATCCACTAAGCCAACTCAACTAGAGCAACATTACTCTTTTTACTCTAAGACTTTTACAAGAATACCAGCCATCACATTATAAAAAAAGTATAATATCACTAATGAAGCAAAATAGAAATTTCAGGTGCTAGAGGTTAAAGATTTGGCCTTTTATTTTATAAATAAAAGAGATATTGGCAATAATAAATCCTAGAGATATACTCCCTGCACTGAGTTGACAATCTGACATGGTCTGATTAAAAAAACAACAAAAAAAAACATGGATCAATCTTTTAGAATTCCACATAGAAGGAAGGAGAATGCAGAGAAAAATTGCACATATCTAGAAAACGTGTTCATATCATGTTGATATTTCTATAGAAGAAAAAACATTTTTTGCAGAGTATTAGAATAAAGAAAATTCTCCTAGAGGTTGCTTGTTTGATTCCCCATCACATACCCGGTTTCCGGCTCAATCCCCAATGGGGGCCGTGCAGGAGGTTGATCAATGTTTCTCACTCTCATCAATGTTTCTCTCTCTCTCTCTCTCTCCCTTCTTCTCTTAAAAAACTTTCTCTCTCTCTCTCTCTCTCTCTCTCTCTCTCTCTCTCTTTCTCTCTCTCTCTCTTTCTCTCTCTTCCTTTCTCTATAAAATCAATAAAAATATTTTTAAAAGATAGATATGGTATTAGCATGAACAGGACATTTTCAGTCCAAAAAAAGGTTACTCCTAAGAAATTTCTCTAACCGTGAATTTCACATCTTAACTACATGACAAAATCAAAAGAGAACTTCTATTGGAATTACCCTCAAATGTGAAAATGTGTAAATATCTGACATCATAAAAGGAGTATCACACTTGAATTAAAAATTAATCACTCTGATCCTGGCCGGGTAGTTCAGTCGGTTAGAGCATTATCCTGATACACCAAGGTTGTATGTATCCCTGGTAAGGGCACATATAAGAATCAACTGATGAATGCATTAAAAAAGTGAAACAACAAACTGATGTTTTCTTTCTCTCTTTCTCAAATCAATTAAAACATTTTTAATTAAAATAAAATAAAATAAAAATTAAGCACTCTGTCATGCATTTTCATGTGTTTCTGATGGGTAATTATTTAAAAAGGTAAATAATTCAATAGCAATTGTGTCAGAATTGAAAATTAAACAAGAATCATAACTCGCCCTAACCAGTTTGGCTCAGTGGACAGAGCGTCAGCCTGTGGACTCAAGGGTCCCAGGTTCGATTCCGGTCAAGGGCATGTACCTTGGTTGCGGGCACATCCCCGGTGAAGGGTGTGCAGGAGGCGGCTGATCGATGTTTCTCTCTCATCGATGTTTCTAACTCTCTATCCCGCTCCTTTCCTCTCTGTAAAAAATCAATAAAATATATTTTTTAAAAAAACAATGAAGAATCATAACTCACCTTTATGCATAGGAGTTGATCCATTATTATCACGTTCATTAATATTGATTACTCCATCTTCTATTAATTTCTTAAGCATTTCCAAATCACCCTTAAAGGCAGCCACATGACCTGGAAATGCTAAACCTATGAATAAAAAATTCAGCATTTTAGTAAACACATGAGCTAATTGTTTTTTTCTGCCTCAGGCGGGTGCACATTTTAGATTTCAATATTAACTGAAGTATGAGAATGTTATATTGGAATTAGTTCTGTTAACAATAAAGTAATAAAAAGAGAAACACAAAATAAGATTATTATTAACTGTGTAGCCTTTCCACCCCTCAGGACCTCAAACATGCTAGTAGTAGTATTATACCAGAACTATTTTTAGTCATAGTCCCTTTTACCCATGGCTCTGCTCACAAAAAACACAAAGAGATGGTCATTTTTGACCCTTTGCATAAAGACATACTTGGCTCAAGTCCTACATTAGCATAAACCACTCATTCCTTCTGTTTGCAAGGAAGTGAAGAAAGTAAACTGTAAGTAAATGAAGTACAGGTATGTATATACACATATACAAATATATATATGTATATATATATACATATATATAAACACACACATACATAGATGTGTGAATGTACCTGATCTACTAGTGCCTAGAATATCCTATCTAATAAAAGAGAAACATGGTAATTAGCCTTACCTCCGCTACCCTTCCCATTGGCTAATCAGGGAAATATGCAAATTAACTGCCAGCCAAGATGGCGGCCAGCAGTCAGGCAGCTTGAAGCAAACATGAGGCTTGCTTGCTTCAGTGATGGAGGAAGCCAACATTCCCCGCCTGCCGCTGCTGGCCTCTGAGCTTGCAGTTTGAAACATTGTTGCAAATATAGAAGCTAAACAAACTCCAGAAACCTGCTTTCAGCCAGCTGGGATCTCAGAGCTGGAGCTGAAACAGTGTTTCGATTATAGAACCCAAACAAATCAGATACCTGCTTTCAGCAGCCAAGGCCTCAGAGCTAAAACTGGCCCAGAATTAAAAAAAAATAAAAGAAAAAAAGGAGCGGTTGGGAGCTTCAGTCCCAGCCTGAAAACAGCCCTTA
>NW_006290677.1:397532-402728 GCF_000327345.1 Myotis davidii | reverse complement strand
GAAAAAAAAGGAGCGGTTGGGAGCTTCAGTCACCCCCAGCCTGAAAACAGCCCTCAGCCCTTCACCCAGACTGGCCAGGCACCCCAGTGGGGACCCCCACCCTGAAGGGTGTGTGAGCAGCTGCAAACAGCCATCATCCCCTCATCCAGGCTGGCCAGGCACCCCAGTGGGGACCCCCACCATGATCCAGGACACCCTTCAGGGCAAACCAGCTAGCCCCCACCCATGCACCATGCCTCTACCCTATATAGTAAAAGGGTAATACGCCTTCCAGCACCGGGATCAGCGGAGCAGCGAGGCCTCCCGGCACTGGGATCAGCATGACAGGGGCAGCACCCAAACCGCCTGATCACCCTGCGGCTTTGTGTGTGACAGGGGGCGGGGCCCCAACCCCCCAATCGGCCCTACCCTGAGCGTGACTGAGGGGGACATTGCAACCTCCCAATCCGCCCTGCTCTGTGCATGACAGGGGCAGTGCCCCAACTCCCCAATCAGCCCTGTTCTGAGCTGACCAGGGGCTGCAACTAGGGATTGGGCCTGCCCTTTGCCACCCGGGAGCAGGCCTAAGCCAGCAGGTCATTATCTCCCGAGGGGTCCCAGATTGCGAGAGGGCACAGGCTGGGCTGAGGGACCCCCCTTCCCCCTGAGGGCACAAATTTTTGTGCCCGGGGCCTTTAGTCTATATATATATATAAAAGCCTAAATGATGGTTACAACTGAATGACTAGAACAACTGGAACAACCGGCCAATAGCTATGATGCGCACTAACCCAGACCTTGCTGCTAGGGCCCTGACAGTCCCAATTCTGGTTCGCCCAAACCCCGGACCCAGACAGGAGGGAGAAAGGAGCCTGATTCCTCACAGAATCGGCCAATGGTTAGCTTGCTGCTGGCACCCTGACAGCCCCGCACCCTTGACCCAGACAGGAGGGAGGAGGGAGTCCAATTCCTTGAAGAATCAGCCGTTGGTTAGCTTGCTGCTGGGACCAACCTCTTGCGGTCCCTCCCCCCAGCAGGCCAGCCCCCTCCCTTCTGATCAGCCCCAATCACAGGTTAGGCCAAAGCACCCCACCCGTGCATGAATTCATGCACTGGGCCTCTAGTAGTAAATACTGGATAATTTTTTTTTAAAATAACAACTACATATATTGAGCCCTTACTGAGTGCCGGGAACAGTTGTAAGCATTTTCAAGAATTGCCTCATTTAAGACTCTTAGCAACTCTGAGATATAGCTATTCTCATTTTTACATATGGAAAAGAAACAACTTAGAATAGCCAAAGAGTATGTTAAAAAGAACAAAGTTTGAAACTTACAGTCTCATTACAAAGCAACAGTAATCAAGACAGGGTAGTACTGGCAAATAACCAGATATATTAGTATGATAGAATGCAGAGGCCAGAAATACACCTATACATATACACATGGCTGATTTTTTATAAAGCTGCTTTCCAAAAATATGGAGCTAGGACAAGTGGCTATATTTTTTTAATTAAAATCAACACTTTATTTCATTCAATACATCAAATTTAACTTGATGTAGAGATCAAAGATAGAAATTAAAAAGCTAAAACTGTAAAATTGCTAGAAAACATAGGAGAATATCTTGCTGACCTTGGGGCAGGCAAATATTTCATAGATAGGACACAAAAAACACACAAACTGTAAAATATTGATAAATTGTACTTTATCAAAATTTAAAACTTTTGCTCTTTGAAAGACTACTAAAAACATGCAAGCTTCAGAATGGGAGACAATATCTGCAATACATATATCTGACAAAACATAATGAACTGTCAAACTTTCAATAAGTAGTAGACAATCAATCCAAGAAAAATGGGCAAAAGAATTAAATGCACACTTCATAAAAGAACATATATGAATGCCCATATAAAAAGATGCTCAATATCATTAGTTATCAGGAAAATGTAGATTAAAACCACAATAATATAACACTTCACACCCATTAGAAAGGCTAAAATGAAACATGACCATATCAAATGTTGGGAATTCCATGGAGCAAATAGAATTTTCATGCGTATCTGGTGGGGATGTAAAGTGATATAACTACTTTGGAAAACAATTAGACAACTTTTTAATGTTAAACATACACCTACCGTATACTCCACTCCTATGTATTTAACAAGAAAAATGCAAACATATGTCTATGTAAATGTTCAGAGCAGATCTCTATTATTAATGACTAGAGGCTCGGTGCACAAAATTCATGCACGAGGGAGATCCCTCAGCCCACCTACACCCTCTCCAATCTGGGACCCCTTGAGGGATGTCCGACTTCCCGTTTAGGCCTGATTCCAACGGGCAGTTGGACATCCCTCTCACAATCCAGGACTGTTGGTTCCCAACCGCTCGCCTGCCTGATTGCCCATAACTGCTTCTGCCTGCCAGCCTGATCACCCCCTAACCACTCCCCTGACAGCCTGATTGATGCCCAACTGCTCCCCTGCAGGCCTTATCACCCCCAACTGCCCTCCCTTTCAGGCCTGGTCCCTCCCAACTACCCTCCCCTGCTGGCCTGATCTCCCACAGCTGCCTCCCCTACTAGCCTGATCACCCACAACTGCCCTCCCCTGCAGGTCATCTTGTGGTGGCCATCTTTGACCACATCTTGTGTGTTGGAGTGATGGTCAATTTGCATATCACTCCTTTATTAGATAGGATAGCCCAAACTGAAAACAATCCAAATACTTATCAGCAGATGAATTGATAAAATATATATTCATACAATGGAATACTATTCAGAGATAAAAAGGAATGAACTACTAATATATACAAACACAGATGAAATTCAAAATTATTCATTAAAAAATCAAACTCATCTATATCAGCAATTTTCAACTGATGTGCTGCAAGAATTTTTAGAACATGCAATACCTATTTAGTTAGGGGCATTGACCTCTTTTCACTCAGACTATCAAATAAAAAAAAAATGACAACAACCAACACAATAATAGCTGCCCACTGTGAAGGAATCAAAATCATACCTATATTCTTCGTCAGTTGTTTCTCTCTCACATCAATACTTTTTATTTTCTTCCCTCCCTCCATCTTCCCCCCCCTTCTCCTTTCCTATCTCTAAAATCAATAAGCAGCCGGCCAGAGTGGCTCAGTTGGTTGAGCATGGTGCTGTGCACTGAAGGGCTGCTGATTCAATTCCCAGTCAGGACATGTTCAGAAAGCAACCCATCCACTTCTTGCATCAATGTTTCTCTCTCTCAGCATGTCCTCCAGTGAGGATTTAAAAAACAAAACCAGGATACATCTATCAACCTAATCTAAAAAATATGACATAGAAGTTAAGTCATAAAAGGATGCATACCCTTGTATGCCATTTTAATAAAGTTTTAAAAGAAGTTTCAAAGACTGCTAGTTGTCTACTAAAATCCCTTCCCTTCATTAGTAAGTGAGCTGCAGCTGAGATGAGACTTCTCATCTAGGTGGCAAAATCTCCAGGATCCTAGATAATACTAGTATATGGCCATGTAACTAAACTCTTGCCAATGGAAAGTTAGCAAAAGTGATGAGTTCAAATTAGACTTTGAAAAATCTCTATTTCTAGGCATATATTCTTTTTCCCTCCCCATCTCCAGCTGGATTAGCAACAACTATTTTATTCTTAAACCCAATGGTATGAAGATTGCTCATTATATTAACACATTGTATGCAGGAAACGTATTTATAGGTTTTACATATTTATACGTTCTACCAGTGTAGTAGAGCGCGGGACACGTATTAATATGTTTTTTATAGACTAGCAGTAGAGTGCGGGTAACGTATAAATACGTAAACTAAAGTTATCGTAATTTTACTGAACGTTGCCATTTGCACAAAAAGTTAGCAAAAATGGCCCGCGCCATCTGTTAGCATGCGATAAAGACTACCCGCAAACAATGTGTTAATCTCTGTACATTTCTGCCTAATATATTTCTCAGTAAAGAAAAGGAACTGTATAAATATATGGACAATGGTACGTAACATATTTTAATGTTTAACTTACAACTTCTTTCTTTTCCTTTTCAATTTATTCTACATATTAAATGCTAAAACATTTCAGGTTTATTACTTACTTTCCTGATCTTTGGGATCATTTCTTTCATACTCAGCCCCCTGGATAAACTGTAAAATGTTCTGCTTATAGAACCTCTGGGCCAGGTCCAGCACATTTTCTCCATTGTCATTGAAGGCTTTTAAAGCTTGTGTTGCACTGTTCATTCTATTGAGTAGAAATTTAAAACAGTGAAGGTGGCCTTCCATGGCTGCTAAGTGAACTACAGTTGAGAGAGAAAAAAGAATTTCATTTTTAAATTGACAATAAAAATAATCGTAAAAAAATAAATGATACATTGTCTCTAATCCTCACAGGGACATACTCTGAGCAAAGAGAATAGATCTTTTTCCAGCCTACATGTCCTTACTGGGCCTTCTAGTCAAGCCAAAGCAATACTTACTATGAGTGTGGCGAGGCCAGAGGAGGCTCACCAAAGAACGGGCCCCAGAATGTTTTCTTGGAAAGTGAAATCCCAGTTATGCAGCTTATCATTACATGAGAAAATGCTTGCTATGTAAGATAGATAAATAATAGACAAAATTCTTAAGTATTTTGCAAAAAAAGGGGAAGAAATAAGCCAAAATAGTCACTATGCAAATATGAATGATGTTATTTTTATCACTATGTATTTTGTCAATTTTACATAAACATTATATGTCTATAATAATAAAAGGGTAATATGACCGGAGGTCTTCCGGATGTCATTCCGGACATCCTTCCTGATGAAGCCAGGGCTGGAAGGAAGCCAGCCCGGGTCCCGGGTGCCAGAAGGTGACAGGAGGGAAGCAGCCCAGATCCTGGGTGCCTGCTGGTGGCAGGAGGAGGGAAGCAGCCCGGGTCCTGGGTGCTGGAGGGAAGCCAGTGCTGGCAGCCAGGGGAAGGAAGGACTACTCTTGTACGAATTTTCATGCATCAGGCCTCTAATCCTATCTAGCAATAGACAAACATGGTAATTAACCATACCTCCCGTCATATGTTTAAGTCCTTTATCCATTTTGAGTTTATTTTTGTGTATGGTGTATGTTGGTGGTCTAGTTTCATTTTTCTGCATGTATCTGTGCAATTTTCCCAACACCATTTATTAAAGAGACTATCTTGACTCCATTGTATGTTCTTGCCTCCTTTGTG